>NC_090940.1:65563571-65863571 GCF_040938575.1 Ambystoma mexicanum | reverse complement strand
GGGATGTGAGGAGGTACAGGAGTCAGATGGGACGTGAGGAAGGGCAGGAGTCCGATGGGACATGAGGAGGGACAGGAGTCAGATGGGACGTGAGGAAGGGCAGGAGTCAGATGGGATGTGAGGAGGGACATGAGTCAGATGGGATGTGAGGGACAGAGGTCAGATGGGATGTGAGGCACAGGAGTCAGATGGGATGTGAGGGGGGGCAGGAGTCAGATGGGATGTGAGGAGGGACAGGAGTCAGATGGGATGTGAGGGGGGACAGGAGTCAGATGGGATGTGAGGGACAGGAGTCAGATGGGATGTGAGGAGGGACAGTAGTCAGATGGGATGTGAGGGACAGGAGTTAGATGGGATGTGAGGGGGGCAGGAGTCAGATGGGATGTGAGGGACAGGAGTCAGATGGGATGTGAGTGACAGGAGTCAGATGGGAAGTGAGGAGGGACAGGAGTCAGATGGGATGTGAGGGGCAGGAGTCAGATGGGATGTGAGGGGGACAGGAGTAAGATGGCATGTGAGGGGGGCAGGAGTCAGATGGGATGTGAGTGGGGACAGGAGTCAGATGGGATGTGAGGAGGGACAGGAGTCAGATGGGATGTGAGGAGGGACAGGAGTCAGATGGGACATGAGGAGGGACAGGAGGCGTGCCGGACGTGAGGAAGGGCAGGAGTCAGATGGGATGTGAGGAGGGACAGGAGTCAGATGGGATGTGAGGGACAGGAATCAGATTGGATGTGAGTGACAGCAGTCAGATGGGATCTCAGGAGGGACAGGAGTCAGATGGGATGTGAGGGGGACAGGAGTCAGATGGGACGTGAGGAAGGGCAGAAGTCAGATGGGATGTGAGGGGGGACAGGAGTCAGATGGGATGTGAGAGACAGGAGTCAGATGGGATGTGCGGAGGGACAGGAGTCAGATGGAATGTGAGGGACAGGAGTCAGATGGGATGTGAGGGGGACAGGAGTCAGATGGGATGTGAGGAGGGGCAGAAGTCAGATGGGATGTGAGAGACAGGAGTCAGATGGGATGTGGTGGGGGGGACAGGAGTCAGATGGGATGTGAGGAGGGGCAGGAGCCAGATGGGATGTGAGGGACAGGAGTCAGATGGGATGTGAGGGGGGACAGGAGCCAGATGGGATGTGAGGGACAGGAGTCAGACGGGATGTGAGGGACAGGAGTCAGATGGGATGTGAGGGGGGACAGGAGCCAGATGGGATGTGAGGGGGGACAGGAGTCAGATGGGATGTGAGGGACAGGAGTCAAATGGGATGTGAGGAAGGACAGGAGCCAGATGGGATGTGAGGAGGGACAGGAGCCAGATGGTATGTGAGGGACAGGAGTCAGGTGGGATGTGAGGGGGGACAGGAGCCAGATGGGATGTGATGGGGGACAGGAGCCAGATGGGATGTGAGGGACAGGAGTCAGGTGGGATATGAGGGGGGACAGGAGTCAGATGGGATGTGAGGGGGGACAGAAGTCAGATGGGATGTGAGGGGGGACGGGAGTCAGATGGGATGTGGGGGGACAGGAGTCAGATGGGATGTGAGGGACAGGAGTCAGATGGGATGTGAGTGGGGACAGGAGTCAGATGGGATGTGAGGGGCAGGAGTCAGATGGGATGTGAGGGACAGGAGTCAGATGGGATGTGAGTGGGGACAGGAGTCAGATGGGATGTGAGGGGGACAGGAGTCAGATGGGATGTGAGGGGGGAGAGGAGTCAGATGGGATGTGAGGGACAGGAGTCAGATGGGATGTGAGGGGGGACGGGAGTCAGATGGGATGTGAGGGACAGGAGTCAGATGGGATGTGAGGGACAGGAGTCAGATGGGATGTGAGTGGGGACAGGAGTCAGATGGGATGTGAGGGGGACAGGAGTCAGATGGGATGTGAGGGACAGGAGTCAGATGGGATGTGAGTGGGGACAGGAGTCAGATGGGATGTGAGGGGGGACAGGAGTCAGATGGGATGTGAGGGACAGGAGTCAGATGGGATGTGAGAGGGGACAGGAGTCAGATGGGATGTGAGGGGGAACAGGAGTCAGATGGGATGTGAGGGACAGGAGTCAGATGGGATGTGAGGAGGGACAGGAGTCGGGTGGGATGTGAGGAGGGACAGGAGTCAGATGGGATGTGAGGGGGGACGGGAGTCAGATGGGATGTGGGGGGACAGGAGTCAGATGGGATGTGAGGGACAGGAGTCAGATGGGATGTGAGGAGGGACAGGAGTCGGGTGGGATGTGAGGAGGGACAGGAGTCAGATGGGATGTGAGAGACAGGGGTCAGATGGGATGTGAGGAGGGACAGGAGTCAGATGGGATGTGAGGGACAGGAGTCAGATGGGATGTGAGGCGGGACAGGAGTCAGATGGGATGTGAGGAGGGGCAGGAGCCAGATGGGATGTGAGGGACAGGAGTCAGATGGGATGTGAGGGGGGACAGGAGCCAGATGGGATGTGAGGGACAGGAGTCAGATGGGATGTGAGGGACAGGAGTCAGATGGGATGTGAGGGGGGGCAGGAGCCAGATGGGATGTGAGGGGGGACAGGAGTCAGATGGGATGCGAGGGGGCACAGGAGCCAGATGGGATGTGAGGAGGGACAGGAGCCAGATGGGCTGTGAGGGACACGAGTCAGATGGGATGTGAGGGACAGGAGTCAGATGGTATGTGAGGGGGGACAGGAGCCAGATGGGTTGTGAGGGGGGACAGGAGCCAGATGGGATGTGAGGGACAGGAGTCAGGTGGGATATGAGGGGGGACAGGAGTCAGATGGGATGTGAGGGGGGACAGGAGTCAGATGGGATGTGAGGAGGGCTAGGAGTCATATGGGATGTGAGGATGGGCAGTAGTCAGGTGTTATGTGAGAGGGACAGGAGTCAGATGGGAAGTGAGGAGGGACAGGAGTCAGATGGGATGTGAGGAACATGAGTCAGATGGGATGTGAGGGGGGACAGAAGTCAGATGGGATGTGAGGGGGGACGGGAGTCAGATGGGATGTGGGGGGACGGGAGTCAGATGGGATGTGGGGGGGGCAGGAGTCAGATGGGATGTGAGGGGGGCAGGAGTCAGATGGGATGTGAGGGACAGGAGTCAGATGGGATGTGAGTGGGGACAGGAGTCCGATGGGATGTGAGGGGGACAGGAGTCAGATGGGATGCGAGGGGGGACAGGAGTCAGATGGGATGTGAGGGGGGGCAGGAGCCAGATGGGATGTGAGGGGGGACAGGAGTCAGATGGGATGCGAGGGGGCACAGGAGCCAGATGGGATGTGAAGGGGGACAGGAGCTAGATGGGATGTGAGGGACAGGAGTCAAATGGGATGTGAGGAGGGACAGGAGCCAGATGGGCTGTGAGGGACACGAGTCAGATGGGATGTGAGGGACAGGAGTCAGATGGTTTGTGAGGGGGGACAGGAGCCAGATGGGTTGTGAGGGGGGACAGGAGCCAGATGGGATGTGAGGGACAGGAGTCAGGTGGGATATGAGGGGGGACAGGAGTCAGATGGGATGTGAGGGGGGACAGGAGTCAGATGGGATGTGAGGAGGGCTAGGAGTCATATGGGATGTGAGGATGGGCAGTAGTCAGGTGTTATGTGAGAGGGACAGGAGTCAGATGGGAAGTGAGGAGGGACAGGAGTCAGATGGGATGTGAGGAACATGAGTCAGATGGGATGTGAGGGGGGACAGAAGTCAGATGGGATGTGAGGGGGGACGGGAGTCAGATGGGATGTGGGGGGACGGGAGTCAGATGGGATGTGGGGGGGGGCAGGAGTCAGATGGGATGTGAGGGGGGCAGGAGTCAGATGGGATGTGAGGGACAGGAGTCAGATGGGATGTGAGTGGGGACAGGAGTCCGATGGGATGTGAGGGGGACAGGAGTCAGATGGGATGCGAGGGGGGACAGGAGTCAGATGGGATGTGAGGGGGACAGGAGACAGATGGGATGTGAGGGACAAGAGTCAGATGGGATGTGAGTGGGGACAGGAGTCAGATGGGATGTGAGGGGGGACAGGAGTCAGATGGGATGTGAGGGGGACAGGAGTCAGATGGGATGTGAGGGACAGGAGTCAGATGGGATGTGAGAGGGGGCAGGAGTCAGATGGGATGTGAGGGGGAACAGGAGTCAGATGGGATGTGAGGGGGAACAGGAGTCAGATGGGATGTGAGGAGGGACAGGAGTCAGATGGGATGTGAGGGACAGGAGTCAGATGGGATGTGAGGAGGGACAGGAGTCAGATGGCATGTGAGAGACAGGAGTCAGATGGGATGTGAGGGACAGGAGTCAGATGGAATGTGAGGGGGGACAGGAGTCAGATGGCAATGTGAGGAGGGGCAGGAGCCAGATGGGATGTGAGGGACAGGAGTCAGATGGGATGTGAGGGGGGACAGGAGCCAGATGGGATGTGAGGGACAGGAGTCAGGTGAGATGTGAGGGACAGGAGTCAGATGGGATGTGAGGGGGGACAGGAGCCAGATGGGATGTGAGGGGGGACAGGAGTCAGATGGGATGTGAGGGGGCACAGGAGCCAGATGGGATGTGAGGGGGGACAGGAGCTAGATGGGATGTGAGGGACAGGAGTCAAATGGGATGTGAGGAGGGACAGGAGCCAGATGGGCTGTGAGAGAAAGGAGTCAGATGGGATGTGAGGGACAGGAGTCAGATGGGATGTGAGGGGGACAGGAGCCAGATGGGATGTGAGGGGGGACAGGAGCCAGATGGGATGTGAGGGGGGACAGGAGTCAGATGGGATGTGAGGGGGCACAGGAGCCAGATGGGATGTGAGGGGGGACCGGAGCTAGATGGGATGTGAGGGACAGGAGTCAGATGGGATGTGAGGGGGACAGGAGCCAGATGGGATGTGAGGTGGGACAGGAGTCAGATGGGATGTGAGGGGGGACAGGAGACAGATGGGATGTGAGGAGGGCTAGGAGTCATATGGGATATGAGGATGGGCAGTAGTCAGGTGTTATGTGAGAGGGGCAGGAGTCAGATGGGAAGTGAGGAGGGACAGGAGTCAGATGGGATGTGAGGGACAGGAGTCAGATGGGATGTGAGGAGGGACAGGAGTCAGGTGTTATGTGAGAGTGGCAGGAGTCAGATGGGATGAGAGGGACAGGAGTCAGATGGGATGTGAGGAGGGACAGGAGTCAGATGGTATGTGAGGGGGACAGGAGTCAGATGGGATTTGAGGGGGGACAGGAGTCAGATGGGATGGAAGGGGGGCAGGAGTCAGATGGGATTTGAGGGGGGACAGGAGTCAGATGGGATGTGAGGGGGGACAGGAGTCAGATGGGATGTGAGGAGGGCTAGGAGTCAGATGGGATATGAGGATGGGCAGGAGTCAGGTGTTATGTGAGAGGGGACAGGAGTCAGATGCGACGTGAGGGACAGGAGTCAGATGGGATTTGAGGGGGGACAGGAGTCAGATGGGATGTGAGGGGGGACAGGAGTCAGATGGGATGTGAGGAGGGGCAGGTGTCAGATGGGAAGTGAGGAGGGACAGGAGTCAGATGGGATGTGAGGGGGGACAGAAGTCAGATGGGATGTGAGGGACAGGAGTCAGGTGGGATGTGAGGAGGGACAGGATTCAGATGTGAGGGGGGCAGGAGTCAGATGGGATGTGAGGGATATGAGTCAGATGGGATGTGAGGGGGACAGGAGTCAGATGGGATGTGAGGGACAGGAGTCAGATGGGAAGTGAGGAGGGACAGGAGTCAGATGGGAAGTGAGGGACAGGAGTCAGATGGGATGGGATGTGAGGGATATGAGTCAGATGGGATGTGAGGAGGGACAGGAGTCAGATGGGATGTGAGGGGGACAGGAGTCAGATGGGATGTGAGGGACAGAAGTCAGATGGGATGTGAGGAGGGACAGTAGTCAGATGGGATATGAGGGACAGGAGTCAGATGGGATGTGAGTGGGGACAGGAGTCAGATGGGATGTGAGTGACAGGAGTCAGATGGGATGTGAGGAGGGACAGGAGTCAGATGGGATGTGAGGAGGTACAGGAGTCAGATGGGACGTGAGGAAGGGCAGGAGTCCGATGGGACATGAGGAGGGACAGGAGTCAGATGGGACGTGAGGAAGGGCAGGAGTCAGATGGGATGTGAGGAGGGACAGGAGTCAGATGGGATGTGAGGGACAGAGGTCAGATGGGATGTGAGGCACAGGAGTCAGATGGGATGTGAGGGGGGGCAGGAGTCAGATGGGATGTGAGGAGGGACAGGAGTCAGATGGGATGTGAGGGGGGACAGGAGTCAGATGGGATGTGAGGGACAGGAGTCAGATGGGATGTGAGGAGGGACAGTAGTCAGATGGGATGTGAGGGACAGGAGTTAGATGGGATGTGAGGGGGGCAGGAGTCAGATGGGATGTGAGGGACAGGAGTCAGATGGGATGTGAGTGACAGGAGTCAGATGGGAAGTGAGGAGGGACAGGAGTCAGATGGGATGTGAGGGGCAGGAGTCAGATGGGATGTGAGGGGGACAGGAGTCAGATGGCATGTGAGGGGGGCAGGAGTCAGATGGGATGTGAGTGGGGACAGGAGTCAGATGGGATGTGAGGAGGGACAGGAGTCAGATGGGATGTGAGGAGGGACAGGAGTCAGATGGGACATGAGGAGGGACAGGAGGCGTGCCGGACGTGAGGAAGGGCAGGAGTCAGATGGGATGTGAGGAGGGACAGGAGTCAGATGGGATGTGAGTCACAGAAGTCAGATGGGATGTGAGGGACAGGAATCAGATTGGATGTGAGTGACAGCAGTCAGATGGGATCTCAGGAGGGACAGGAGTCAGATGGGATGTGAGGGGGACCGGAGTCAGATGGGACGTGAGGAAGGGCAGGAGTCAGATGGGATGTGAGGGGGGACAGGAGTCAGATGGGATGTGAGAGACAGGAGTCAGATGGGATGTGCGGAGGGACAGGAGTCAGATGGAATGTGAGGGACAGGAGTCAGATGGGATGTGAGGGGGACAAGAGTCAGATGGGATGTGAGGAGGGGCAGAAGTCAGATGGGATGTGAGAGACAGGAGTCAAATGGGATGTGAGGAGGGGCAGGAGTCAGATGGGATGTGAGGAGGGGCAGGAGTCAGGTGGGATGTGAGGAGAAACACGCCTCAATTGAATGTTAAGCTTTTGAGCCACTCATTCCCTGCACCCACCCATGCTAGTCCCTATGACCATTGCCCTCTCTGCCCAAAGCACTCGCCCCTGGGGTCTCTTAGAGCTGGCACTGGGCTTTCTGAGCAGCCCTGTGAAAGGTAATGGTGCAGTCATAGCTATACTCCAGCTGCTGCTCTATTAACACGTCCTAAGCAAATGTGGCCGAAGTGAAGCAAGCATTGCCAAAGCTAACAGCTGGGACTCCGGGATAGGTCTCTGATAAGCATTTCATTCCCATGCACTAACATCTTATGCCCAGTTAAGAACACCATTTGCCAGCTGTTGCCATTCTGTGACCACTATGCCAGGGCCTGGAAAATGTCTTGCCTACACGACAAACCAAAGTAATGGCATTCAACTGGAGGCAGCTGTTTCATTGTGCCCATTCACGCCGCCCCCATTCACAGTCCTGCTGGCATGCCTGGCTTATCCCCAGCATGTAGTGTCCTGGGTGCATGCCACTCACCGATCCCTGCCATACGCAGTCACCCCCCTGCTCATTGGGGGATGCCTACTTGCCATTACCCCATTTAATGTACGACTCCTCTTGCACACCTCTCAATCAGGGGGAGTATCCAGCATTGCAAAAGTGTGGTGGGGGGAGGGGCGAGCCACGAAAACAGTCCTGCTATTTTCCACTCAAATGCAGTGCACACCACATTTCCATATGGTCTCATTCGCACCCACAAACTGCCCACCCCTGCCCCATTCTACTTTTCTGGTAGCATTAGTGGCAGATGGCATTTTAATACATAACAAAATAAAACTGCAGAATCATTAAAGATGCAGGAAACTCGTCTATTAAAGCTCTGTGGGGCAAAACACATGCAAACCTCCTAATTTGCATATGGATTGCACCAACAGAAGGGACTTCACAGACATGGACATCACCAGGCGCATCAGCAGTCTTTGATACTTGGAGGCCCCATGGAAGTGACTTCAGAATAAGTTGCCATAAATAAGCCAAGTGGCAAATAACTGTGGTGCAAACTACCTAAATTGCACTATTGTTATATATGGAACAACACTATAGTTAGGCTTTTAAAAAAAATAACAACATGATATATTAACATAAGCTCTGAAGTCAATCACTTACAGGGCTGCCGATAAGATACAGTGAGATTAAATGATCTGCCCAGGATCACACACTTTGGTTAAATGGTGAAACTGGAATGTGGACAATTTAAGCAGCTGAGGACACCTTCCCAGGTCTAGTTGATTTAGATATTTATTATGGTTTCCCTTTGCATTTCATGTGCGTGAATAATACTTTATTTGTAGCAATGCCTTGGAAGCAAAGCACATTACATAATAAACTATCCTTTCATAAGCTTTACACGTTATACATCATCATAGAAATATGTTGAGCAATAAGAGTGTGGCTTAATTTTGTTCTCCCCATCCTGCATGCAAAGTCACAATAGCATCATGCAGGTTAATGTGAGCATGCAGCACTATGCACCCTTTCCTTCTCAATGCTGATCACTCCCTCTCATGCACATTTCTAAAGGGACGACAGTCCTGCAAATAGTCCCCCCATGTCTCCCCTCCTATCAGGGCCTAATTGCTCACATTGAAATGCTCTGTTTACACCGAGCAACGGGACATCCCTTCTGTTGCCCAGAGCTCCTTGGCACATTGTCCTGGCAGTGGGGCACCCCTCCCGTTAGGAAAGGGTAAGGTGTCTTGCTGCCAGGACAATGCGCGTGCTGAGCAGGAATTGCTCAGTACACATTGTCCTGCCAATAATGGTGTCCCACTGACAAAAGACCTGGTCAGGCTCTTAAATGAGCCTGTAGGGGGGCAGCTTGCCCCCCCCTGACCTCCCTCCCTGCCCCCACTCAGTACCCACTGCTCCCACTGCCTCTCATCTACTGTCCTGGGGCCTCACGACAGAAACTTTGCACTGTATTATCTCTGTGAAAAAATGACCCCATTGCAATAATCAGATTTGTTAATGCATGTTTGCACATGGGTGATGGATGCTTGCCCGAGTGTTAAAAGGGCGTGGCTCTACCACCAGGGCAGACATAGCTCTGCTGCAAAAATGCTTTTAAAGAATATGCAGTCTCACGTGGGCAATTGTTGCCATTATTGCTAATGTCGTGCACAATTGCACTTGGATCAGTGCAAAGTTTATGCAAGGAGGCCACTGGCAGCATGCTTCTCATTACCCCCCCACCCCCACCATGATGGACAAATCAGCTTGCTGGCATCCAGTTCTTCCTCGTCCCAGTCTCTGAAACATCCTGATTCTATGCCGCCCACTGCCCCATATTCTGCTCTACTGCATGCACCCCACTGCCCCCCACACTATGTCCTGTTTGCATTTCCTCTTGGCTTGGTATTGCATTTTACACTGCACCAACCTGCTTCCTTTCAGATTCTTCCAAGCGCCTGGCGACACTGCACCAACCTACTCCCTTGCAGCTTCTTCCAAGCGCCTGGTGACACTGCACCAACCTGCTCCCTCGCAGCTTCTTCCAAGCGCCTGGTGACACTGCACCAACCTGCTCCCTTGCAGCTTCTTCCAAGCGCCTGGCAACACTGCACCCCTGCTCCCTCGCAGCTTCTTCCAAGCGCCTGGTGACACTCCACCACCTGCTCCTGTGCAGCTTCTTCCAAGCGCCTGGCAACACTGCACCCCTGCTCCCTCGCAGCTTCTTCCAAGCGCCTGGCCACACTGCACCAACCTGCTACCTCGCAGCTTCTTCCAAGCGCCTGGTGACACTTCACCACCTGCTCCCTTGCAGCTTCTTCGAAGCGCCTGGCCACACTGCACCAACCTGCTCCCTTGCAGCTTCTTCCAAGCGCCTGGCGACACTGCACCAACCTGATCCCTTGCAGCTTCTTCCAAGCGCCTGGTGACACTGCACCAACCTGCTCCCTTGCAGCGTCTTCCAAGCGCCTGGAGACACTGCACCAACCTGCTCCCTTTCAGCTTCTTCCAAGCACCTGGAGCCACTGCACCAACCTGCTCCCTTACAGCTTCTTCCAAGCGCCTGGCGACACTGCACCAACCTGCTCCCTTGCAGCTTCTTCCAAGCGCCTGGCGACACTGCACCAACCTGATCCCTTGCAGCTTCTTCCAAGCGCCTGGTGACACTGCACCAACCTGCTCCCTTGCAGCGTCTTCCAAGCGCCTGGAGACACTGCACCAACCTGCTCCCTTTCAGCTTCTTCCAAGCACCTGGAGCCACTGCACCAACCTGCTCCCTTGCAGCTTCTTCCAAGCGCCTGGCGACACTGCACCAACCTGATCCCTTGCAGCTTCTTCCAAGCGCCTGGCGACACTGCACCAACCTGCTCCCTTGTAGCTTTTTCCAAGCACCTGGAGACACTGCACCAACCTGCTCCCTTGCAGCTTCTTCCAAGCACCTGGCCACACTGCAGCAACCTGCTCCCTTGCAGATTCTTCCAAGCACCTGGCGACACTGCACCACCTGCTCTCTTGCAGCTTCTTCCAAGCGCCTGGCCACACTGCACCAACCTACTCCCTTGCAGCTTCTTCCAAGCGCCTGGCGACACTGCACCAACCTGCTCCCTTATAGCTTCTTCCAAGTGCATGGAGACACTGCACCAACCTGCTCCCTTGCCGCTTCTTCCAAGCGCCTAGCCACACTGCACCAACCTGCTCCCCTTCAGCTTCTTCCAAGCGCCTGGCGACACTGCACCAACCTGCTCCCTTGCAGCTTCCTCCAAGCGCCTGACCACACTGCACCACCTGCTCCCGTGCAGCTTCTTCCAAGCGCCTTGCCACACTGCACCAACCTGCTCCCTGTAGCTTCTTCCAAGCGCCTGGCCACAGTGCACCGACCTGCTCCCTTTCAGCTTCTTCCACACGTCTGGCCACACTGCACCAACCTGCTCCATTGCAGCTTCTTACAAGCGCCTTGCGACACTGCACCACCTGCTCCCTTTCAGTTTCTTCCAAGCACCTGGCGACACTGCACCACCTGCTCCCTTGCAGCTTCTTCCACACGCCTGGCCACACTGCACCAATCTGCTCCCTTGCAGCTTCTTCCAAGTGCCTGGTGACACTGCACCACCTGCTCCCTTTCAGCTTCTTCCAAGCGCCTGGTGACACTGCACCACCTGCTCCCTTGCAGCTTCTTCCAAGCGTCTGGCCACACTGCACCAACCTGCTCCCTTGCAGCTTCTTCCAAGCGCCTGGCCACACTGCACCAACCTGCACCCCTTCAGCTTCTTCCAAGCGCCTGGCCACACTGCACCAACGTGCTCCCTTTCAGCTTCTTCCAAGCACCTGGCGACACTGCACCAACCTGCTCCCCTTCAGCTTCTTCTACATGCCTGGCCACACTGCACCAACCTGCTCCCTTGCAGCTTCTTCCAAGCGCCTGGCGACACTGCACCAATCTGCTCCCTTGCAGCTTCTTCCAAGCGCCTGGCGACACTGCACCAACCTGCTCCCCTTCAGCTTCTTCCACACGCCTGGCCACACTGCACCAACCTGCTCCCTTTCAGCTTCTTCCAAGCACCTGGCGACACTGCACCAACCTGCTCCCGTGCAGCTTCTTCCAAGCACCTGGCAACACTGCACCAACCTGCTCCCTTGCAGCTTCTTCCAAGCACCTGGCCACACTGCACCACCTGCTCACGTGCAGCTTCTTCCAAGCACCTGGCAACACTGCACCACCTGCTCCCTTGCAGCTTCTTCCAAGCGCCTGGCCACACTGCACCAACCTGCTCCCCTTCAGCTTCTTCCAAGCGCCTGGCCACACTGCACCAATCTGCTCCCCTTCAGCTTCTTCCAAGCGCCTGGCCACACTGCACCAACGTGCTCCCTCTCAGCTTCTTCCAAGCGCCTGGCGACACTGCACCAACCTGCTCCCCTTCAGCTTCTTCCACGCGCCTGGCCACACTGCACCAACCTTCTCCCTTGCAGCTTCTTCCAAGTGCCTGGCGACACTGCACCAACCTGCTCCCTTGCAGCTTCTTCCAAGCGCCTGGTGACACTGCACCAACCTGCTCCCCTTCAGCTTCTTCCACACGCCTGGCCACACTGCACCAACCTGCTCCCTTTCAGCTTCTTCCACACGCCTGGCCACACTGCACCAACCTGCTCCCTTTCAGCTTCTTCCAAGCACCTGGCGACACTGCACCAACCTGCTCCTGTGCAGCTTCTTCCAAGTGCCTGGCGACACTGCACCAACCTGCTCCCTTGCCGCTTCTTCCAAGCGCCTGGCCACACTGCACCACCTGCTCCCGTGCAGCTTCTTCCAAGCATCTGGCGACACTGCACCAACTGGTTTAGGCTGCAGCAGTAACCAGCACAAGCAATCGGTCTTCAAAATGTGGGGCAGGCCCCCCCCATGGTGGCCCGAAGGATATCCATGGGGGCTCGGGACACTTCAAAAGGGAGTACAGTGACTGCTTTTAATAGAAAATATAATCAGATATGCCATCTGGGGGGGCCTGGAAACAAGATTTTTACACGGGGGCCGGTGGGGGTTCTCAGCAAGTATATTTCTAATCAAGGGGGGCTCAGCATAGAAAAGGGTTGACTACCGCTGCCCAGGGGTCTGTGTGGGAACCTCAGGAATAAAGCCAGAGAGAAGGCCTGACAGCCCAAGCACCCTACTTCCACAGTCGCGGTGGGTGTGGGGCCCTGAATACACTCCTGAGTCAGTGTCAGAAGGGTTTTGTCTGCTGCTAAAAAGGGCAGGATTTCATGTTATTTCTCAGTTCACTCCAATGCGGCCGGTCTACCTGCACCCACCTTGCTTACCTCACAATGTAGGGGGTTTTGGGGGGGTTCCTGTGGAGTTGTGCAGTCAGGCCCCTCTTGAGCCAGTGCTGTGCTCCTCCTTACTCCTCGCCCTCCAGCACCCGGTGCTGCAGTCGCCGGCTTGCATTCAAGGGTGGGGTCGCAGGATGATTCCAGAAACTGTCCATGAGGGACTCCAACAGTGACCAGTTTTGCCAACTCCTCAGTGAAGAAAGTAGCTATTGTCTCCCCTAGAAGTCGCCAGATGTAGCTAGATGACGTCACTGCCTAATTTACATAATTACCTCCTCTTTCCCCCTACGATTTATGGCTTTTACTGTGGCCCCTCCCCTTTTAACCTTTTTCTTTAGGTCCATCCCCTTAACATACAGTTCCTGTAGAGCGTTTCTGGGGGCGGGCTGGCTACTTTAAGAGCAATAAAATGGCTCTGATTAACAGTAAACACCTCCCTTTTAGGTTCAGTGTCTTTTTACATTACTCCCGTTAGAAAACAGGCCAATGACCACACTTTTTTCAATTTGTTTGGAAACGTGCATATGTGAGCAAGTCTCCAAACCAATTGAAAAAAGTAGCTAGATTTCTCGCTAGCGCCTTTTTAATGAAAAAGTCGCTAGGGGGGCGTACTTTCTCGCTAAATATAGCAAGAAAGTCGCCAAGTTGGCAACACTGACAGTGACGAGGTTCCAAGTCTTCTGGCATTGGGTCCAATCACTGACGAGGTTTCAAGTCTTCTGGCAGTGAGTCCAATCACTGACGAGGTTCCATGAGTCCAATCGCTGACGAGGTTCCAAGTCTTCTGGCAGTGGGTGTCCAATCGCTGACGAGGTTCCAAGTCTTCTGGCAGTGGCTCCAAATGCTGAAGAGGTTCTAAGTCTTGTGGCAGCGGGTCCAATCAAAGACGAGGTTCCAAGTCTTCTGGCAGTGGGTGTCCAATCGCTCATGAGGTTTAAAGTCTTCTGGTAGTGGGTCCAATCGCTGACGAGGTTTAAAGTATTCTGGCAGTGGGTCCAAGTCTTCTGGCAGTGGGTCCAATCGCTGACGAGGTTCCAAGTCTTCTGGCAGTGGGTGTCCAATCGCTGACGAGGTTCCAAGTCTTCTGGCAGTGGGTCCAATCACTGAAGAGGTTCCAAGTCTTGTGGCAGCGGGTCCAATCGAAGACAAGGTTCCAAGTCTTCTGGCAGCAGGTGTCCAATCGCTGACAAGGTTTGAAGTCTTCTGGTAGTGGGTCCAATAGCTGACGAGGTTTAAAGTATTCTGGCAGTGATTCCAAGTCTTCTGGCAGTGGGTCCAATCGCTGATGAGGTTCCAAGTCTTCTGGAAGTGGGTGTCCAATTGCTGACAAGGTTTAAAGTATTCTGGCAGTGGGTGCAAGTCTTCTGGCAGTGGTTCCTATCGCTGACGAGGTTCCAGGTCTTCTGGCAGTGGGTCCAATCGCTGACGAGGTTCCAAGTCTTCTGGCAGTGGGTCCAATCGCTGAAGAGGTTCCAAGTCTTGGGGCAGCGGGTCCAATCGAAGATGAGGTTACAAGTCTTCTGGCAGTCGGTGTCCAATCGCTGACGAGGTTTAAAGTCTTCTGGCAGTGGGTCCAATCGCTGACCAGGTTCCGAGTCTTCTGGCAGTGGGTCCAATCGCTGACGAGGTTGAAAGTCTTCTGGCAGTGGGTCCAATCGCTGACGAGGTTCCAAGTCTTCTGGCAGGGGGTCCAATCAGAACTACGATCCACCAGAAATAAGGACGTGTGCAGATTGAACCCCGCCAGTGAAGGAAGGAAAGAATCAGAAGGCAGGCCTTCTCTGTCTGTGCTCCAAGACTCTGGAACCTCCACCCCATCAACAGCAGACTCGGCCCCTCCCTTTTTGCATTTCAGGAAGGAGCTCAAGAGCCTCCACTTCAAGGAATGGCTCCCCCCTAACACCTATGCCTGCACACCCTCCACTTTGTCCTCACTAGAAACAAGGGTGATTTGCTCCCCACAGTTTCTTCCCATTTGTAGATCCCATGCTGCCAAATTATCACCCGTTGTCAGGTGCCCGCTCCCTTGCATCTCGGCTTCCCTCACAGTGCCCTTCCTCCACGACTTGTAAAGTGCTGCGTTGCTTCATGAAGCTAGGAGGGCACTCAATAAACACAATAATAATAATAATAATAATAATAATAATAATAATAATAATAATAATACTGAAGAAGCATTAGCTCTGAGTCTAGGAAAGAAACTGATAGTGTGCAAATGCCAGTGCGTATATGTCAGTGTGCATATGCCAGTGTGTATATGCCAGTGTGTATATGTCTGTGTGTATATGCCAGTGTGTATATGTTGCTGTGTCTTGCTGGAAGCTGCTTGGGGACATGGGGGAGGATGCCCTCAATAGTCAATATTTGCAGGTAGGCCTCTACCCATCACAACCGGCTGTTATTTTGTGTTTATTTATGTATTTTGCAGAGTGCTCAATGTCTGCTTCTAAGCACTTGTCCGCCTTGAGGGTGGGCTTAATGTGGAGGTTCACTCCCCATGAAGAGGAGTGGTCCTGAGGAATTGGTCGATGCAGTAATTGGTTTGGGATGCCATTGTAAAAGCAAAAAGAGAATATTGAGGCTGAGTACCCCAAAAGGAAATACACCAAACACAGGCTTACAAAGATACACAGATCTTTTTTCTATAACTGAACAGTTTTCAAAGGAACAAAGTATCAGATAGCTATTAGACCCTCAGTACATCCCAGCAAATACCAGTCCTTTTGGTGTGAGAAGTGAGTGGGGCTG
Organism: Ambystoma mexicanum; assembly: GCF_040938575.1. Taxonomy (NCBI): domain Eukaryota; kingdom Metazoa; phylum Chordata; class Amphibia; order Caudata; family Ambystomatidae; genus Ambystoma; species Ambystoma mexicanum. The sequence continues at coordinate 65,847,905 of NC_090940.1, read as the reverse complement.
TACATCAGAACAATCACTCTTTTTATACAATTTCTAACATGATGTCCAGCCCATCTACAGATTAATTATTCCTCAGGCTAGGGGTTTGTGCCGAGTTTGCTTCTAATTTATTCCTCTATATGCATATGGATTATTCCCAGTTTATACACAAATAAGTCACAATGGCAACAGTGTATCTTTGGATTTAACATTAAGCCTTCGTACATGTTTCATACAACGTAGTTCAACAAGTGTTCACATGCAGTATTTAAACAACATTGTGCTTAATATATGCTCGCGGATCAGTTTCGTTGGCACAGGTAATCCTTGATCTACAGGTCAAAGAAGGACAAGGTCTCATTACATGACCCTAACATTTGGCCTACGGGCAGTTTAGACATTAACTTACATGTAGACGTCAGGTCGGCCAAGTTTCAAATAGAAGAACACTGTCCACCATTTTAGAACACAGGGTGACTTTGAAGCAAGAATCAAAATGGCGGATAAAATTAAAATGGCGGCTAAATCGATCTAAGGTCAGAACTTTGCAAAGCGGATTTCTTTGCAGAGCGACTGGGCTCAGGCCAATAAAGGAGGCACAATATGATATCCGTTTAACAAACCCTCCTTTTGGCTTAAGCCAATCACTAAACTACTTCTAGTCACTTTACGAGTAACTCCACGTCTCAATGTTCATACATCCTGAATCACTATCGGGGATATCAATTGCCATAGGATCAGATACTAAGATTTCTTTCAGCACATTTTCATTGGAGATCTTCTCTGGGGCGTATACTTTGTGTCCTAATGTACCCATTGCTTGTGCGCAACATCCCCCTAGCATCGAAAACATACCAGGAAGACATTGTATACAAAAGCAAAGAAACAACAGAATGCCTAAAATAATCAGCAACACCAACAGTAGTTTCCATCCCCAAGATCGCAAGAAGTCCCAGAACCAAGCGCTAAGATCCCAGTTTCCCTCGGGAACATGCACTTCTGAACTTAGGACATGCAAATTCTGTATTGCCTTAAAGATAGCTGGGGAGGAATCTGGCACGAAAACTCAGCAAGCGGACCCCATTAATTTACATACCCCACCACGCTCAACCAGGATGACGTCTAATGCCATCCGGTTCTGAAGTGCTACTAACCTTATTGCTTTCTGTTCTAGAGTCATGTTATAGAGTATGTCAGTGGTCCGGTTGATGGTCCTCTCGAGTACTCTCGCTAGTCTCCTGATATCTTCAGAGTTCATTATTTGCCCCCAAAATGGCACAAAGGATTTAGCTACATCTCCTAGAACTTGTGCTGAAATGTCACCATTCTCGTCTCGCCACGGACAAGCCTTTGAAATTTCTACAGTACTAGCAATGAATACCCCGGGTAACAGAATCCCTAAATAACAAGTTCCCTGCCAATCGCTGGGTAACCATGAAAATGCAACATTTCCGCAAACAAAGTAGACAGGCTCGCATACATACAAATGTCTGTCCTCGCTAGTCAAATTCGCAACGTTGGCGCAACCTTTAAAATCACCCATTAACTGAGTACCATTCCTTTGTATGCAGAAAGAAACTGAATCGGTCTGTGGTTAACAGTGTAAGAAGGAGGCGTGGCATCCTAATTGCCTATAGGAGATCAAAGATTGAAAAGAACGGGACAGTCTATCTCACGGCCTAATAGAAGCAACATTAAGCTTACTCCTATTTGCAAAGAGTGAGCAACCCAGGAGCGTCAGAGCACGTTTTTCAAACTCGTTCAAGTTAATCCCATCAAAGTTTCCCGAGATGCTATCGTTCCATCCATATTTGCTGGCGACCTCCAGGCTGAGCGTTTTCTTAGTCCTTCCACAAACCCTTAACATACAGTTCCTGTAGAGCGTTTCTGGGGGCGGGCCGGCTACTTTAAGAGCAATAAAATGGCTCTGATTAACAGTAAACACCTCCCTTTTAGGTTCAGTGTCTTTTTACATTACTCCCATTAGAAAACAGGCGAATGACCACACTTTTTTCAATTTGTTTGGAAACGTGCATATGTGAGCAAGTCTCCAAACCAATTGAAAAAAGTAGCTAGATTTCTCGCTAGCGCCTTTTTAATGAAAAAGTCGCTAGGGGGGGCGTACTTTCTCGCTAAATATAGCAAGAAAGTCGCCAAGTTGGCAACACTGACAGTGACGAGGTTCCAAGTCTTCTGGCATTGGGTCCAATCACTGACGAGGTTTCAAGTCTTCTGGCAGTGGGTCCAATCACTGACGAGGTTCCATGAGTCCAATCGCTGACGAGGTTCCAAGTCTTCTGGCAGTGGGTGTCCAATCGCTGACGAGGTTCCAAGTCTTCTGGCAGTGGCTCCAAATGCTGAAGAGGTTCTAAGTCTTGTAGCAGCGGGTCCAATCAAAGACGAGGTTCCAAGTCTTCTGGCAGTGGGTGTCCAATCGCTGATGAGGTTTAAAGTCTTCTGGTAGTGGGTCCAATCGCTGACGAGGTTTAAAGTATTCTGGCAGTGGGTCCAAGTCTACTGGCAGTGGGTCCAATCGCTGACGAGGTTCCAAGTCTTCTGGCAGTGGGTGTCCAATCGCTGACGAGGTTCCAAGTCTTCTGGCAGTGGGTCCAATCACTGAAGAGGTTCCAAGTCTTGTGGCAGCGGGTCCAATCGAAGACAAGGTTCCAAGTCTTCTGGCAGCAGGTGTCCAATCGCTGACAAGGTTTGAAGTCTTCTGGCAGTGGGTCCAATAGCTGACGAGGTTTAAAGTATTCTGGCAGTGAGTCCAAGTCTTCTGGCAGTGGGTCCAATCGCTGATGAGGTTCCAAGTCTTCTGGAAGTGGGTGTCCAATTGCTGACAAGGTTTAAAGTATTCTGGCAGTGGGTGCAAGTCTTCTGGCAGTGGTTCCTATCGCTGACTAGGTTCCAGGTCTTCTGGCAGTGGGTCCAATCGCTGACGAGGTTCCAAGTCTTCTGGCAGTGGGTCCAATCGCTGAAGAGGTTCCAAGTCTTGTGGCAGTGGGTCCAATCGAAGATAAGGTTACAAGTCTTCTGGCAGTCGGTGTCCAATCGCTGACGAGGTTTAAAGTCTTCTGGCAGTGGGTCCAATCGCTGACCAGGTTCCAAGTCTTCTGGCAGTGGGTCCAATCGCTGACGAGGTTTAAAGTCTTCTGGCAGTGGGTCCAATCGCTGACGAGGTTCCAAGTCTTCTGGCAGGGGGTCCAATCAGAACTACGATCCACCAGAAATAAGGACGTGTGCAGATTGAACCCCGCCAGTGAAGGAAGGAAAGAATCAGAAGGCAGGCCTTCTCTGTCTGTGCTCCAAGACTCTGGAACCTCCACCCCATCAACAGCAGACTCGGCCCCTCGCTTTTTGCATTTCAGGAAGGAGCTCAAGAGCCTCCACTTCAAGGAATGGCTCCCCCCTAACACCTATGCCTGCACACCCTCCACTTCGTCCTCACTAGAAACAAGGGTGATTTGCTCCCCACAGTTTCTTCCCATTTGTAGATCCCATGCTGCCAAATTATCACCCGTTGTCAGGTGCCCGCTCCCTTGCATCTCGGCTTCCCTCACAGTGCCCTTCCTCCACGACTTGTAAAGTGCTGCGTTGCTCCATGAAGCTAGGGGAGGGCACTCAATAAACACAATAATAATAATAATAATAATAATAATAATAATAATAATAATAATAATAATAATAATAATAATAAAACTGAAGAAGCATTAGCTCTGAGTCTAGGAAAGAAACTGATAGTGTGCAAATGCCAGTGCGTATATGTCAGTGTGCACATGCCAGTGTGTATATGCCAGTGTGTATATGTCCGTGTGTATATGCCAGTGTGTATATGTTGCTGTGTCTTGCTGGAAGCTGCTTGGGGACATGGGGGAGGATGCCCTCAATAGTCAATATTTGCAGGTAGGCCTCTACCCATCACAACCGGCTGTTATTTTGTGTTTATTTATGTATTTTGCAGAGTGCTCAGTGTCTGCTTCTAAGCACTTGTCCGCCTTGAGTGTGGGCTTAATGTGGAGGTTCACTCCCCATGAAGAGGAGTGGTCTTGAGGAATTGGTCGATGCAGTAATTGGTTTGGGATGCCATTGTAAAAGCAAAAAGAGAATATTGAGGCTGAGTACCCCAAAGGAAATACACCAAACACGGGCTTACAAAGATACACAGATCTTTTTTCTATAACTGAACAGTTTTCAAAGGAACAAAGTATCAGATAGCTATTAGACCCTCAGTACATCCCAGCAAATACCAGTCCTTTTGGTGTGAGAAGTGAGTGGGGCTGTACATCAGAACATTCACTCTTTTTACACAATTTCTAACATGATGCCCAGCCCATCTACAGATTAATCATTCCTTAGGCTAGGGGTTTGTGCCGAGTTTGCTTCTAATTTATTCCTCTATATGCATATGGATTATTCCCAGTTTATACACAAATAAGTCACAATGGCAACAGTGTATCTTTGGATTTAACATTAAGCCTTCGTACATGTTTCATACAATGTAGTTCAACAAGTGTTCACATGCAGTATTTATACAACATTGTGCTTAATATATGCTCGCGGATCAGTTTCGTTGGCACAGGGAATCCTTGATCTACAGGTCAAAGAAGGACAAGGTCTCATTACATGACCCTAACATTTGGCCTACGGGCAGTTTAGACATTAACTTACATGTAGACGTCAGGTCGGCCAAGTTACAAACAGAAGAACACTGTCCACCATTTTAGAACACAGGGTGACTTTGAAGCGAGAATCAAAATGGCGGATAAACCTAAAATGGCGGCTAAATCGATCTAAGGTCAGAACTTTGCAAAGCGGATTTCTTCGCAGAGCGACTGGGCTCAGGCCAATAAAGGAGACACAATATGATATCCCGTTTAACAAACCCTTCTTTTGGCTTAAGCCAATCACTAAACTACTTCTAGTCACTTTACGAGTAACTCCACGTCTCAATGTTCATACATCCTGAATCACTATCGGGGATATCAATTGCCATAGGATCAGATACTAAGATTTCTTTCAGCACATTTTCATTGGAGATCTTCTCTGGGGCGTATACTTTGTGTCCTAATGTACCCATTGCTTGTGCGCAACATCCCCCTAGCATCGAAAACATACCAGGAAGACATTGTATACAAAAGCAAAGAAACAACAGAATGCCTAAAATAATCAGCAACACCAACAGTAGTTTCCATCCCCAAGATCGCAAGAAGTCCCAGAACCAAGCGCTAAGATCCCAGTTTCCCTCGGGAACATGCACTTCTGAACTTAGGACATGCAAATTCTGTATTGCCTTAAAGATAGCTGGGGAGGAATCTGGCATGAAAACTCAGCAAGCGGACCCCATTAATTTACATACCCCACCACGCTCAACCAGGATGACGTCTAATGCCATCCGGTTCTGAAGTGCTACTAACCTTATTGCTTTCTGTTCTAGAGTCATGTTATAGAGTATGTCAGTGGTCCGGTTGATGGTCCTCTCGAGTACTCTCGCTAGTCTCCTGATATCTTCAGAGTTCATTATTTGCCCCCAAAATGGTACAAAGGATTTAGCTACATCTCCTAGAACTTGTGCTGAAATGTCACCATTCTCGTCTCGCCACGGACAAGCCTTTGAAATTTCTACAGTACTAGCAATGAATACCCCGGGTAACAGAATCCCTAAATAACAAGTTCCCTGCCAATCGCTGGGTAACCATGAAAATGCAACATTTCCGCAAACAAAGTAGACAGGTTCGCATACATACAAATGTCTGTCCTCGCTAGTCAAATTCGCAACGTTGGCGCAACCTTTAAAATCACCCATTAACTGAGTACCATTCCTTTGTATGCAGAAAGAAACTGAATCGGTCTGTGGTTAACAGTGTAAGAAGGAGGCGTGGCATCCTAATTGCCTATAGGAGCCATCTTAAAAGAGATAAAAGATTGAAAAGAACGGGACAGTCTATCTCACGGCCTAATAGAAGCAACATTAAGCTTACTCCTATTTGCAAAGAGTGAGCAACCCAGGAGCGTCAGAGCACGTTTTTCAAACTCGTTCAAGTTAATCCCATCAAAGTTTCCCGAGATGCTATTGTTCCATCCATATTTGCTGGCGACCTCCAGGCTGAGCGTTTTCTTAGTCCTTCCACAAACCCTAGCCAACAGAATCCCCTTATGTACAAATGATCGGTCCAAAAAGACAAACCCTTTAATGATTTTCCTCGATGGCAAAGCCGAACCGTGCAGTAAGTCTATTTCCTCTGACGCAGACCGTACCTTGTGATCCCTGGTACTGAGTGATCTATGAACAACGTGTCGTCACTTCCCACTGGAAGTGCCGAATGATCAGAAGCAAGATCAGAGACATGATTCGGAGCAACTTCCGGAAACAAAACGGTTGGAGAGTGTGGGGATGAAATGGCTGTTTCCCCAGACCTCACAGGATCAGGGAGAGTCTCTGATGCACTCTCGATTCTGGTTGCTGCTTTGTGATCGTTGGTTACAGCATTGGTGACGGGTTCTGTATCTTCTGTATCGTGTGGCACTGGGTGTGGACTCCTCTTGGTGTGCAACGCGTGTATCCAATGCTTCCGCCCTGCTACCCGCACTGCAGTCTGTGTGACCAGCAAAACTTGGAAGGGGCCCCGCCAACGAGGTGCGAGGTAACAAGATCGCTCAAACGATTTTGTGAGGATCCACTCTCCCGGTCGTATGCTGTGACTGAGGCCCTCGTACCGTACAGGTAAAGCCTCTCGCACCTGGTGATAAATGAAATACAAGTTTTTAGTTAACTGGCCACAGTAGTCAGAGAAAAGTACATTTTCGACGTCTCGTAAAGAACGAGACTTTGGAACATTCCAAATATTAGCTGGCCTACCCATAACCACCTCAAAGGGAGGGAGCCCAGTCTTAGTTTGAGGGGTTGTTCTCATAGATAACAACATGATCGGTAAGGCGTCCAGCCATTTTAGTTTGGTGCTGGCACACGTCTTAGCGAGCTTGTTCTTGATGATGCCGTTGTGTCTTTCTACTAATCCGGCACTCTGAGTGTGTCTAGCCGAATGGAACCGTTTATCGATCTGTAATACCGCGCATATCTGCAGAATTACAGCAGCGATAAACTGTGGACCATTGTCCAACCAGATGACTCGCGGCAACCCAAATCTTGGAAAATATTCCTTTAACATAGTCTTTGCCATAGCCATAGCTGTGGCATCTTTGACGGGATAGGCTTCAACCCATTTGATAAAAGCACAGATGACGACTAATAGATACATGAAATTGTTGCAACGCTCCATCTCAATAAAATCAAAATGAATAACCTCAAAGGGGACAGAAGGTGGACCAAAACTACCCCTAGGAGTTGATGTGCCCTTTCCCACATTATGCTGCAAACAAATCATGCACCCCTGAACGAAGCGTTCAGCTACTTTATGGATTTTGTTGTTTACCCACACATTTTGCAACATTTTAGTAATTTTACGAGCACATACATGGGTGGGACCATGAGCCATAACAACCATCATCATAATATATGCGTCAGGCAGTAGTCACTTCCCTTCAACTTTGTCCACCCAACACCCATCATCATCCAGTTTTCCAAAACCCTCAGCCCATTTCTTAGCTTCTTCTAATGTGGCATCGGCTTGGATATCCCTTACGTAATCAATACCCTCATCCAAAGTACAGGCATTTTCGGCTTCCCTTGAAATATACATTTCTGAAGAGAGATCAGTGGCAGTCTGTTTGGCTATCTGGTCAGCAAAAGCTTTCCCTTTTCCTACATGGTCTGCAATCTTCTGATGCGCTGCACATTTTATGATAGCTAGCTGAATAAGGAGTGCAAGCGCTGAGAGTAACCGTACTATCAAGGAGCCATGTTGGATTTTTGTACCATGTGAAGTCAAGAAACCTCTTTCTGCCCAAAGTCTACCGAAGTTGTGAACCACCCCAAAGGCATACTGACTGTCAGTATATATGTTTACTGTAAGCCCTTCGGAAAGTTCACAAGCTCAGGTCAATGCTATAATCTCAGCGGCCTGCGGGGAGTTATGCGTGATTCTCTTGGTTTCCACAACCGTGCTCAATGTAGTGATTGCATAAGCAGCTGTGGATGTACCATCCAGAAGTTTGAAGCAGGAGCCATCGCAAAACAGCTCCCCTTGTGGATTGTTCAAAGGAGTATCTTTCAGATCGATTCTACCTTTTGTCTCTTGTTCGGTAGTGTTAAGGAAGTCATGTGACTATTTGTCACTGCAAGCAGTACCTTGCGGGAAAGGTAAAAGTTCAGCCGGATTAAGAACACAACACCTCTTAATTTGTATGTGCGGTGCAAACAAGATCAATTCATATCTCGTTAATCGTGCGGAGGTGAGGTGTTGCGTTTCTGTTCTGTTCAGTAGAACATCTACAGAGTGAGGTACCATCAGGGATAATGCATGGACTAGGACCCTTCCCTCACTCTGTTTTACAGACGCAGCAGCAGCAGCGACAGCGCGCCAAAATCTTGGCAAAGCGCATGCTACAGGATCAAGGGCGGAAGAAAACTAGCCGCACGGCCTATTCTTCCCTCCATGTTCCTGAGTTAATACAACCAAAGCACATCCATCACATTCATGCACATACAACACAAAGGCCATTTCATAGTTTGGTGTGCCCCAAACTGGTGCCGAGCACAATGCATTCTTGAGCAGATCAAATGCTTGCTGGTGTTCCAAGTTCCATGGCAATGGCGAATAAATGCCCTTCCTTGTCAAAGCCAACATTGGTTTAATCACTAGTGAGAAATTGGGGATCTACTGCCTACAGTAAGAAGACATTCCTATCAAGGCTCTAACTTCTTTCTGCGTATTTAGGCCAGACAAGCTAGAAATTATTTTTATCCGTTCAGGCATCAAACTTTTCCCTCCTTTGACAGGTGATAACCTAAATAGGTGACCTCCTGACAACAGTATTGAAATTATTTAAGCGAAGCTTTATGTTCATGTTTAGCCAAGTGAATAAGCAACAACACAGTGCCCTCCTTACAAGCGCTCTCCGAGTCAGCAACTAAAAGCAAGTCATCAACATATTGACGCAGTGTACAGATAGAGGGCAACTCAAGGGCATCGAACTGCTCTTTCAAAGCCCTACTATAGATGCTAGGACTTTCCGTGTAACCTTGCGGTGCACGGGTGAAGGTAAACGAACATCCCCCTATGGTGAACGCAAACAGGTATCTACTGTCTTTGTGTATAGGAATACTAAAGAAAGCGTTCTTTAGATCCACGACACTAAAATGAGTAGCTGAAGACGGGATCATGGTTAATATTGTCGTCACATTAGGCACAATTGGAAATTGTGGAGCAACGATCTTATTGATGGCACGTAGAAAAATTATGAAACGAAAAGAAATTGCATTATCGCCTTTTTTGTACATGGGTAAAATCGGACTATTGCACAAACTACCTGCAATTTCCTCAATCACCCCTCGATGCACAAAATCGGAGACAATGGCCCTCATTACGACCCTGGCGGAAAGGGGTTTACGCCGGCGTAAACCATGGCGCCCCTTTCCGCCTGAGTACGAGTTCCCGTAGCGCCATGGTGATTTTTACGCCTGCTTTTTGCAGGCGGAAAAATCCATGGCGCTAAGGGACCTTGTTGTTAATTACGCCACCGTAATTTACGGTGGCGTAATTAACGCCTTCCCCACTCCCATTATACCCTATGGGGCAAAAAGGGGAATGGGGAAGGGTAAATGGGGATTGGGGACTTACCGCCCCGCCAAGGTCGGAATGGGGCGGTAAGTCCGCCAACCACCATGGCGGAGTTGGCAGCTTAGCGCCATGGACCATGGTGCAAATTGCACCATGGTTCTCCGCCAAGGTCGTAATGAGGGCCAATGCATTTCAAAGCTTGCTCACCATCAACCGAAATCTTATACTGGGGAATATGTGGCAGCTTTACTCCATGTTTCAAGACAATCTTAACAGTTTCAATTTGCAAGACACCGACGTCATTATCATCAATAGCCCACAAACACTCCAGAACATTACTTAATTCCAGCGGCAAAGGTCTGGTCCAGAATTGAGAGACAGAAAGTTGCGCTGGTGATATTGTCAAACGCACTCCATCAGAAGAACAATGAATTAACGCATTTAATTCCTTCAACAGATTCAACCCCAATAAATTCTCTCCACAATTCGTAGTCAAAAGGAATGGACAGTGGTCCGTAAATGGACCCAAAGAAATAGGTACCGGCAAAGAAACCGGACAGACAACTGGCGTGCCAGAAAACCCTACAGAAACATTGGTTTGCCCTGACAGTAGAATGTTTGGAACCCGTGAATGATCAATGGAAGACTTCTGTGCCCCTGTATCTATCAAGAATAGATGTTTCTTATTTCCCACTAACATCTCAACGTAGGGACCTTTCTGATTAATGGAAATAGGTGTTGGTTCCAAACCCTGCTTCGGGCAATCCTAGTGAAAGAGAATGTCGTCAAAAGAAGTTCTTCAGAGAGGTAAGCAGCAGAAGGATGATCCAAAATGTTTCTATTATCCACACTTGATGCCTGATTGTCCTGCGAAAAAGGTTGCTGTGAATCCTGTGAAAACTGACCTCTACCCAAATGCGTTATTCGCCCTTTGTTGGAGGATCGGTCATTGTGAACGCCAATGACCCTCTTGTCTACAATAAGCACACTGGTTAATGTTTACAGGACCCAATGGCACATTTCCCTGCGGAACATACTGACCTCTAAATTGAGAATTACCCCCTCTAGGGCCTCTAACAATTTGCTGCAATAATACTTTTGTCTTTAAGTCACCTTTTCTCTTTTCAACTCTTTCCTTTTCGTTATTGACACGATTCTCGTAGTACTGAGCCATGTGCAATACTTCTGACTGAGATTTCGATTGCCAAGCGCTCTCGGAGCACATAATTTGCGAGTGGATGTCAGGTAGCAATCCACGCACAAATTTGTCCACGAATAATCTTTTCCCAGACTCTGTGCCTAAGTCTTGTCCACTGAAATCTGAAAATACCTGTTCGAACCGATTAAATAACTCAGTAGCACCCTCAGACTTCCCTTGGACACATGCAGTAAGCTTGTCCCAAATAAATATTTTTTCAGGAATTATAGTTTTCAATTTCGTAACTATTCTGTCAGGCAAAGTTAGTATTACCTGAGGCGGTCTTTCGCTAGCTGGCCTTTCTCCATCGAGTCTAACCATGTTAGTCCATGTATCTCCTAATCCCGGTACATCATCTACAGTTCTAATCTGTTTCCATAAATCAACAGGCAGGAGTACAGGAAATAACAAATCAATATCACTTAGAGTGAATAGCGATGATTGCAAGACAGACTCTATTTCTTTGTAGAACCCTGTCGGGTTCTTCCTAATGTCGGGAATAGATTGTTTAATGGTGTTCACTTCCTGTCTCGAGAACGGGACGTGAACGAACTGCGACACATAATGTGCAGGAATTTCATAGGCCTGTGCACCCGTTCTGGCATTCGCTGGAACCTCGACTTTTGGGACAAGTGTCAGAGGGACCTCTCTCATAGGCAACTGAGAAGTAGGCAACTCCGAACGCCTACTAAGCAACAGAGCCAAATCGAGCGCTAAAGCAGCTGAAGAAGTGTCAAATGAAAAAGCCCTCTTATAAATACTCAATAAATCTGCGGGACAACAAATCTTCTTTTTTACACACTCATCCCGTAGGTACTCTACCATTACCTCTATCACTTTTCTCTGAATTTCTGGCGTATACTGACTATACGTGTTGTATACTTCAACGGGAGTTATCGACATGTCTGAGATCCATCTAATCGCATCTTTCGTACAAATTCGCATTTCCTCAGTTATCGATTGTCAACAAGGAAGGAACCGTTTCTGTACGAACATAACGTCCAAGCTATCACCATCTTCATCTTCATACCGTAACCTTTCCAGCTCCCTTCTATACTTAAGAATCCTCTCAACATGCTCTAGCACCTTCTCCGCAGTATCTCTAGAAAAAGCTAAAGTATTCAGATCCCTCAACCCGTGTGGGAGATCTATATTATTTAGCCTGTTCCACATTATACATAAATGAATTCCTAATCCTTCAATAAAAACTTTTTTTCTCAGGAAGATTGTCTATATTAGAAAGTGTGGCAAAGACATCAGCTTGTTCACCCTTCTCCATGCAATGCTTAGCCCACGCAGTTAACTCACATTTTTTCTCTGAAGATACAATATTACTGCCACAAGCGGTGTAGAACCACTTGGAAGAGGGAGAGTAGGCACGTTTTGAACATCAGGGAACAGTGGTGCTATTACTGGTACAGCAGGCAAAGCTGGAGGAACGGGTGGAGGAGCAACGACAAGAGGAGGAACAACTGGAGGGAGAGGAACGGCAGGAGGAACAATAGGAGGAGCAGGAGGAACTATTGGAGGAGGAATAACAGCAGGGAGAGGCAAAGCAGCAGGAAGAGGAACATACAGAGGTGGCACAGTGGCACCAGGCCTTCGTTCATTTAATAGTTTATCGATAAGTTCATCAGAAGCATGAAAGTCTTTAGAAGGATACATTTTCTGGATCCCAAGCGAAAAAGCCCTATCCATATTCCTAACTGACTCAGACTGTTTATTTTGGTCATACAACAACGCTTTTTCGGTGTTCGTCATATGACGGCGCACATGCTTTTCTCTGCTCTTAAGCTGCTGCAAAGCTTCTTTCTTCCAATTCTGTAATACATCAAAAGCTGCAGGTCTAGCCTTTTTCTTCAATAATATAAATTCTAAGTATTCAATACGAGGGATTTCAAAACTACCATTGATTGGCCACTCAAGTTCAGAAGCATGTCTAGTTTGTCTGTGCCAAATATCATTAAATACTATACTACCAATGCCATGCTTACAGTACATAGTACATGCCGGCGACCCCTCCATTGGCGCCGGATGGCCAAATTCCAAAGATTGTCTGGCCTTGCGGAATAATGCCCTGAAGCAGGCAGACAATTTCCCAGGCATATCAGAATACTGGTGTTACCTGTCAATAATTGAACTCGCGAGTGCAATGCACCAAAACAAATTATCAAGATACTCGGGTCACGACTCACCTGATAAAATCCTAAGGAGGTCCGATCGGATTACAAAGTTTCATAACAAAGATTTCCCCGTGGTTGGTTATTTCGGCAAATCTGCCCGCCTCGATATATGGACCCTCGTCAAGATGCCGACTCGGACCGCATGCTCACCATCCAGGGATCGGGTCATGCAGCGCTGCTGAGGTGTCGCGTCTCATCCAAGAAAGGGGCCCCCTTTACACCATCCGATCCCGGTCCGATAGCCGCCTCAACCTCCAACGAGCTGGCATCAATCTTGAGGGTCCCTATTCGGGTGCCATCTGTAAAAGCAAAAAGAAACTATCGTGGCCGAGTACCCCAAAAGGCATTACACCAAACATGGGGTTACCAAGATACACAGATCTTTATTCTATAACTGAACAGTTTTCAAAGGAACAAAGTATCAGATAGCTATCAGGCCATCAGTACATCACAGCGAATACCAGCCCTTTCAGTGTGAGAAGTGAGTGGGGCTGTACATCAGAACATTCACTCTTTTTACACAATTTGTAACATGATGTCCAGCCCATCTACAGGTTAATCATTACTCGGGCTAGGGGTGTGTGCCGAGTTTGCTTCTAATTTATTCCTCTATATGCATATGGATTATTCCCAGTTTATACACAAATAAGTCACAATGGCAACAGTGTATCTTTGGATTTAACATTAAGCCTTTGTACATGTTTTATACTATGTAGTTCAACAAGTGTTCACATTCAGTATTTGAAAAACATTGTGCTTGATATATATTTGCGGATCAGATTCGTTGGCACAGGTAATCCTTGATCTACAGTTCAATGAAGGACAAGGTCTCATTACATGACCCTAACATTTGGCCTACGGGCAGTTTAGACATTAATTTACATGTAGAGGTCAGGTCGGCCAAGTTATAAACAGAAGAACACTGTCCACCATTTTAGAACACAGGGTGACTTTGATGCGAGAATCAAAATGGCGGATGACCCTAAAATGTCGGCTAAGTTGATCTAAGGTCAGAACTTTGCAACACGGATTTCTTCGCAGAGCGACTGGGCTTAGGCCAATATATACAATAAAGGAGGCACGATATGATATCCCGTTTAACACCATGGGCTGTGCCGCCTGCTGCCCTCATGTTTGCTTGCCCGGCATTGCCCCACATACACTGCCATGTACATGCTGCTCACTGTAAACGTGCAGGGCCGCATCACAAGGTCAGCGATGCAGTAAAAAAGAGGCGGCAGTTCTGTTTCTTCACTTTTCCTGCACCGCAGGGAAAGGCTTATCTTCAGCAAGATGCTGGAGGGAAATCCTCCACTTCAAGGCCAAATAATTAGTGGATTTACCACAGCAAAAGTACTGCTCATGGTAAAATCCCGCCAAAATACCAGTAGAGTCCTATGGTCTCCAAAAATGGATACTAGCACCATGTTACCATCACTCGTAATCCTGTGGTGAATCTACAAACCAAGGCCCTCATTACAAAACCGGCGCTAAACCATGGCGCTATTAGCACCATGGTTGGTGCCGGTGTTGTAACGAGTCCGCCATGGTGAAATGGGGAAATACTGCCCCATTCCAAGGTTTGCGGGGCAGTATTTCCCCATTTCACCATGGCCCTTCCCCATTCCCATTTTTGCCCCATAGGGCTCAATGGGAATGGGGAAGACGGCAATTACGGTACCGCAAATTGCGGTACCGTAATTGCCTGCGAGGTCCCTTTGCGGGTCCCTACTTTAACGGCTGGTCCAGACCAGCCGTTCAGGTCGGGTCCCGCAAAGGGACCTCGTAGTAAGGCGCTAAGTGGTTAACGGCGCCGCAGCCTTTTACGGCACCGTTAACCACTTAGCACCTGGGTCGTAATGAGGCCCCAAGTGTGGAACTGAAATTACCGCCAAACTTGTAATAAGGCCCATAGTAACATTTGCGCACCTCCCATGGCTCCCCATGTACAGTCCTGTTTCCACTCCTTATGATATGATATGGCATTTATACCACGCCTATAAACAAGTGTTTCACGGTGTGACGAGGCAAGGGAGGGGGAACAGAGGGAAGACAGAGACAACGCTCTTACTAGGCAAGGTGTCATTCAGATCGCGCAAATGTTGGGGAATGGGATAAGTGCAGGGGGTAAGGGGTAGGGGACAGTGCATTACATGGGATAAAATAGAATAAATAAGAGTGATAAATAAAAGTGTGGCCAGCAGGTGGCAGTACGAGGGTAAGTGCAGACATCAGGTGTCAAGTGCTGGTAGGGGACTGTAGGGATACAGAAAAGAGTCTGCAAGTGCAGGGGTGGCCACGGAGTCAGTGCAGGTGTGCAACTGGCGGGGGATCGGACCTGGGCCTGTGATCAGAGGGTTGCCAGGTAACCAGTGCAGTTTAAGGTTCAGCCAGGAGTTCAGCAGGGGAGAGGAGAAGACAAAGCAGAAGCAAAGAGGAAGATTTTGAGGTGCTTCCGGAAGCGGAGATGGTTCTCCTAAAGTTTCAGGGAGGCAGGGAGGCTGTTCCAGAGGGAGGCCCCAGCCGAAGAGAGAGATCGACCACCAACTTGTTGCTTGGAGAAGCGACTGACCCTGAGGGAGTTGGAGGCGGATGAGTGAAGACCTCGAGAAGGAAGATATTTAGGAAGCGAGAGTTGAAGGTTTTGAGGCCCCAGGCCCCAGAATGCCTTGTGGACAATGCAGAGGGTTTTTAAGTTAATCCTCACAGCCACTGGGAGCCAGTGCAGAGATTTCAGTCCTGGAGAGATACGATTCCTGGGCTTGAGGCCAAGAAAAAGTCTTGCAGTCCTGTTCTGGATAAGTTGCAGAGGGCGGAGAGTAGAGGCAGGCAGATTTATAAAGAGGCTGTTGCAGTCGTCCAGCCTACAGAGAACCAGGGCTCTGGAGACAATGAGCTTCTAGGGGAAGGAGAGGAAAGGAAGAATACCTGTGAAGAGGTGCAGCTGGTAGTGTGACTTCTTAGAGACGTCAGAGATGTGAGGAGAGAAGGAAAGTGTGGAGTCGCAGATGACCCCAGGGTTTTTAGCCTGACAGGTGGGAGCAGGAAGAGGGCCAAGACAGGCTGGCCAGAGAGTGACAGGAAAGGAGGGAGTAGGTGTGCCGATGAGGAGAATGTTGGTCTTACTGGCATTAAGGCAGAGATCAATGGCAGCACACCACTCCTAGATAGCAGACAGACAGACAGAGATGAGAGAAGGAGAAGAGGTGGCAGAGGGGAGCCTGAAAACAAGCTGAGAGTCATCAGCATAGCACTGAGAGTTGGAGCAGAGTGCAGCAATGCGGTGGGCAAGAAGTTCCAGGTATTGGTTGAACAGTCAGGGAGAGAAGTTAGACCCCTGGGGAACCCCACAGGTAGAGAGTGAGATAGAGGAGAGGAAGGACCCAAGTTGGACCTGGGAGGGTCGATCAGAGAGGAAAGAAGTCAGCTACGCCAGGGCCTGACCAGTGACAGGTTATCATCGAGACATTTGAGAAGGATGGCATGGTTGACCGTGTCAAAGGCAGAAGAGAGATCAAGTAAGATGAGGACACAAGGGTGTTGGATTCAAAGTTGGAGAGCAGGTCTTCATGGATGTTCAGGAGAGCAGTTTCTGTGCTTCTGGCAGCTCTGAAGCCAGACCGATAAACATGTAGGCAGCCAACAGATTCAGTGTAAAGATTAAGCTGGGAAATGGCCAGCTTTTCCAGGAGTAACCCAGGAAAGGAGTGATTGAGATTGGGCGATAGTTACCCGGGCAGGACGGGTCAGTAGGTGGTTTCTTAAGAAGAGCGTGCACAAGGGAGTGCTTCATGGGAGTTGGGAAGACTTCATGGTTGAAGGAGTGGTTGCAGAAGTCGGCAAATGCAGGAGCCCGGGAGTCAATGTGGTCCTTGATGGTTTTGGAGGAACAAGGATGAACCTGTTTTGATGGGACTTTCATAGATCGCACTTGTCTAGAAACCTCATCTGAGGAGTACAGGAGAAAGGCAGAGATGGCAGGAGGAGAGGTGGCTGCAGAAGGGCCAGAGGAAGAACAGGGAGTAGAGGGAGGAGGGGGAGAGGAAGAGAGAGAGGACAGGATGTTCTGAGTTTTAGATTAAATGAGAAGCCAGTGCCATGCAGAGGGCCTGGGAGGGGACAGGAGAGGTAGAGACTGCAGCAGGATTGGCCAGTTCCTTGCAGATTTTAAAGAGTTTGGCCGAGTTAGATGCCGCAGAGACACAGGCTTGCATGTGAGCTCTCTTCTTGATGCGGACAGAGAGCCAGTATTGCCTTTGGAGCAGGCCAGTTTGTCAGAGGAAGCACAAGAAGCACGCCATTTCCTCTCAGCCACCCTGCACTTGCGTTTGGGGGTGACAAGGTCTGACTCATACCAAGAGTTGCACTTGGCTTTAAACTCCTAAACACTTACGTTGGAACTCCTAAATACAGTCCTGTTTCTATTCCTTTCATTGTGCACCCTACACACAGCCATGCTTCATGACTCTCATTGTTGCCCCTACAAACTGTACAGTCCTGCGTGTTTGCTCCTGTTGCCCTCAAATAGCAGCCCTGCCTGCATGCCTCTCACTGCAGCCTCATAAAGTCCTGCTTTCATACATGTCTGGGGAGCCTCCATGTAGTGCTTCTCCCATGCCTGCCATTGCCCCCCCCATAGCAGTCCTGCCTGCATGCCCCTGACTGCAGCCCCATACAGTCCTGTTATCATACATGTCTGAGGAGCCTCCATGCAGTGCTTCTTCCATGCCTGCCATTGCCCCCCTCTCCCTATAGCAGTCCTGCCTGCATGCCCCCCACTGCAGCTCCATACAGTCCTGTTATCATATATCGCTTGGGAACCTCCATGCAGTGCTTCTCCCATACCTGCCATTGCCCCATCCCCCTATAGCAGTCCTGCCTGCATGCCCCTGACTGCAGCCTCATACAGTCCTGTTATCATACATGTCTGGGGAGCCTCCATGCAGTGCTTCTCCCATGCCTGCCATTGCCCCCATCACCCTATAGCAGTCCTGCCTGCATGCCCCCCACTGCAGCCCCATAGAGTCCTGTTATTATACATGTCTGGGGGGGCCTCATTGCAGTGATTATTCCATGCCTGCCATTGCCCCTCTCCCATATAGCAGTCCTGCCTGCATGCCCCCCACTGCAGCCCCATACAGTCCTGTTATCATATATCGCTTGGGAGCCCCCATGCAGTGATTCTTGAATGCCTGCGAGTGTTCCCTCCCACTATAGCAGTCCTGCCTGCATGCCCCCACTGCAGCCCCATACAGTCCTGTTATCATACATGTCTGGGGAGCATCCATGCAGTGCTTCTCCCATGCCTGCCATTGCCCCCATCCCCCTATAGCAGTCCTGCCTGCATGCCCCCCACTGCAGCCCCATACAGTCCTGTTATCATACATGTCTGGGGAGCCTCCATGCAGTGCTTCTCCCATGCCTCCCATTGCCCCATCCCCCTATAGCAGTCCTGCCTGCATGCCCCCACTGCAGCCCCATACAGTCCTGTTATCATACATGTCTGGGGGGCCTCATTGTAGTGCTTCTTCCATGCCTGCCATTGCCCCTCTCCAATATAGCAGTCCTGCCTGCATGCCCCCCACTGCAGCCCCATACAGTCCTTGTATCATACATGTCTGGGGAGCCTCATTGTAGTGCTTCTTCCGTGCCTGTCATTGCCCCTATCCCCCTATAGCAGTCCTGCCTGCATGCCCCTGACTGCAGCCTCATACAGTCCTGTTATCATACATGTCTGGGGAGCCTCCATGCAGTGCTTCTCCCATGCCTGCCATTGCCCCCACCACCCTATAGCAGTCCTGCCTGCATGCCCCCCACTGCAGCCCCATAGAGTCCTGTTATTACACATGTCTGGGGGGGCCTCATTGCAGTGATTATTCCATGCCTGCCATTGCCCCCCTCTCCCTATAGCAGTCCTGCCTGCATGCCCCCCACTGCAGCTCCATACAGTCCTGTTATCATACATGTCTTGGGAACCTCCATGCAGTGCTTCTTCCATGCCTGCCATTGCCCCCCTCTCCCTATAGCAGTCCTGCCTGCATGTCCCCTACTGCAGCCCCATACAGTCCTGATTACATATATCTCTTGGGAGCCTCTGTGCAGTGCTTCTTTCATTCCTGCCATTACCCCTCTCCCCCATATAGCAGTCCTTTCTGCATGCCTCTCAATGCAGCCCCATGCAGTCATGTTATCAAATATCGCTTGCGAGCCTACAATCAGTGCCTGCCATTGTCCCACTGCTATTAGGCCGGTGAGATATCTTAGCAGGCTGAGTGCTCGCTGCTGCAATCTGTGTGTGATCTGCAGGTCGTAGATTTGCACCAGGACAAGGCCAGCTCAGCCATTCATTCTTCTGAGGTCGATAAATAAATACCACCTTTGGTTGGGTGATATTTTACGTATATGTGTTCTCTGTAAAACGCTTCGGCGTAAGCGCTATATAAATAACACATCATTATCATATGGCAGTCCTGCCTGCATGCCCCTCACTGCAGTCCCATACAGTCCTGCTACCATACATGTCTGGGGAGCCTCCATGCAGTGCTTCTCCCATGCCTGCCATTGCCCCTCTCCCATATAGCAGTCCTGCCTGCATGCCCCCCACTGCAGCCCCATAGAGTCCTGTTATTATACATGTCTGGGGGGGCCTCATTGCAGTGATTATTCCATGCCTGCCATTGCCCCTCTCCCATATAGCAGTCCTGCCTGCATGCCCCTCACTGCAGTCCCATACAGTCCTGCTACCATACATGTCTGGGGAGCCTCCATGCAGTGCTTCTCCCATGCCTGCCATTGCCCCTCTCCCATATAGCAGTCCTGCCTGCATGCCCCCCACTGCAGCCCCATAGAGTCCTGTTATTATACATGTCTGGGGGGGCCTCATTGCAGTGATTATTCCATGCCTGCCATTGCCCCTCTCCCATATAGCAGTCCTGCCTGCATGCCCCTCACTGCAGTCCCATACAGTCCTGCTACCATACATGTCTGGGGAGCCTCCATGCAGTGCTTCTCCCATGCCTGCCATTGCCCCTCTCCCATATAGCAGTCCTGCCTGCATGCCCCCCACTGCAGCCCCATAGGGTCCTGTTATTATACATGTCTGGGGGGGCCTCATTGCAGTGATTATTCCATGCCTGCCATTGCCCCTCTCCCATATAGCAGTCCTGCCTGCATGCCCCTCACTGCAGTCCCATACAGTCCTGCTACCATACATGTCTGGGGAGCCTCCATGCAATGCTTCTGCCTTGCCTGCCATTGCGCCCCCACCCTATGGCAGCCCTGCCTGCATGCCCCCACTGCATCCCCATACAGTCCTGTTATCATACATGTCTGGGGAGCCTGCACACAGTGCTTCTTCCATGCCATTGCCCCCCTCCCCCTATAGCAGCCCTGCCTGCATGCCTCCCCTTGCAGTCCCATACAGCCCTGATGACACACTTCTGATTGGAGCCCCCTCCCCACAGACCTGTCCGCATGCCTGCCATTGTCGCCCACCCCCTGCCCGAGAGTAGAATGCAGGTCCCGGGCCCCTATTTGGCCATGCCTGGAGCAGAGATGCCGGACTGCGGGGCCCCACCCTGGACCCCGTACTTGGGCTCGGCCCTGGCCTGTCCGAGGCTGGCCTCACCCCTCCCTGGTACCATGAATGGGCCGGCTGCTGCTCGCTGGCCCCGAGGCTACCTAATATGGGCCTGGTCCGTCCCCACGGCACTGGCCGCCGGCGCAGCCCCCCCTGGGAGGCCCGGCTATATATTCCCAGCTGCTGCCGAGGCCTGCACCCAGCACTCGTCATCTCTGGAACAGGCCCCTCGCTGCAGAACCGGTGAGTACAGCCGTCTCTCGGACCCACACTGGCGGGATGGCCCGAACCACTTCCCAACTGGATTTTGGAAGCAGCTGCCCAGAAGGACCTGCTTTTTACCACAAACGTCCAATCGCTTTGGTTGACCCCACAGGCGCAAGGGAAGCACGCGTGCCCTGTGGGATGCAATAATATATTATTTAATATTATTAAGCTGTTTTGTTTATGCTTCTGTCGTGAGATGATACTAGACGCCACCCTCTGCTCCTTTGCAAAAAAAACTGCGCTTGGAGAAAATGCTGAGCCGCGTGACGGGTGCAGAAATACAACAGTTTAGGAGCAAACTGCAATACATCAACTTCCCGAGCTGCCGCCGGGACTTGATTGCAAGCAAAGCAGGCGCAGCAAATATAAACGATAGGCTTCCCGGAACATATTAACTTCATATGGGAATTATGCTGCACGAGGCGTGAAATGCATAATGCATAGGTCGCTGCAAGAATGATATGGAAATATACCGCGGGCCTTGGAATAAATGCGCTTCTTGGCGTGCGTATTATGCATGCGATACGGGCGCGTTTGATATACAGGGTAATCAACATGTCGGAAGTTTCCCTCATGGGGAAATGACATGTGTGTGAGCTGAAAGGCTGGCGGTCCACAGGGAACGCGTGCATACCAGCGGCTACTGGTATGGAAGCCGCAGTGAGGTTTATTTATTTATTTGCATTTTTGAATATGTTAGGTTATTGTCGACTTTAGACTACCCTTGCGGGGGGACCTGAGTAGTGTGAATCGGAGGGTTTTTGAACAGTGAGGTTTTTAGTTTTGGCTCATAGAGGTGGCGCTTGCCAACCATACACAAGGACACGGATTGGTATATAGTGTATATGCCAGCTTTGGGCCTTTTCCCTGGAATTCCTAAGTGGATGTATATACCAGTACAAAGACTAGCGACCCATTGTATGTTATCTAAATTCTCGTTATATTAAGGTGATGTAACCGCTTGCCTGGATGTTGGGGGGCAGGTATCTGAAAGGGAGTGTGTTCATAATGTTGTTGTTTTGCTGTGGTGTGTTACTGGCATTCATAGTGTGCCCTGCTACCATTCGCGGGGGTCTCCAGGTTCTCTGGGGAGATTTGAAGGAGGGTGTGAGCTGGGAGAGAGGGAACATGCAAGGTAGCTTTCCTGCTGTGTTTCGGGCACTAGGGGCTAGTCTGTTTCTAGGTCTATGTTGAGGGAGTAGGTTCACTTGTTTCCACATGGGAGCCTTGTGTGCCTGTGGTTCAAGGTTACATTCTAAGATATACACAAGGTGTTATGTTACAGATATATGAGAGGGGAGCTGGTGCCTGCCCATAGAACAGCCAAAATTGGCCGCTGTGCCAGTAGATATTATTTTATTACAGAGAGTGGAGTTTGCAGTGGCGGGGACAAAACATAGGGCAGAGGCGATGCACCGATTTGCTCAGGATCACACGGGTTACTTGAGGTGCGGGCACCCCCAGCGGTCTCAGGCGGTTGTTGTAATTTAGAAGGATGTTTGCAGGCAAGTGGCACCGTTTCCTCAAGGAATGGGAGCCAGAATTGCACCTCAAGACACGTGTGATCAGTAAGAGTGATGTTTACAGACGTGGGGTCTGGGCACGGAGCAATAGCGCTACAGCGATTTGCTCAGGATCACACCATGTAAATCAGGTGGGAGGCGGTGGGAGGGCAGGATTGGAAGGCAAGTCTTTCGGGTGTCCCCATAGACAGAAACCAATGCGCTAGACCACATCTACCCCATTGCGTGGGTGGTGGGTGTGCATGGCGAGAGCAGTGCTGTTCATTGACATGCATGCGCAGGCTGCATTGGGGGCAAACACTTCTCTCACCTGCCATCCCACAGGAGAGGCATTCGGTCTGCGTAACACAGCGAGCTGTGCATTGAAGCTGTCTTGAGGGGCAAATGGGGGTGTCCTTAAGGTGCCCCAGCCCCCCATGGGCGACACGCTCATCTACAGGGGGTGCTTGCATAATTTGCTTCGCAAGTACATGTGTTGGTATCATTGTGTAGTGTGTGGCTTGGGTTAATGCCCCTGCCACACGCACCTCTGCCAGTCTTGTTTCATAGAAGACGCCCCCCTTGACCTGTATATCAAAGGAAGCTGCCATCCATCGCCAACACCGCACCTTTCCAAGAACTCGCCATTACAGGGGCATGTGCCAGCTGAAAGTAAAACAGATTTTTGCTTTTTTAATTCAGTCTTCTTTGCACCTGGTAATTTTTGCAAATCTTCTGATGACGCAGCAATAATAGTCTAGCGCCTTCCTGCGGCACTGTTCTGCTGGTACCACGGATCCGAATATACCCTTAGAGGTGTGTGTGTGGCTGCAGGGGCAAGGCGCACACGCGTCATGGTTTGTCATGTTTCTGTTATTTGCCTGTTTATAGTGAGTAAAAGTGGCTGCTATGCGCCTTGGTTGCAGGGCTGCCTGCAGCGCTGCACGGATAGCAGCAATGTGGGAGTTTTAGTGCAGACCGAAGGGACAGTGTCTTGGCATTCGCGATGCAGCAATGTGTGGAAGAGTCGTAACATGTGGCGGCCATTTTGGATTGGTGCGGGGTGGTGAGGGTCGCCTGAATCACAGCTGACTTACACTCTTCCTTTTCCTTCCAGATCCCAAACTCTCAACATGTGTGACGACGAGGAGGTCACCGCCTTGGTGTGCGACAACGGCTCTGGGCTGGTCAAGGCCGGATTCGCTGGAGATGACGCTCCCCGCGCTGTCTTCCCATCCATCGTCGGCCGCCCTCGCCACCAGGTACCAAAGTTAGGTCCTCTCTGCACCCCTACGCCTGCCCTGTAGGGGCGCATGCGCCTTCTGTCATCAAAAGTACTTTCCTCCCACTTGTGCCTTTGCAATACTTTCTTTTGGAGCCCTCATTCAGCCCCTCTGTGACTTCTATCAGTTCTAGAGCTCAGTCTGCCCATCTACACATTGACCTATCCACCAGCCATCCACCTGTTCACCCACCCGTCACCTAGCTATCCGTTTATCCATCACCCAACTGCTTACGATATATCCATCCATCTATCTATCCATCCATCCATCCATCCATCCATCCGTCATCCATTAGCCCATCAACTCAGCTAGTCCATCCACCCACCCATACACCCATTCATCCATCATTCACCCAATGGTCCATCTTCTTGTCCACCCATTCATCATCATTCATGTTTAAAAAACAAAAAAATCCATCCATCCATCCATCCAACACCCAATCCATCCCACCCACCCACCCACCCACCCACCCACCCACCCATCCATCCATCCATCCATCCATCCATCCATCCATCCATCCATCCATCCATCCGCCCATCTTCTATCCATCATCATCCATCTGTATAACCATCCGTCCGTCAGTCAGCCCATCCATCCATCCTTCCATCCTTTCATCCATCCATCCATCCATCCAGTCTTCCATCCACCTACATCCATCCGTCAGTCCATCCATCTTTTCATCCATCCGTCCATCATCATCCATCTGTTAAAGCAATTAACCGACCCCCGCCCGTTCTTCCATCCATAGGTTCAGCCTTCATCTATCCACCTATGCATTCTAAACCTATCTCCTATCTGCATATATAGTCATGTGTACATTCGGGGACACACACACATCTATATAGTGTACACGCCCTCCCCCACGCCCGCTCGCCCCAGCCTTCTTAGCTCTGCCCCAGCATGCCATGCGTGTGTGCACTGCAGGGCGCCCGCTGACTGGCATACATGTCTACATGTCTGTCATGCACTAATCGTCACTACCTCTGCCCATGTCGCCCGCACCCGTACCCAGGGCCTCCTCTAGCA
Source organism: Ambystoma mexicanum (assembly GCF_040938575.1). Taxonomy (NCBI): domain Eukaryota; kingdom Metazoa; phylum Chordata; class Amphibia; order Caudata; family Ambystomatidae; genus Ambystoma; species Ambystoma mexicanum. The sequence goes on along the minus strand of NC_090940.1, from coordinate 65,823,211 downwards.
GCAGGTTTCAGAACACGGGGAACCCTGAGGTGGGTGCAGGGGCAACACATTAGCCCGCCTGCCGCGCCAGTTTGGGGGAGTCTTTCAAGGGCTGTCCCCAGCGCCGAACCCAGGTCTGCCCGTGCCCTGTGCGAGATTTGTGCGCCCACCACAAGTGCGCAACAGCAGGGGGCTCTGTTCTGTTGTTCTGCTGATACTAGAACACGTATCAGTTGAATACCCCCGGCTGTTCTTGTAAAGTGTGGTTAAGGGCGCCTTTCCTCCAGCTCAGTGTCATGTAAACAGCGCCTATTAAAGAATCACGATATGATTCTGTAATAGGCGCTGTTTACCTGACACTGAGCTGGAGGCAAGGCGCCCTTTATTTCCTGTGCTGTGGGCACGTCCTTGTGTGGCTGCACCCTCTGAGCGCACCTTGAGCAGGCGCTGGCTCCCCCGAGCTGGCATGGTGGGTGAGGGCGCGGCAGGTGCCCTATTGTAATTAAATGCACTCAGCTCTCGTGCTGTGGCTGGGCGCCAAATTGTGTTGCCTCGCACTGCCAACGCTAAGGCCGGCCCTGGTTGACGACAGTAACTATCTCCCCTGAACAGAGGCAGTGACATGGAGGGGTGGGGCATCAGTGGGGAAGGGCGACTTCCTTGGCACGCTGTGCAATGGATGCATCCGGGTGTCCTGCTAACCCTTGGCAATGGGTGCCTGCACGTGCCGGCCCAATGTGACAGTCTTGTTACTACTAGCGCCATGGTCGGTCGGGCAGTGCCAAGCTGTGAATCTGCCAAGCTTCCTCGCCCACCTACCATGCATGCTATCAATAGTGCCGTGACAGCAGGGCAGCAGCTGCTGCCAACCAGGGCCCTTTCGTGAATGGCTGGAAAGCAGCTGAAAGGAGCAGGCGGCATAGCTCAATCAAGGGGCAGAGAATCCAGACGCACTGCTCCATCCGCTGCAGCTGCCATGGCTGAGTGCTCATACCTGCAGCTCCCGATCGCATGCCAGAGAAGGAAACATGGGCAGGGCTTTAAGTGGGCTGGGGCTAGCCAGGGCCGACCCCCAGCAGTCTCCCAAAACTCCAGACAAGCCGGGGCTCCCTTCCCACCAACAACGAACATTGCCACAGCCTGGGGATTAAACCTGAGCCCTACCAGTACCAAGGCAGTGTCACAGCCACTGTGCTGTTTGTGTTGCTGGAATCATTTTTGTTTCATTCAATGGACTGCTTTTTTTTTATTGTCCCTTGCTGGGGTTTCGAACCGAGCAACCCAGTATCGAACTGCACTGTGCTATTCCACAGGTGCTTAATTTCTTTCGTTTCATTCAATAGACTGTTTGGCACATAAATCCCCTTGTGGGCTTCATGTTTCAAACATTCTATTGAATGAAACAAAATAGTTTCCAGCACCTGCGTAATAGCACAGCGCAATTTCGTAGGTGCTGAATGTCTTTTGCTTCATTTAAGAGTGCTTGAAACACGAAGCCCACAAGGGGATTTATGTGTCCAAATGTCTATTGAATGAAACAAAAGAAATTAAGTACCTGTCAAATAGCACAGTGCAGTTCAATACTGGCTTGAACGGGTTCGAAACCCGAGCGAGGTACAATAAAAAAAAAGGTAATTAATTTATTGTCCTTTGCTGGGGATTCCAACCCAAGCCCTGCCTGATGACAAGCCAGTGTTTCAATGCACTGTGCTAGTTGCAAGATGCTCGATCTGTTTTCTTTCATTCAATAGACTGCTTGACACACAACGCCTGTGTCAAGCAGGCTATTGAATGAAACAAGGCTCGGGTTTGCATCTCCAGCACTGGAAAATAAAAAAATAAAAAAAAGAATTGCGAGGAAAGACACTTTTTAATTGTCCGGTGTTGGGGAAACTTCAGGCCACGCCGATCATTTAGGTAACACCCATCATTCAGACCACACCCCCTCGTTACAGCAGCCCCTCGATTTGTCACCCTACTGAAAGCACTGAACATGGGCATTGCACCGTGTGGCCGCCTGCCGGTCATAGAGCAGGCCCAAGTAAGTAGCAGAGATAAACATGGCCAAGACTGACACCTAGCGCCCAACAGAGTATAGCACTGGATAAGGGGTAGCAGGGCCAACAGGTGAAGTTCTAGTCACGACCTTTCTAGGCCCATAAGGGCCGCCGAGATCATGTGTAAGGGTGGTATTGGGTAAACAGACTCTACTGACCCCTAGTGGCCGGAGGCAATGTCTGAGATCATGATTTCGGCCTACAGTTTTCCTTTTAGAAACATGCCGGCGTCCGATTTTAAAGGGGGCAATCAGACACCCGGTCATCTTTGTGCCACGGCCTGAAAGGGACACTTGCACAGTTCTCCTGGTGCAATCTTTCAGTGCTATGCAAGTACTGCCTGCGAGCAAAGGGCTCCTAGAATGCTGGCCAGCGAGGCGCTGGCTGTAGAGTCCCTGTGACTTTTAGTGAACAGTGTGGGCCCCGGTCGCCCAGGTAAATGCAACACTGACACCTTGATGCCAAGCAGGCTATGGCATGTGTTCATGTCCCACTGGGTAAATCCAACAGCGACACCTGGTGACCAAAGAATGGTATTGAGGCCTCAAAGATTAATGCAGCAGTGACACCTAGTGGTTTAAGAGTGCCATTGACGTAGCTCATTTGGAAAATCTGCAGTTTTTCCCTCTGCCACAGGCAAGGCCAACAGGGAGGCAACTATTGTGACCTTATTATGCAGTGCAACAGGTGTTTTAACCTCCTCAGCCATCTCCCTGCTATGTTCCTATGATGTAGCGAGTTCCCTCTCCGCAGACAGCGCGTCCCCTTATGGGGTACAGTAAAGCCCCCTTCTCCTGTGCTCCCACCTGCACGCGCCCCGTGGCTGATGTACACCACCCGTGTGTGTTGTTTTGTGCCCCTTTGATGCATGCACCCCTCTGTCCCCGGCTAACGCTTGCGCTCTCCCCCCCTCCGCAGGGCGTCATGGTGGGCATGGGGCAGAAGGACTCGTACGTCGGGGACGAGGCTCAGAGCAAAAGGGGCATCCTGACCCTTAAGTACCCCATCGAGCACGGCATCATCACCAACTGGGACGACATGGAGAAGATTTGGCACCACACCTTCTACAACGAGCTGCGCGTGGCCCCCGAGGAGCACCCCACCCTGCTCACAGAGGCCCCTCTGAACCCCAAAGCCAACCGAGAGAAGATGACCCAGATCATGTTTGAGACCTTCAACGTGCCCGCCATGTACGTGGCCATCCAGGCCGTGCTGTCCCTCTACGCCTCCGGCCGCACCACAGGTGAGTGGCGCTGCCCGCGCTTCCCTGCCCTGGGCACTGGCCCTGTGCAATGAAGGCCTGGGCATGCCACGATTCAAGGCCCACTTTCGCGATCCGGGGCCACATTACAGACGCTTTGCACCAGTGCAAGTGCGGCGTTGCACGGGCAAACATTGCCGTAGTACAAAAAACGTACTTTCAATTAATGCTTTTTTGCACCAGAACACGCATTGATTGCACTGTGCAAATATAGTTGTTCATTGGCCAGCAAACGGGCACATATGTCCCTGGTTCACAATACTTTGAAAGAACACACCATTTACACTTGGGCATTTTTTGGCCTCCTTACTTTCAAACTGCACTAATGCCAGTGCAAAAAGTGCACGGTATTAGCACTAGGGCAAAGTTTACCCTATTTATAAAAAACACTGGGACATACTAGAACACGATTGCACCATGACAAGTGCAGTTTGGCATGGTATAAGCACCAGTGCAAACATAGCCAGAGTGCAAGAAAGATACCTTTTCAATTCGTTTTTTCACCAGTACAAAGTTTGCCTTAGTGCTAATACCATTCCGTATTAACACTAGGGCACATTTTGCCCTGTTCCAATAACGGAGTGAAAATGTATCTATTTTGGCAAAGGGCAATTTTTACCCTGGTGCTTATACCATGCCAAACTGCACTTGGCACGGTGCAATAGGTTTCCAATATGTCCAATTGTTATTAATAATAGTGCTAACACGGTGCAACTTTGCACTTGCACCGGTGCAAAGTTTCGGTAATCTGACCCCTGAAATGTAGCTGAGAAGCACTAGTGTGTGAACCCAGCATATCTGTGTTCTGGTCCCTGCTCTTCAACTGGACAACATTGCTTGACTGTTGTACCTCAGCTTATCTCCGTCAGCCAATATTCTCTTGTCCACTGAAATGCAAACCTCCTAGAAGCATATCACCAGTCAGTATTAAGCGCTATATAAAAATGCAACTTGTCATCTCAAATACAATAGGGTCCTGTTTGACACGAGCCTTCCTCCAGCGCAGCCCAGACGCATGTGGGTGCCTTCGCCCCACTTCTCATGCCCATCTAGGCCCGGAGTTTTGGAGTCACCCCTCTTCATATTTCGTATTTTGTCCCACCTACAGGTATTGTCCTGGACTCCGGCGATGGCGTCACCCACAACGTGCCCATCTATGAGGGCTACGCCCTGCCCCACGCCATTATGCGCCTGGACCTGGCCGGCCGGGACCTGACCGACTACCTCATGAAAATCCTCACCGAGCGCGGCTACTCCTTCGTGACCACCGGTAAGTAGCCGGCACCACCGCAAAATAACATTTCCACTTATAAACAGGTGCACTGTGGTACTTGTAGATTGGCGCGCTTCACGGGAACCGACTGGACTACAAGTACCAGAATGCTATGGTTTGTAGGGGGAAGATTAGGAACGGAATAGTGGAGTCTGAGCTGTGCAGACTTTCTGAGGCTCGCTCTGCCTACCGAGACCCTCTGTCCCCTCAAACCTTGACCACCCCATCTTTTCCTTGCCCCCGCAGCTGAGAGGGAGATTGTCCGAGACATCAAGGAAAAGCTGTGCTACGTGGCCCTGGACTTCGAGAATGAGATGGCGACCGCGGCCTCCTCCTCCTCCCTGGAGAAGAGCTACGAGCTCCCCGACGGACAGGTCATCACCATCGGCAACGAGCGCTTCCGCTGCCCCGAGACCCTCTTCCAGCCTTCCTTCATCGGTGAGCGCCACGGGCCACTTAAACGGGGATTCAGGGCATGGAGGGAAACGCTGGAGACCCGGTAGGGCGGGCCGCGTGTATGCCGACATCAGGACCAGAATGCGTGGTGTGTGCGTCAAGAATGATGGAGCGTGAGCTTATTCTCTCAAGCGCCGAGAAGCGATTCTGTTTGAGGTGTGCGCTGAACAAGACATCTCCCTCGTCATGGAATGAAAGGAGAAACAGTTAAGGGGGTGGGAGGGAGCTGTTGGGGGTGGGGGGTCCCGTTATATTCATACAATCCAGTCGCTAGAGGGGGGAATACACACAGCAGGCTAGGCTGCATATCTATGATGACGGTTGCCTTATGGCGCTTTACAGTGCGCCAGGATGTTTCAGAGCGCTGAGGAGGAAGAGCAGAGCAGTATGGGCGGAGAGAAAGAGACAGCATGGTGTAAATACGTGTTGCTACACGTGTTGCTAAGCGCCAAGCGCTTCAAACACTGGAAGGCACGTCTTGTCTGCACTCAGAGAGAGGGGATGGGGGACTGTCACTATTGGGGGGTGGGGGTCAGTAGTAACTCTCGCCGTTCAAATGGTGCAGACCAATAGTAATAGGATTTTTTGAAGTAGCTGGGGCGGGAATCTTGTCAACAGTACTTTGCTGGCATGGCCATTGAGGGGGAGAGTAAGCTCAGGCCTGGGGGACTGGATGGGCCTGCTGGCATGGTCATTGACGGGGAGAGTAAGCTCAGGCCTGGGGGACTGGATGGGCCTGCTGGCATGGTCATTGAGGGGGAGAGTAAGCTCAGGCCTGGGGGACTGGATGGGCCTGCTGGCATGACCTTTGAGGGGGAGAGTAAGCACAGACACCGGAGACTCGATTGGCCTGCTGGCATGGCCTTTGAGTGGGAGAGTAAGCACAGGCACGGGGGGCTGGATGGGCCTGCTGGCGTGGCCTTTGAGTGGGAGATTAAGCTCAGGCCTGGGGTTCTGGGTGGGCCTGCTAGCATGGCTTTTGAGTGGGAGAGCAAGCACAGGCCTAGGGGACTGGGTGGGCCTGCTGGCATGACCTTTGAGGGGGAGAGTAAGCACAGACACGGGAGACTCGATTGGCCTGCTGGCATGGCCTTTGAGTGGGAGATTAAGCTCAGGCCTGGGGTTCTGGGTGGGCCTGCTAGCATGGCTTTTGAGTGGGAGAGCAAGCGTGGGCCTGCTGGCATGGCCTTTGAGTGGGAGAGTAAGCACAGGCACGGGGGCTGGATGGGCCTGCTGGCGTGGCCTTTGAGTGGGAGATTAAGCTCAGGCCTGGGGTTCTGGGTGGGCCTGCTAGCATGGCTTTTGAGTGGGAGAGCAAGCACAGGCCTGGGGGGCTGGGTGGGCCTGCTGGTTTTTATCTGTCATACCTTTTCCTGGCAGGCCCAAAGTCACTGCACAGCAGTCCCACATGTACGTGCCTGGATAGCTGTCATTGTGTGTGTGTGTGTGTGGAGCCGCACGCGGCCTCTCCTTCCCAGCAGCCGTGGGTGTGTGGTCAGGGCGCCGCACCTGTTCATCACCCTGCCTGGGAGACAGCTGCGTCCTGCGGGTCCAGTGTCAGATTGTCGCCGGCGCCCCAGGGGGAGGCGGGGACTGTGCCTCTGGCACCACTACTTTCTGTCCACTCGGCCTCCCTACTCTGCACCTTTAACGCACCCTCCTTCCCCCCTGCTCCCCAGGAATGGAATCTGCCGGCATCCACGAGACCACGTACAACAGCATCATGAAGTGCGACATTGACATCCGCAAGGACCTGTACGCCAACAACGTCCTGTCCGGCGGCACCACCATGTACCCCGGCATTGCTGACCGCATGCAGAAGGAGATCACCGCCCTGGCCCCCAGCACCATGAAGATCAAGGTGGGTGTGTCACCCCCAGCAGGGGGCGCAGGCCCGGCACGCCGATTAAAGGGCGGGGCGGGGCGGGGGTGGATCAGGCGTGTCAAAGCTGGCACGCTCCTCATCTCACAAGCAGGACTCGGGTCCAGTCCGGGCTTATTAGTCATGTAGGGCTGGGCTATCATTATGAGAATAAAATACAAGTCCCAGAATGCAAAGTTTTAAAGCTGAAAAGACAGACAGGTGACCCTGTTAAGGGGCATTCAGACGCACGGCTGCTATGGAGTCAGTTTGCATGTATGCTGCACACAAACACGCATTAGTTACCAACACCACTAACTCTGAGATCCTTCTCACACAATGGCTATACACCAAAGAACACCGGTAGCTGCCACCAGAATACACATTAAGCACAATCATTTAGCAGAGCCAGAAACTCCACAGTAGCATGCATCTCATGCCAAGACCTGTCCATCAACTATGCATTGAATGCAGCACTAGAGCAGCGGGCTGTTTCTTCTATGGCAGCCTGTGAGGGTCATAACACCGCAATGTTACCTGTGAGTGGCGTCTTAACTACACAGAGTGGCCAGGTGGATCTGATAGCATGCTACACTAACACCCACTGGTTTCAACGAGAGACATGATATGCACATACATTGAGCCAATCCACTCCAATGTAGGTATCCCACACTGAGGCACTCTAGAAGACACGCCTATTGGGAAGGCCAGACCATCTAGGCGACATTCTGGGTGACCACACTTTCCCTGTGGTCTCCCATAACACAAAGGGGACTGTAGTGTAACATATGTTTGGGGGCACTCCTCCCGATCTCTCGGTTGCTTGTATAGCTGTGTGACCTAGTTTTGCGCCTTCTTTCCCCCTGTAGATCATCGCCCCACCTGAGCGCAAGTACTCCGTCTGGATCGGCGGCTCCATCTTGGCCTCTCTCTCCACCTTCCAGCAGATGTGGATCAGCAAACAGGAGTACGACGAGGCCGGCCCCTCCATCGTCCACCGCAAATGCTTCTAAGCCAACTCGAACCCTCTCGCTCTCTCTTTCTCTCTCTCCATCTCTCCATCTCTCCATCATCTCTCACCGTATCTCCAACTCAGGACAAGAAGACGCGGGCCTCTCTCTGGAGCCACCTGGCCCCTTCCCCAAATCCTGAACTCGCCTTCCCCCCAATTTGTACAGTTTGTTTACACACACAAGTGGTTTATTTGTGATTGGGAATATTTATTGCTTTATAAATAAACAAGACCTGGGACTTGCAAGGAATGGTTTTGTGGACTGAGTTTCTCTGTGTTGGCTTCTGTACTCTTGACAACACCTGGGCCAGTACCCCTCATTATGCCAGATAGGCGTTTTAATCACATACAATGGGCATATCAAATGCAGGGCAATGAATTTGGAAGGAGCAATGTAGACCGGGCAATTTTCTTGGCATCGTTGAATTTTGACATGGGTTTTTAATGAAGGCACAAAAATTGGAAAAGGAATTGGGATTTCAGTGGCAGGTATTGTGTCGTGAGAACCAGGTAGTGGGTAAGCCATCCCAAATCCTCTCTAAGTTATCCATTGCATTAAAGAGAAGTAGACCTACATTAAATTAACAATCAAAAGAAGTTGTTGTTTCTCTAAGAATGGCCGCTTTGTGAGCCATAGTCTCAGAGGGAGGCTAGAAGCCCATCCACCCATGCCTCCTGCAGCAGCTCCTACCAATATGACAGACCCAGAGACTTTGTCTGCGACTGAGGGACATATATATATATATATATATATATATATATATATATATATATATATATATATATATATTTTATGTAAATTCGTCCACGGGGAGCTAAGTTATAAGCCAGCCAAAAAGTGGTCTTCTATTGAGATGAGCAACTTAACCATAACTACAGGGCCGTTACCGTGGGCCGTGTACTATATACATCCGTATGTGTAGTCTCCATCTGCCTATGAACGTACATCCTTATTCCCAATTGCAATCAAGTTTTCTGGATGTCACTCTTTGTCAAACGCTTCTCCAAGCAGGGAGTCAAGGCAGGTCTCTCTCCTCGGCTGGTGGCTCCCTTTGGAACAGCCTCCCTGCCCCTCTCAGATTTGAGCCGGGCCTCCTTAAGTTCCCGGAATCAGCTCAAAACTCTGCTTTTCTATACCACTTTCCCTTCCCTGCTAATCAACCCAGTGCCTCTGTGACTGGGGGCCTAATCGAGCAGGATTCCAGGCCCTTCTTCCCAGTCGATACCAGGACCATTCCTCTCACTGCACTGCCCTTGCAGGCTCCTGCTTGGCGGCTCTGCCTCCACTCTTGGGAGTCGCCTGCACTAGCACTTAGCCTGAGGTTCTCCTCCTTGGCTCCCCTAAGCACTTCCCTTCTAGGCTCTCCACCCAGCACTTGCCCTCCCCCTGAGCCCCCTTCCCCCTTTCTCCTGGAATTCTCTTCACTGCACTTGCACGCTCAAATGCCACAAGGCTTAGTAGGACCATATCTGTATTTGACTGTTTTTGCCATTGTCATTGTCCCTGGTTCCCCTCCCATTCAGCCTCCTGGCACTTTGAAACATTATTCAGTTGTCTAAGCACCTAACAAATGCTCAATAAAATTAAAAAAAAAAAAGAATCCCAATGTTGACAGCCTCTAGTAGCCATGTCCACGTGCCTTTATGCCAAGGATGTCAATCTGCACCATGCTGACGATCCCCGATCAGGGCGAAACACATCTGTGGTTGCTTGTTGCACCTTTGAGAGCAGTCAGTCTAGGGTTGATAAAGCTTAGTATAAAATGACACAGCTCTCTAGGGCCAGGACAGTCGCCCGCATGGAAAAGAAAGCAAGCTTTCCAACTCATTGCCATACCTACGGTGCATTGCCGCGCGGCTCTGATCCAGAGGTGAACGGCCAGTGATGGCTCCTAGGTGGTGCGGTGTAGCGTGTGTTTAATTACCTGAGCTAGCTTATTCCAGCAGGGTCAGGGCAAGCTGTTTATAGAAACTTGCTCTGTTATGTTCATTATGTGCACTCAAGGATCCTTGGGTAGATTCAGCAACCAGAAGTGCCTCCATAACTTCTGCAGTCGCAGACCTAAGCAGTCGAATCTTCGCTGAGAGTCCTAATACCCGGCCCAACCGGCAAGGGTCTCGTGGACAGATACCTCATGAGCCCGCATGTTGCATCAAGGAGAGGCGTGTTGCTGGGCACACATGTCAACCATTTCCCAGTCAAGGTTTCCAGAGGTTAAAACAATATCATCATGAAGCATTCCCGTGGCCCACTAAATATTTCAGCTGAAATAAATATAGACACCAAGGAAGTTATGGTGGGTTTATAAAGGTTGGGAAAAAAACATTCCACCTGAAATGTGAAAGTAGGAAAGTCCATTTGAGCCAAGTCACACATTCCACAACGTTTGCATTTGAGCTAATTTGCATACCCACAATGTCTCAATGTCTTGCTCTTGTGGCTCAGAACTGGAGGCGAACTTCCAGCAATGGCTACTAAGTGGCGCTGTGAATGTGTGACTTGCCTCAAATGGACTTTCCAATTTTTACATTTCAAGTGAAAGTTTTTTTCTCTCAAACCTTTTTAAACCTATAACTTTCTCATAATTTTTCTCACTTGACCAGATGAACCGTCATAGGTGATGATGAGACGTGGATCATCATTGGAGACAGACTTAATAGGTCTGTTGCCATGCAACAATTCATCCCTTGATAGGGCTTGTGCCTTGTTATAGGCTGTCTCAATAACTATTTTAGCAAACCCTTGTCTTAAAAACTCTGTGGCTGCTAATGCACAAACATGATCAAACTGTGCTTCATCACTGCAATTACGATGATACCGAAAGAACTCCCCATACGGAATACTTTTTTTGCAGCTCGGTGGATGGTTGCTGCTGTCGTGCAAAGGTAGACCAGTGTTAGAAGATTTTTTATAAAGAGAGGTATGTATCCCGAGGTGTCAATATTAACATTGACACCCAGGTACACAATTTCAGTCACACTGTGTGCTTCTGTGAAAATCAAATTCACCCGATTGATGTTGATAAGTTTAACAAACGATAACCAGTCCTTTTCCGTGCCCTTCCAAATAACATAAACATCATCTAGATACCTCCACCAAGAAATAATCTGTGTGGGGAAATAAACAGAAATCAAATCAGACAATGATATGGCCTCCCACCATCCCTTCATGAGATTGGCATACGAGGGCGCAAATGTACTGCCCATCTCAGTTCCTCTCATTTGGCGGAAAAACGTGCCCTCAAACAAGAAAACATTATTGTCAGACTGAAAAGTAACATTTCCAAAATCATGGTGGTATGACTCAATAAATTTAAAGATCGTGAATCCAAAAAATGCTTGCAGGCCCCCATTCCAAAGTCATGATCAATAGAGGTGTACAAAGAAACAACATCCAATGTGGCCAAAATAAGACCCTCTTCCCATGGAATGTCACTAATATGTTGCAGAAAATCCTTGGTATCACGTAAATAAGATGGTAAAACTGAAACAAACAAAATCAGAGTCTCATCTATAAACTGTGCCAAGTGCTCTAACAGTGAACCACATAAAGGGACGATGGGTCTGTCAGGTGGATGTGTGGATGATTTATGTGTTTTTGGAAGAAAATAGATTGTGGGAATGGTAAAACAAGAGGGAACAAGACATCTACAGAGATCCTCAGCACATAATGAAGTCAATTTCAACTGAATTTCAGAGAACGGTTTGGTAGGTAAAGGAAGATAACACGAATGATCATAAAGTTGTCTGTTTGCTTCTGCCACATAACTGACACGATCCTGAAGAACAACGTTAGAACCCTTGTCCGCTTGTTTTATCACTACGTGGGATACGTTTTCCAACTGAAGCATAGCTTTACGCTGGGACAGGGTGAGGTTTTGTTTATGATTGAACGTGGAACATCTGCGTAGTTTTCGAAGATCGCTGACACACAGATCATGAAAGGCTTCAATGCAACCACAGTCTGGAATAGGTGGATTAAATCTTGATTTCGATTTCATTTTAGTTCGAATATCCCAGTTCGGATCAATGTCAAAGTCAGAGAAATCAAAATTAGAAGGATCAAAAGAATCATCATTGAGGGAAGCCAAATCAATCAGTGAAAGAATGTCTGAGATACAAGGATTGGTACGACCTGTGCTTAAAGTCTGTGGCCTGACGTTGGCTGGATTGAGAGTAAAAAAACTTTTTAAGTTTGATTTTGCGGTAAAATTTATCAAAATCAAGACGTGATTGAACATAATCAAAGGAGGTGGTAGGACAAAAATTCAAACCCAAAGATAAAAGTGCCTTTTGGGAGTTGGTAAGAATATGCAAAGAGATTTTTATGATCTGACAGTTATTCATGGTGGGTTTCATTGTTTGGCTCCAGAGCGTGTTGATCTGCCCTGTTCATCCGTTTTTGAGCCATCTCAAAAATGGTAACAGGCGCCCCTCTCCAGAAAGAACATGGCATGATAACCTGTTCTGTGGTTTTGTCCTACTTTGAGAGCCCGCAGCCATCGCTTTTAGCTCTCTGTACTTTTCACAAAGGAGGAACATCCATTTGCATATCAGTCTTTGTCCCGCCCACAACAGCAGTCTAGCACCAAAATGCCAGACAATCCTCCTTTGAACAAGAGTACCAACAGCAACCCATACACATGTTTCACCCGTGTTGGGCCTCATCAGTGAAGTGGAGCTGTGCCTCTCTGAGCACAGTGTGCAAGGGGTCCACGTCTGGGTTCCCCCAGGTAACTTAGGGTGTCCAACCCCAAGTGCCTTACAAAAACGGTAGCAGGCACCCCTGTCTAGAAAGAACATGGCGTGATAACCTGTTCTGTGGTTTTGTCCCACTTTGAGAGTCTGCAGCCATCACTTTTGGCTCACTGTGTTTTCACAAAGGAGGAACATCCATTTGCATATCAGTCTTTGTCCCGCCCACAAGGCCAGTCCAGCACCGAAATGCCAGGATAGGTTTTGCAGGCTTTCCCCCCATTTGGTAATTGACGATTTAAAGGGCTTTGTGTCATACTCCTCCAGCTTCTCAGCGCTCCAGCAGGCATCGAAACACACCTAGCAAAGCATAACACAAGTGTGTTGCACTGAGCTATCCTCCCTGCCTATTAAAAATAATAAAGAAATCAGCGTACCGATGTAAGTGCACCGATGCAAAGAAACGTAGAGGTAAATGCTGCAATGCAAAGACACGGAACACTTACCAGAGTATCAAGAGCTTCAATGCCCCATTGCCTCCATACCTGATGATTGCAGCTCTGCTCAAAGTGCTGGGAGTGTAGAGTGGAAGCTTGACTATGAATTCACAAATAGATTTTCAGCAGGGATTAGCTGCGTTATACCCATTGTCCCCATTGTTATGCCAAGGGGATCCATCCTCCCAGTGTGTGATACTCTCTAGGGAAGTTTGCTGGTTCTTGATGAAAAATGTGGGTATTTTCTAATCTTCATATGGTCCAAGAACTGCTAGTGAGAATCGGATCACCGGCAAACCAAATGTATCTATTTCTCTCATGATCATAGCGTTTAGACATATTGAGCATGGTCAATGGTGGTCGGTGAATTCTTTAATGGGGCGGGGCAGAGGGGGGCATAAATGTTTCTCAGAAATATGTCAGAGCAACCAAGCATAGCAAGGGAGAATAAACCAACCAAGGAGGTCTATGAGTGGAGGAGTGTTCCCCCCTCAGACATTTTCTTGAGTAATTGGTTAAAATTGTGCATTTTACAGCACACTTTAAGTGAAAAATGGTGTTATAGCCGGACAGTTTGCAATTGGTTTTGTAGGGTAACTCAGAAAAAAATCCAATAAATGCAAGTCACCAACACGCACAGGAGCATTTCCCAAATGCATTTTCACGATGCCTTTGCCCACAATATATGCCAGCATGAAACATGTTCACACTGGCTGTGCCCATACAATTCCATGCTGGCTGTACCAATGTATGCCAGTGTTCCAATATAATAACATAATTATGTTTACTTTGACCATAATATCAATAATGATACTGTAAGAAATCATGTCCACACTGGTTCTGCCAAAATATGGCAGTATGCCCTCATGCGAATACACTCCTGTTTGCTTTGCCATTAAAAATGCCATGTCACAGTAAGAAAACATATCAAAACTAGCTGCACCAAAATATCAGTCTGGCCACATAATAACACATCATGCTTGCCTTATCATAGATGCCCAATGAAAAATGCCACGCCAAAGAAATAGCTAAACTGACTGCATCAAAATAGCAGTTTTGCCACAATATAAAACACCATGCTTGTTTTATCATAGATGCCCAGTAGACAAAAATACAATCTCACAGTAAGAAATAGGTACCAGAAAAGCCAGTCCAGCCACTTAACAGCACACATCAGACTTGCTTTGTCATAGAGGCCCATTAAGAAATGCTATGTCACAGTAAGAAATAGAGAAATAGCTAGACTGACTGCACTAAAATGCCATTCTAGCAACGTAATGACACTTATCATTCTTGCATTATTATAGATGCCCAGTAAAGAATGTCATGCCAAAGAAATGGCTAGATTAGCTGCACCAAAATGCCAGTCTAGCCACATAACACTTATTATGCTTGCTTTATTATAACATTCGAAATTAACAATTAAAAAAAAACAAAAAAACAAAAAAACAAAGCCCATTTCCAGTGTACACTAAAAACTGTAGCCTGTAATATAATTTGGTGATCCTCCTTTTCCTCATCTCGGATTTGGCTGGCTAATCTTGACTCATGACATATGCATGGGGCCATACTATTCATTTTTGATGTAATTGCATTAATGCGGAGAGAATTTCATATTTACTTTGTTAAAGTGTCGCAAGGACTTGAACCCTGAGTACCAGGGGGTGTATCAGTCAAAAAATTAGATTGAGTAGTATTGACATTTGATTTGATGTTTAGTGGGCATTGCGGGAACAGGGTGAATTTTGCCCCTTCGCAAGGGAAGTTCTAACAAAATTGCAATAAGCCATTTTAAAATGACTACCACAGATGTGTGTGATGCCAGGAAACATCTCCTCACCAAGCTGTTCATTCGTGGAGTGTGGACTGAGGCGGATGCGGGGAGCTGGCAAGCTATGATGATGTAACAGATAACATCAGAAGGAATTGACATTTGGCTTGAAGATGGGAGGTTGCACACAGCATTAGAGGCATTTTACATGACCCAAACTACATGTGAGGAACAGATTTAAATGGCTCAGCACACAGCTCATTTCTATTCTATTTTCAATGAGCTGAAGAGCAGTTGCAAAAAAAGGAGACCAGTGTTTTGAGTAAAATTGAGGCCCTAAAAAAGGCAAGCATGCACGTGAGCAAATGAAGGAGAATTTGCAACAGAGCCACATTTTGGGGATGAAATATGAAAGTCTCATAGAACAGCTGCAAGATGAGTTAAAAACACATTTACAAGCCAGTGCAGAGTGAGAAACAAAGTTTGCTACACACCAAGACATGTACCGGGAGTGTGCAGAAACTGTACACCACATTCAAGGTAAATTGATTGATCAGATTGTTCATAGTAGTGCATTGCTGGATGAAATAGTGGCTTCCAAGCAAATCATCAAGGAACTGAAATATGAAAATAACCAAAGAATTATAAAAGGAGTTGACTCCAGAATGAATTTGACCAGTTGCACCAGGATTTAAAGGCTTTAAAACAACAGTAAAAGCAACTGGTTAAAGAAAATGAAAGCTTACAGCAGGACAATAATGTCCTTCAAAAGTAAACCAACTGAAGGTGGATACAGAAAAGAGTATTCCTGGGTTCCATGAACTCAGCAAAGTGTGGGAAGCAGATACAGAGCTTCTAGAGTGTTTGGGGCACACAGAAGTCGACCTATTGCAGGTAGTTCATGATAGAGATGCTCAGGATAAAGTAGTTGTCAGTCTCTGGGAGCAGGCATACATTTTACATCAAGCCCAGAGGGAAAATAAAACCCTCCAGGAATAGGTTCAGGCAGTGAGGAATAGATTGGTGGAGCAAAGCAGTCCCCCCACCTACTTGAATTTGTAAACGTTTTCAAAATACTCTTTTGAGGCCTGGACTCTGATTCTTCTCTGTCTGCAAAGCGGACCAGGTGGTTCCTTTGTAACTTATGTTTCTGCCTGTCTAACTCCCTAATCTTATCATCATAGGAGCCCTCCTGGCCAGAAGTATCTGCTTGGGTATTTTTAAATATGGATAAAGATGAACATCCGTCCATATCTGATAGGGACTGGCCTTCCAACTCAGTTATGCTAGCCCTGATTGAGTCCAGCTACTTAATGTTCCCCTGTTCTTGCAAACCGGCAGGCATGAAGTTAGCAGCACCCTGTGCATATAATGTGGGGAGTTGGCTTGAGGTCTCTGGTAAGGCGGCCATCACATCGTGGTCAGAGGGTGTCCTTCATACTCTAACTGTTTGGGGTGCCTCAAAGCCTGTTTGTGTCTAGCCATTTCCTTCTCCAATCCCTCAGATTTATCTTTCTCAGCCCCTATTTATTGTTGACATATAGAGGCCTGCGTTTTGAGCTTTGCTATCAGGGCTTTAGATTCTATTACTTCGTTTTGTGCCACCACTTGGCCACTGAGTCACTTGTTCTCCTCACAAGGGGACTCATTTTCCTTCTGTGAGGCCTGCATTATCTGGGCATACTAAGACACCTTCTTCTGCAGAAGACTAATCTTCTCACTTTGTACATTTTTGGTCTGTGTTGCCTGCTCTAGGTCACATTCTACTTGCCTCACATGTTCCATTAATTTTCCATGTTCTATCACTCTTTCAGTCAGTTCCTGAGAACACAACTCACTTTTCTCCAGGTCCTTCCTTAACTGGCACACTTCCTGACACGCAGCACTTTACCCCTGACACAATTTGCTATTCTCTTTACTGAGGTGATCTCTCTGTTGTTTCAGTGCATTCAGATTCTGGTGCTCCTGATTAAATTCTGCCTGGGAATCGACCTACTTTATGATCAACCAGCTATTCTCATCTTTCAGTTGTTTAACTTGCATTTGAAATGCACACATGTCCAATAGGCAAGCTCTATTATGCATCACTTGCTCACTTAATTTTGGTTGGCTGTCTCTCAGATTTTCCACACTGTCTTCATATTCCTCTCTCAGTGAGGTAAATTGGGACCCTTGCTCTAAATTCGTTTGCTGCTGTGCCACTCACTCATCTTTCAACTGCTGAATCATGTTTTCTAATTTTACCTCAAAACGTTGGCTCTGTTGCACTTTTTCCTGTAATTGTTTTAATTCTCTCTGTTCTTGATCCACAAGCTCAGATAGGTTTTGCACAGATGCCACACTCTCCTCGTATCTTTCTTCCTTGATCACCATGTGGAAGTACATATAGGCTGTGAGATGGGCCATTTTAATGTTCTCATCTCTGGTGGTCTGTCTCATATAAAAGCCTGTCAGGGCCTGATGGAACAGGCCATTATCCTACCACTTATCCACATTTGCAGAGGTAACCTCCAGCATCATTCTTGATTGCCACATTTCATTCTCTTGTTCTATCCATTCACCCTTAATAAACAACTTGGATAAAAGGTGGTTCCTGGCCATTATGAAATGTGTTCTGCACCTACAAAGCTCTCTGTGCAAGGGCAACATCTCAACCCTGCTCCTGCTTAGTTTGTATTCAATGATAACTTAATAATTACTTTAATCCAGTGGTCTTCAAACTTTTTGACCCCCAGCCGCCCCTAAGAAAAATGTCTGTGGCCCAGGCCCCCCCTATACACATGGACTCCAAAATTGTACTCGGTTGCGAACGGTTATCGCGCGCTGGAGTAGAATGGTGCCCCTAACAAAGGAGTGAATGCCAAACACCATGTTGTTTCAAAATCATTGCTTGCAATGATTCAAATCAGATTAGAGGACAAATGTTTGTGAACAAAGCATTCCGATTATTTTGCTATAATCAGAGGGGGAGCCGCATTGTAAACACAACACCGGCAGAGCAGTTCCAGACCCCCGCTTGCCTCCATGGGCGTAATTTTAGGGGGGACAGGGCGGTTTGTCCCCCCCCAACTTTCATGGCACACCATTTTATCCCCATTCATTTAGCTGGGGAAACTTTTCATCAGATTTCATGTCCCCCCCAACATTTTCAGGAAAGGTACTCCACTGCTTGCCTCCTCTCCTCCA
The DNA here is from genome assembly GCF_040938575.1 of Ambystoma mexicanum. Lineage (NCBI taxonomy): Eukaryota > Metazoa > Chordata > Amphibia > Caudata > Ambystomatidae > Ambystoma > Ambystoma mexicanum. The sequence continues at coordinate 65,805,163 of NC_090940.1, read as the reverse complement.
TGCCCCCTAATATGGGGGTCGCAGAGGGAGAGGGGCGCATGGGGACCGGTGCTGTATTAATAAGGCAGCTCCCCCATGGCAGATTGCTGGAGGCCCGCAATCTGCCATGGCGGAGCCGCGTTGTAAACACAACACTGGCAGAGCAGTTCCAGACCCCCGCTTGCCTCCATGGGCATAATTTTAGGGGGGACATGGGTGTTTGTCCCCCCCAACTTTCTTGTTACACCATTGTATCCCCATTCATTTACTGGGGAAACTTTTCATCATATGTCCCCCCAACATTTTGGAGCAGTTTCGGTACCCCGCTCGCCTCCTCTCCTCCATGCCCTCTAATATGGGGGTCGCAGAGGGAGAGGGGCGCAGGGGGGGACCGGTGCTACATTAATAACGCAGCTCCCCCATGGCAGATTGCTGGGCTCCAGCAATCTGCCATGAGGGAGCCGTGTTGTAAAAAACACCGGCAGAGCAGTTTCGGTCCCCTGCTCGCCTCCTCTCCTCCATTCCCCCTAATGTGGGGGACGCAGGGGGAGAGGGGCACAGGGGGAACCAGTGCTGCATCAATAACGTGGCTCCCCCGTGGCAGATCGCCCCGGGGGAGCCGCATTAAAAGTAAAGGGGAAAGGGCGACTTACCTCTCACACGTGTCGGCAGCAGCAGCAGCAGCATGGAACACAGGACACCACAACGCAGCCTGGATGCACGATCCAAATGCAGGAAAGCGCGCGTCCAGGCTGCATTTATTTCCTGTTTCATGGCCACGCCCCCACCACATCGCACTGGCTGAGCATGTGCATGGGAGCCAGTGGCCCCCCATTGCACATGCTCAGTTCAGTGCAGCAGAAAAAAAAAGCGTTACTCTTTTCCTTCTTCAGCAAGGCATCACACGCCCCCCCCCCAGGCACGGTGATGTGATCCCCAAGGGGGGTGCACCCCACAGATTGAAGACCCCTGCTTTGATATATACACACAGCCCTGAAACCCAGGGTACAGGTTTGAATGGTGCCTTCACAAAATGTAACAATACCTTCAATGAATAGTCTGCCCTGTGAGTGAAAGCTCTCCACCAATCACAGCATGAGCCCCCAGTTTTGTCACAGTTTATTATATGGTCACACACAAGTCAGGGAACTCCTTCTCCCACAATGAAAGAGTCGCACAATAAAAACACTTTTCTTTTTTTTTTAAGAGTTCACTTATGGTAAGGCCTCCAACCCGTCCCGCACACAACCTCAACAAATACCTGGTTCCACAATGGACTAGGAACCAGGCCAGTGTATAGTAAGAATGTTTATAAATTCATTTATTTAGTCAAATTGGAATAAACATATTACATCAACCACCAATGTTGTGGCAACACAAAAACAAAATAACACTTTGTAAAGTATCAACACAGAGATAACACTAGAATGTGAAGTTACCAGAGTTTCCCTTTACTTCGCCTCCAATACAAGCAAAGAACAGTTCAAAGCGCACAATGAAAATGACTGCAAACAGGGATATACTTTTGTCCCATCAACCCTGACGCTCCAAACATCCACTAGGCTGGACTCTTTTAAATGGAAGGTAGCGGCAGGTAGTGGGAACACAATGGGAAAATCTGATTTGGGGTATGGTTAACAGAAACAATATGACAGGAAGAAAGGTAAGGGGACTTTTTTTTTGCAGAGCACAATGGTAACATTGCTTTTTTAAATTATTTAGCACCACTGCTATGGGAAAGAATAGAAATAAATGGGGAATTAATTTTTTCTTACACCTAAAAGGACACACACGTCTTTAGGATTATGGTCAGAACAGAATGGGAAAATCGGTTTTAAATTACCTAGCACAGTTGCAATGGGAAATCATAGAAAGAAATGGGAAATTTGTTTTTGTTACACCGAAAAGGACAGGCAAGGCTTTAGGGAATATTAGTCAGCGCCTAATGGGAAAATGGTTCTGGGTTGGGATGACAGATGCAATGTGAGAAAGAAAATGCAAATGGAAATTCGTTTTTCAGAGCACAATGGGACACAGGGACAATTTTGTTTTTTCTACCCTGTATACACACTTGAAAGCATGGCTTTTCGGGATTCATTCTTTAGCAAATCTTAATGACTATACCAGCTCACCATACACTGGGAAAAGATTGTTGGCTTTGAATGCCAAAAATACAGATGCCGTGAATGAAATCAGGGAATTAATTGATTTACTTTGATAAACATCCTAAGGATCTACACGGGCAAACAGGGGATTTTCAATAGGGAAATAACTAAAACAATGCTAAAAGAATACAGGGCTTATCCAATCTATGGCTTGGGGTAGTTCTTCTTACAGGAGATGTCTGGACTGGGCATCAGGGAGCATCAGGGCACACGGCTGGGCCAGCCAAAGGGGGTCAGTCAAAAGTCTCCTCTCTTTCCTCCAAGGGGCCCCAAAGACTTCTATGTCTCCTGGCTCCACTGCAAGGTTAGGCCTCTCTCTGCTGGGATATGCTGGGATGTTCTTGACAGATTTCGGCAGCAGTTCACCTCTTGGAATTAGTGGGAAAAGTCCAGCTCTGAGGCAAGCTGGCTTAGTTTTAGGGTAGAGGACATCACTAACTTGTCATAATTCTCATGAAAGGGATTAGTGGAATGTCACTACCCCACTCCCACCTGTGTGCTGATAGGACAAGGGAATAGGGGAGTGCTGTGGGACAACTAGGGAAGGAGAGAACTTCATCATCCCATTTTGACAGATGGGCTGGGTCTGCATTAAAACTTAAAAATCTCACCACAATGTAAGTACCTTTAATCTCCACAACTTGACATGTAATACATTTTTAGCACTACATTTTAAGGTGCATTGAATGAGACTAGTTTGAGGTCTGCACGTCATTCCTGGGCAGAAATACAGTTTTTCTTCATTTACTCTGGAACCATATCATTGAAAAATATGGCACTTTACGGGCATCGTACTAATTATAATGTGGCATGCTTTATCAACTTTTCGCATCTCTGGTGAACTCAAGGAGGGCCACATCACATTTTCACAAATAACCTTAGTTGTGTTTATCCCACAAAAATTGTTTATGGATGGTTAGAGGGGGTTCACTTTCATCTTTAATAGCATCCTAGAATGATTGTTGTGCAAAATATACTGTCTATTTTACTTGATAAAATGCAATTCTCCCATTGTAAATCAATATGCAATTTCACTCCTCATCTGCTGGGTCCCCACCATCCTGGAGCCTATGATGTCAGCAGAGGGGTCTGTGTTTATATTAGCCTATCCCTTCAAGGGGTAATGGCTAGGCTAATCCATTTCTTATGGGGCCTGTGACCTGCAGGTCACTAGTGTTGCAGAGCAGCCCTGCCTTATCCAGTCTTTCCCTGCAATTCTGATCTCAAAAGTATTTAAGGTTGTATTTTTAAGGAACACACTGATGTTTGAAGACAAAATATTAAATGTATATTAACACCTCTACAATTGAGATCCTGCATGGGACAGCAGGCCCCTGAAGTCCTATAACACAAGATATATCCAAGCAGTACACTTGAACGGAATCAATCACTTGATTGAATTTAAAAGGAATTAATTTCTATAATAACGGAGAGTGGGTTTACTCCTGGTTATCTCGCTTGGAATTTTCAAAATGAATTTTTCTAACACAGTGGTTGATGCGATAAAAATTTGCTTTTATTCTTGGTATTCTGAGCAGTTCATAATACAAATAAAGAGTGTATTTAAACACTGCGTTAGCATTTGTGCGCTAGATTATGTCAGCCGACACGTGTTTCGACCCTGAGGGTCTTTCTCAAGGCATGTCAATATGGTTGTGAGCCCCAAGTGGGGTCCTTGTGATGCTGTGGTCGCTGTCCTTAAGACAGTGGTGGCTCCTGTTGGGCCCTGTGTTCGAGTATTAGGTCGTCCTGACGGCTTCTGTGTTGCTCCTCGACATGCCTTGAGAAAGACCCTCAGGGTCGAAACACATGTCGGCTGACATAATCTAGCGCACAAATGCTAACGCAGTGTTTAAATACACTCTTATTTGTATTATGAACTGCTCAGAATACCAAGAATAAAAGCAAATTTTTATCGCATCAACCACTGTGTTAGAAAAATTCATTTTGAAAATTCCAAGCGAGATAACCAGGAGTAAACCCACTCTCCGTACCTACCACATTGGGTCCAGGCTAAACCCCAACCCACTCTTGTGATTTTGCAACACCAGAGAACCCATTCAACCTGAATAATAAGTGGAGCTCAGCATGGGCAGGTTCCATCTCTAGAGCCATCCCAGACCCTACATTAATATAATAACCTCTCCCCACTCCTCCTTGTGTCCATGTTAGTCCTGTGTGTCTTGTGTGTCCATACATGTACCTTACAAATAAATTATATAACTATTAGTCTATTAGAAACTGCATTTTATGCATTAGAATAGGACATTTATAAATATACATTATGTAAGATTCCATTGTTGCTCAAATGGGTTGTTCATGAACCTTTCCTACTATAGCCGCTTGTGGCACGTGCGCTATTCTATTTGCTGTTTTGTTATATGAACCTTATATATTTACTGTACTTAATAAAATATTTAAACACGAAAAGGAATTTATTTGATCACAACTTTTTTAGAAAGTGCTTAGTGCAAATAGATAGGCAAACATAAATATAAACAGATACATGGAAAACCAATTTCTTTTGCTAAACACTGGTTGCTCAATGGAGCAGACAGACATAAATACTCACACGTTAACATACATACAAATGACATTTTGGAGAAAAATTGAAAAAAACAGATTTGCGAACTCAAAAATTACAAATGATGTCATAAAAATATTACATATATTGAACTGCCAAAGGGTCGAATTAATGAAACACTTCCTTGTGCACTCCCAAAACCTGTGAACAAACACCAAACTACACACCATGTGCAATTGTAAAAAAAAACAAACACCAACGAAAAGCTTGTGAAAAAACCTGCAGGCATCATTTCATTTTACAATCATTTTCCTTGCCTTTGTTAGAAATAGACAAATATTATTTCTAATTGGGACATGGAGGGTCACTAAAATAAATACTGCCCTGCTGTGCCTGCCCTCCAATGCTGAGACCTAAACACTCAGGGAATTGTACTTCAATAGGGGAAAAAAGAGAAATGGTCAAAAAATGGGAATGGACAAACATGGCCCTGATTCATGGAATTTGCTTGTAAAACAGGGATTTGCGTGCCTTTTTGCACGCTTATCCCCATTCGTCAGACAGGGATTTGCAGGCAGAATGGCATGCAGTTCCCCATTTTACAGATACATAATTCCATGGATCAGACCCATAGGGTCCAATTCATGGAATTTCTTTTGCTTGGCTCTAAGTGACTTTGCACTGCTGACTTAAACCCTGAATCATGGAACTGTGCAAAGTGTATTTTATAGTGCACAGTTCATGCAAAGTCAGTGCATAGTCATTTCTGCAGTGCAAAAATGGGCTTCAACTCTCCACTCCATATAAACACGCCACAGGCATCATCGCCAAACCCATAGAATCAGAACGGCAGCCCATATTTGGGTACTTCCGGTCTTCTGCCATCAACATAACATGTTTTGCAACTGCCTCTACCTACATCCAATTTTATCTTAACCCCTTTTTCCTTACAGACCCCCGTCCATCAAGGCCATATTAATGGCAGAGGGGCGCTATATAAGAACACTTTACACAGCTTGCATCCAGCAGGGCTTACACTTTGAGCAAAATGACCCATTTGACCTGGGTCATAATTTGAACATGTTTTGTTTGGTGCTTCCCTGCATCTTGTGATAAGGACAACCATGCATAGCATAGCCTGAGTTTTGCATGCAGGTTAGTATTTGCACTGTTTACAGCAGTGGTATTCACACTTTTTAATGCCTACCCCCCCTTGAGTAAAAGGTTTGTTGCCGCGCCCTCCCTGTAAGGAAGGCATTGTATCAAGAATAGACAGACACAAGTGATCACAGTTCAAGGATGTTTATTAAACTGTTTATGCAGGTTGGATAAACACATAATCTAAAGCTAATTCTAAGAGGGGGGCAAGCTACGACCATCAAATGAAAAATAAGGCAGTCCTAGTGGCATCTTGTCAAAATAAAAGGGCCTATACAAACATAACCTATTGTCAATCTTTACAACTAAATACAAAAAGAGTGTGGGATAAGATTCACAAGAAAGACAGAAGTCTTCACAAATGATAAGGCAGGATGGGGCAGCCGTGGGTCTCCCTTCCCTATGTTTTGAGCATGGGACAAGGTGGGACTGCCGAGCACAGAACACGCTGAAGCTTTCTCAGCACAAGACATCAGTTCCAGCTTCGGCGATCAGGACCTTTGGTCGTTAAGTGTCTTTTCAACAAAAAGTCTGTGTCTCTGAGTCGCTGATTACCTCCAAAAATAACAAACAAAAATGTTCCTTCAAATGTATGTTGGGTGATGCCGTTTCACCCCTGGATTCCCCTCCTGCGGGCTTATATCCACAAACAGGTCCTTTTGCTCTCAGAACCTCTAGTAGTTGACTTTCTTGCTTCGGAGGGCCTGATAGGTTCAAATATAACAAACAAAAACTTCCTTTCGGATTACACTTGAGGTGATGATTCTTCTGCCCTGGGTACCCCTCTTCCGGGTGCAGACCCTACTTGAACATCAGCCATCCTCCCGCTGGGTTCACTCTGGCTTATATTCCAAGACATTTTCTCGTTTGCATTCACGTGTTGTTGGGGTGATGGCTTCTCACTCCTGGATCCCCTTCTTCTGGGTCAGACCCTCCGTCGGGTTCACTACGGCTTTTCACAAATCAATGTCTCTTTTGGCACTCACAAATCTTAATGTCTTTTTAAAGTGTTCACCGTGGACATCCCTATGCCATGTTCACTTTTGTCAACACACTGTTTCTTGGGACTTTAAACTTCACCCCTTCTTATTGGCATGCCTCTGCCAGGTTCACTCGTGCCACTTCACAATTCCTTTCACTTTCTCTTGCAGTGGGATTCACTTCCCTTGAGTTTCTCAATGGTTTGTCAGTCAAAGGCTTTCGACTGTACAGGGATTCTTCTAGACCCCTGTATGACCACTTTGACCTTTCTTGTCGGCTCTGCTACAGCCTTCTGGTATCAGTAGTGTAGAGGTGAAGTCAGACATCCTCACTCAAAGCTCCGACCCCATGTTGCCTATATGTTTGATATGATATGATATGATAGTTTATTTATATAGCGCCTATACACAATGTGTTTCAAAGCGCTTCAAGGCAAAGGAGGGAACAAGGGAAAATACAATGACATTCTTACAGGCCATGAACAAGGATGTGAAATTAACTATCGTACTCGGCCTGACGACATTTCAGATAGTGCAAGAGCGAAGACATAGATAAGGAAGGGAGGGGGAGAGTGGGAAGGAAATGGAAACAGGTGACTACCGTACTAGGCCTGATGACATTTCTGGTAGAGCCGGGGAAAACAAAAGGTGAAGGAGAGCGATGCAGAAAGGGAGGGGAGGAACAGAACAAGCGACTATTGTACTAGGCCTGATGACATTTCAGATAGTGGTGGAGAGGGGTTGGGGGGAGGAAAAAAACAAGTAAGCGGAGGGTTGAGGTGACAGACGAGGTTGCCATCATACTAGGTCCAGGGACACTTCTGATAGTGTAAGTGCATAGAAGAGAGTTAGGGGAGGAGATAGGAAAAGGGAGAAAGTGAGAGGGGGAGAGAACAGAGAGTAAGCAGTCAAAAAGAGTGGAGAAGCAAGAGGGGAGAGCGAATACAATTGCAGAAGTCAGAGTTAACACATCATGTTGCAAGCCAGGATACAAGATGAAGATGGGAACAGCATGATTCAGGGACACTATAAGAAAGGGTGATGCACCGTGAATCAATGAAGTCCATAAAAGTCAAATCCACCATTGGCTACAAGATGGTGATAATGAACCCAAAATGTATCAGTACAGACTCCTGCGGAAGTAGGCTGGGGGCGGGGAGAGCAGGGTAGAAGAATCAAGCAAAACAGACAATACCTGTGTGTGAGAAGGGGGGGCTCAAGGGAACATCACGGGGTGACCAGAGGGTTGGGGATGACCTGTGGGGACGGAGGGAGAAAACACTTGTTGGTGCATGCTTACCTGCTGTCTGAGCAGGGGTTTGGGGCCTGGATCCTCATGGTCCCAAAAAGGAATTGCCCTTTTCTTTGTCTGGCACTCGTTTCAGATGCGCGGGCGAGAGACGGCCTTGATCTAAGAGTTAAGAGCAGGAAGGAAGAGGCAGGGCTAAGAAGGTGAACCAGAGAAGACGACATGTGCAATTCCAATAAGAATACCAATACCCCAGATAACCTTCGAGACAAGGTATCCATTGAGAAAACCATACACAAATGCATGAAGACATAGTGTTCTTTTGGATGAGGTACCAGAAGAAATGTGCATTTGAACAAGAAGAGGAATCTGATGATGTCGCACAAAGTAAGAGTTGATGCATCCAGAAAATGAATGAGGAAAAGAAACAAACGTTCTCTAAGAACTGAAGAGAAGGTGGTAAAGATGAGCACCATTTCAGGCTTGAGATGAAGATGCTCATGCTATAGAAACGCTGAAGATTATGTAAATCAGTTTCCATGTGTACAGTTGCAGAAACGCAAGTAGAGAATATGAGGCTGTCTACGTAGTGGATTAGATTGCGGCAATGCGCCAATGTATATACATAGAAATGTATAGAACCTGGATGTTCCACATTGCACTTTAAAAGGCTCTTGAACCCTGTGAGTTAGAAAAAGGACTTTCAAAATGTGTGGCGCAGTTGAAAATTACCGATGGTAAGGCGAGTTTCGAGAAAGGTTGGGCTGGCCTAGGACCAAGTAAATAAGGCCACAGTGAAATGGATGCCGGTCAAAAGGCCACACCGAACTTGAGAGAAGAACACGCTTCTGTTTGAAGCAGTATGAAAAAACACTGAAGGAGTCAAAAGTTCATCATTTAATAGGATTAAATGCTGCAAAGAGATCAAAAGAGCGGTCTCCAAGTCACATGGGTGAGATCGAAATAGCTTAGGTCAAGCTCTGCCGAAAATAGGAGGACAGAGAGAAGCTACACTCCCTTTATTTCTCAGACGAAGGCAACATCTACAAGGCCAAGTTCAAAAGCTCAATTGTCTCACGGACTGTAGGCGTGTTGATAGATTGTGGGCTAATTGGTGGGGAGCAAATTGACAAGGGGGGTCCTGGGAGTCTCTCTGCCAGACATTAGTCCTGGTTACGAGAGACTTACCCAGAGTCTTTAGCTCACTATCTTTCACAGAGAATAAATATCCCAAACATATCAGTCTTTGTCCTGCCCTGGGGCAGTCCAGCACCGAAATGCTAGGCAATTCTCCTCTGAACAAGAGTACCAACAGCAACCCCAGACACGTGTTTCGGTCTGGTTGGACCTCATCAGTAGGGAGGAGCTGTGCCTCTCTAAGAATAGTGAGCAAGGGGTCCACGTCTGGATTCCCCTAGTAACTTAAGGTGAGACCCAAAGTTACTTGAATATGCAAATTGACAAGGGGGGTCCTGGGAGTCTCTCTGCCAGACATTAGTCCTGGTTACGAGAGACTTACCCAGAGTCTTTAGCTCACTATCTTTCACAGAGAATAAATATCCCAAACATATCAGTCTTTGTCCTGCCCTGGGGCAGTCCAGCACCGAAATGCTAGGCAATTCTCCTCTGAACAAGAGTACCAACAGCAACCCCAGACACGTGTTTGTCTGGTTGAACCTCATCAGTAGGGAGGAGCTGTGCCTCTCTAAGAATAGTGAGCAAGGTGTCCACGTCTGGATTCCCCTAGTAACTTAAGGTGAGACCCAAAGTTACTTGAATATGCAAATTGACAAGGGGGGTCCTGGGAGTCTCTCTGCCAGACATTAGTCCTGGTTACGAGAGACTTACCCAGAGTCTTTAGCTCACTATCTTTCACAGAGAATAAATATCCCAAACATATCAGTCTTTGTCCTGCCCTGGGGCAGTCCAGCACCGAAATGCTAGGCAATTCTCCTCTGAACAAGAGTACCAACAGCATCCCCAGACACGTGTTTCGGTCTGGTTGGACCTCATCAGTAGGGAGGAGCTGTGCCTCTCTAAGAATAGTGAGCAAGGGGTCCACGTCTGGATTACCCTAGTAACTTAAGGTGAGACCCAAAGTTACTTGAATATGCAAATTGAGAAGGAGGGTCCTGGGAGTCTCTCTGCCAGACATTAGTCCTGGTTACGAGAGACTTACCCAAAGTCTTTAGCTCACTATCTTTCACAGAGAATAAATATCCCAAACATATCAGTCTTTGTCCTGCCCTGGGCAGTCCAGCACCGAAATGCTAGGCAATTCTCCTCTGAACAAGAGTACCAACAGCATCCCCAGACACGTGTTTTGGTCTGGTTGGACCTCATCAGTAGGGAGGAGCTGTGCCTCTGTAAGAATAGTGAGCAAGGGGTCCACGTCTGGATTACCCTAGTAACTTAAGGTGAGACCCAAAGTTAATTGAATATGCAAATTGAGAAGGGGGGTCCTGGGAGTCTCTCTGCCAGACATTAGTCCTGGTTACGAGAGACTTACCCAGAGTCTTTAGCTCACTATCTTTCACAGAGAAGAAATATCCCAAACATATCAGTCTTTGTCCTGCCCTGGGGCAGTCCAGCACCGAAATGCTAGGCAATTCTCCTCTGAACAAGAGTACCAACAGCAACCCCAGACACGTGTTTCGCTCTGGTTGGACCTCATCAGTAGGGAGGAGCTGTGCCTCTCTAAGAATAGTGAGAAAGGGGTCCACGTCTGGATTCCCCTAGTAACTTAAGGTGAGACCCAAAGTTACTTGAATATGCAAATTGACAAGGGGGCTCCTGGGAGTCTCTCTGCCAGACATTAGTCCTGGTTACGAGAGACTTACCCAGGGTAAGACTCTTGTAACCAGGACTCATGTCTGGCAGAGATTCTCCCAGGACCCCCCTTGTTATCTGCTAATTGGTGGGGAGACATGATCACGCTGAGCCACCACGCACCTGGCATGGTAGCCTGCATGCTGCTAGCGTGTGGAATATTCCAGAGGGGTAGAAGGGTGCCAAACCAATCATGAAGCGTCATATAATGAAGCGCCCTATAGTTTGTAGAACCAGTTGATCGTTGTGTATTTAGTGACAATGATGATGACCAGTTATTTGGGATGGGTTTAGATGCCTACCTGACTTAGATGCCCAATTATAAACTCTGGCTAGATAGAACGTATACCTAGATGTTGACAGAGAGCCAATCACTGTTACTCATAAGTTATGTAGTTTGCCACGTAGTATGTCAGCAATGATGAGTTTTTGTTATAAAAAAGGTGTTTTTTCTGAAATGTTTCGAGATCAAGCTGTGCGGCGTTGGATGATGGCTGTTGTACTCCCTGTTTTAGGTAATTGACAATTAAACAGAAGCACACTTTGCCAACTCCGAGTCATTTTGATTATTGATGTTTGAGTAACTTCTGCATCCCTCTCCTCCTCTGGGTATTGGTCCCTCGTCTTAAAGGACTTTTGGGTATGAGAGATTACATTCAATGCAGCATCAACCAGAGTCTCTTGAGTGAGCATCCACGTGGTGCCGGACCCCTCTGCAGCTGGTCTTCCCTAAACAATTTACATTTCTTTGAGTTTTCCTCAGTGTGCCACTTTGCAACTTTCATTCAACACAGTTCGGTTTCTTTATTGGTTCTCCCCTTGACTCACCGGCTGTGACGAACCGCTTGGCTTTCTTCGTATCGGGAGTCAAGGCCTGTACCATGGTAGCAGGAATCGCCCTCTGACCTGCTTATCAGCATAGGCACGCTCCAGGTACCATTGACATCTCCTGCAACACACTTGGGCTATTGTTCACGGTCTTACAATTCCTTCCACAGAGGTCTCACGGGTCTGGGTAGAAAAGGGCAAGGTCGCTTCTCTCCCTGTCAGTCTTTCGTGTTCTCACTGCCTTTCTCCTCCTCTTGAACTGCCGTGCCTGGATAACTGTCCCGTTGTGTGGTCTGCCTTGCTCGTACCGTGCTCCACCTTTTATCCCTGCGGAGAAGGGAAAGTGCCATCAGGTGTGTGTGATCCTGGTCAATTGCTTGACTTTGCCTGATCCTGGTGTTGGGACATGTCAGGTAAACGGCTTTGGTGTTTGTCTGTTTCTCCTTTCGTGGTGTCCGAAAATGTTCATGTTGGGAAAGGGGAGGGGAGTAGAGTGTTTGAGTATCAGGTTTCTAACCCCCCCAACCAAATGTCACATCTGATTATATTTTCTATAAAAAGCAGTCACTGTAGTCCCTCAACTCGGAGGTCCCCACTGAACATTCTTTGGGCTGCCCCAGGTGGGGGGCAGCACCACAGTTTGAAGACCACTATTTTATCATAACCTCTTACCTCCTGAACACCTGACCCACCTGTCACGCAGCCGCCAGGCTGGCTGGGGCGGCGCGGTAGCGCCCAAAGTCCCAGGTGGCCCTACCTCTAAGCCAATCGGATTAAAGGTGAGGATGAGCCTAAGCGTGTTATGCTGCTCCCGCTCTTGAAGCGGTAACACCATAATGCACAGTGATACCAGTATGATGGCCTTGAGGGACGGGGCACCGGAGGCCCGGGCATGCCTTACTTAACCATAGCCCAGTCTGAGAGATTAGCGTGGGCCCTGGAGCTCAGACCAGAGCCCTGGATTCTGGCTTCCATTTGCTCGAATTGGGATGAACGTGTGACTCACGTCCAAACCCGAAAGACCTTCAGAGAAAATTATATAAAAAGCAGGATCAGGGAGTTGATGTCATTGGCAGAGTATTATCCCTCTCGAACGCAGCGGCTTAAATGCCCGCAATGTTGTTTAAAAACAAATAAAAACGCTCCAATTGTCCTCTGAAGGTTAAACAACAGATAAGGAAGGCCATTGGCTTATGGGCAGAAGGCGGCCAGAGGGCCGAAACACTGGAGTCCGATTCACAAAACATTTCCACTGCTTGTGCGCGCCAACCGCGCTTCCAAGTAGCAAAAAGAACCGCTGTTTGCGGATGAGACGATTCAGTGCGCAAGTAGCGGTCCGCATGAAGTTTTTCCCTGATGCAAAATCAGCGGTTTGTGAGTGTGCCACGCGTGAAAACCACCTGACTTCTTCACACAGGAATGCGTTCCCCTCCCCCACTGTGTCACTTTTCTCGATGTTGCATGCTGATGACAGAGGCATGTGCAGAGCTGGTTGGGGTCTTTTCAATTCGTTTTCATTTCGCCAAAGTGCTGCACCTACAATTGGTACTACAAATACAGGCGGTACACACCAGTAAAAGTATACAAAAGCCAGGTAATTTCATTCACTTGGTTGACCTATTTCTCAAGCCATTATAGTGATTGGCAGGACCGTCCTCCCTTGAACTTTGACCTAACCACCATTTTGCATTGTTTAGCTGGCGACTTCAACGCAGCTGAAATGAAGGAACATATTAGAGACCTGTCCTCACTTAAGGCTTTTGGTCCTGATGGCGAACCTGGCTATCTTTACAAATGAAGGGCCCGATTCATGGAAATGTGCACAGAAATCCTGCAGGGTCCGCGTGCTGAGAAGAACATTGCGCGAGCATGCACGCAGATACAAAAATGCATTCCCCACGTATTCATGGAATTTACTGCGCAAAGTGACTGCATTCACAAGTCGCGCCCGGAACGGCCCGACATGCCCCCACGCAAAGCAAAAACAGCCAGGACAGCTACCTTTGCGTGCACCCCGAGCACGAATACACGCACCCTTCAAACAGGGCTGCATTTTGGCGACCCTGCGCAGGGTCCCCTGTTAGCGTATCCGGCACCACAACAACATGCATATGAAAATTCGTAACTCGTTTGAAATCTCAAAAAATCTGCATGCAAACCCCCGTAAACCGTCCCAGCAGCCTGCTACACTGCGTACGCACTCCTCTAATTTGTATCGGACGCTGGTTGTGAACACACAACCCCAAAATCCGACATGCAAACCCACCTCAGTGCTTCCATTCCTATGCACAAGTGTACTTACGCCTGCCTTCGGGTGGCACATAGTATGAAGGACTTGCTTGGGCATTTCCCGGCTGAGAGGTTGCGCAATCAAATCCATGAATATGTCTCGTGCTGCGCAATTGTGGGCGTGCGTGGGACTGTCTGCAGGCCGTCCCTCTGAACTTTTCGGCTGTTCCTCCCCCTGCCCAGCCCTCTGCTGAAGCTACGCCCAAGCTCTGCATAGAGTCTCGCGCAAGGCCCTCGATGGCTTGCCTGCACGAACCTCACATAAGTCCCGGAAAAGTACTGCGCATTCGATTACATGAATCGACGAACGCGGATTTGCTAGCCGTTTGGCACGCAAGTACCCTTTTTTCCACGCAAATAATTCTTGAATAGGGCCAAAAATATAGATGTTTGGGGCTCTTGTCTTTTGGGCTGTATTGACAACGAGGGTAATCCCTCAAACTTCCTTGCTCTCCTCAATTGTCTCCCTCTTTAAAAAGGGACACTGTCAAGATCCAGCCTGTTATCGTCCATTTTCCGTATCTGATATTTCTCTCAAACTGTTGGGCAAATTGCTTCTTTGTAAGCTCACTGTCTGGGCCGAAAGTAAACTTGTTATTTTGGCCTTACAGCTAGGATTTCGAGGATCATTGGGCCCTGTAGAACAATGAATACATCTCTCGTTAATTGAGGACAAGTACCGTGAAATACTGGGGGACAATCTTTATCTGGTTTCATGGACTTGATTTGATGAAGAACAGATGCTAAGGGTAACCAGCAATTTCTTCCTGGTCCTTTCGTTTCGCATTCGCCATAGTGATCTATGGCTATGCTACGCGGTCTCTTTACGCCTGCTGTTCATGTATTTTTTTGACTTTTTCTTTATTTACTACAGTCGTGCGATTGTCTGCAATTGTTTAGGTCTTGGGTACCTAACCAATCTATATCGCCAAGGTATGGTGCACAATCCCGTTCTTGTGAAGGTGTTAGCGGAGCCCACATGAGGACTTTCTGACTGTTAGCCTTCTTCTTCGATATTACATTGGCTTTGCGGCACGCTGTTTTTCTCTTATACCACAGCTGATTTTGAGGTATGTGGACTTTTTGATTTACAAGGAGATAGGAGCTTCTAGATTGACTTTGAATTGTGGTGACACAAGGGTGTGGTTGCTCTTTTTAACACGCCCAATACTGTGCTGATCCCTCTCTGTGGGTGTTAAGTTTCTTCAGTTTCTCTGCATGGTATTTTCACTGTGGTTTTCTGCATGGTAGGAGGTTATTACTTTCCTCACCTATATAGTCTGTTTTACACCTTACCAGTTCATGAGTGCGACATTACCTAATCTAGTTATAAGTCTTTCTTAATTTTATTTCTGTAGGAACTTTGCACGATGATGCAAATTTCTATATGTTTGGAAAACGGTCTCTTATAAATGACTAATTGAATAGTAACTTATAAATTACACACTCACGTATAAATACTTGGGAATAGAAGTCGGTCCTTCCGGTTACGGGAAGACGATCACAAATAAAACTCGTAGAGCTGGTCAATTTACAGCGCAGATACTAATGGTGGCCAAAGTGCAGGCCGGGCTCTCATTTGCTGGAGTTGTACAGCTATACAAACAATGCTTCTGCCCAGCGGTATTATACGGTCTGGAGGCTCTGCCACTTCCAGACTTAACTTGGTTGAACCAGATTGAAGGAACCTTCTGGGGTAAGCTTCTGGGTTTGTGAACCTCATGTTCGGTCAAATTTGTTAGTCTGGAATTGGGCCTTACATCTCTACGTGGATTGGGATTAAGAGGCAAGGGTTTATTGTATTATTGTTTATTGTAGGTTACTGAAGTGTATGGGTAGGAACAATGAGAGGAAATTTCCTTCCGGTGTAAGGAACTATGATTTTCTGATAAAGGAGCTATTCAAAAACATCGACTGGCATCCCAATTTTCAGGGTGCAAGAAATTACAGAGGGTTGGCAAGGGATTTCAAAAGGAAATCTAACAGATGGGACTGACAGAAGTATTACCAGCATTTAGTGAGTTTATAAAGCTGGGAAGCTGTATCTAAAACAATCCACATGTACAGGAAGTCGCAGTCTAACCTGCTATTATGTCCTGACCCGGAGGTTTGGCATGTCCTGCTTTTATCACAAATAAATGTATTGCCTTTGTTGACTGCTCGTGGTTTACAAAACTAAGTCTGGACATTGGTAAGCGGTTTTGCCAGATCTGTAGGCTCCCACAAATGCCGGAGACGGCTAATCACGTTCTCATGGAGTGTGTAAAGTTGTGCCACACATATATGTGTAATCTGGGGAAATTGGTGCAATCATATGATTTTATTAAAACTGAATCCTTTTGGACTTAATGTCCGAATACACAATCTACCTCCGCACAACCAACTCTGTACCGGGTATGGAAGCATGTCAAAGAACAGCTGGGGGACTGGCTCTAAAATCATGAGAACGCAACCCCTCTTTATTCAAGATCAAAATCTACTCTACAATAGTAGAGGTGTAGAATTAAGTCTGTATGTGGTACGCATTCATGTCTCAATGTAAAGGATGAAATTACTTACCTGTTGCAATCAATGGATAGTTTTTTACTGACCATTGACTGCTGCTGTCAATTAATTGGTACACTTAATTGTTGATTGCCTGTATGGTTTACTGATGTGATTGAGTATGTATATACGAATAATTGGTAAATGTGTGCATTGATGTCGAAGAATGATTTTAATGCAATTTTATTATTTATTTGTACTTATTTGTGTAAAGCTCATTGAGCTATATCACAGTAAGGATTATTACTGTTAGTATTATAACTTATTATGTTTACAGTTTGCTCCTGAAGAAGAGGGTTACCCCTGAAGCGCATTGAGGTTTGTTGCACATAATTAAAAGAAGCTTCATTGTTTTTTCAATGATTTGTGCTTCACATTTTTTCCAACTATTTTGTTCTACTTATTGTTTGAATTTTCTAATCACTGTTAAATAATTGAAAAAAGAAAATTCGTGAAACCAAATATTCAGCTTTTCTCTGGTGACAGTACTTAAATTAAATGTCTAATTATTTGTTTAAATGTTGTCTGCATGAGTAATCCTCAGATCCATGTTTGGCTGCTACACAGAAACAATTTAAGACTGAAATGATGTGAGATATATATTTTTACTCCAATGCGACAACCTTATGAGTTAAATTGAGTTCGGTGAGTGTTCAAAATAAAATGTAGTAAAGAACAAGTTCAAAAAATAATAATTTTCACAATCCAATGCTGCTGTTCTGTTAAGTTGTTTATTGCAAATTCCACATGTTATCATCACAAGTGTGAATCCATTATCCAGAGGTTGATTTCACACTTGTTCACTTTGTAAACAAACATAACTTATCTGTCTATTTCGCACTCTCATTTCCAATGTCTATTTCGCACTCTCTACACGTGTTTCCCCATCGCTCTTTGCAATGGTTCTTCAGGAGAGTAGATTCTAATCAGGTTAACTAAATTAATCCTTCAAGAAAACCTTTTTAGAGGTACTTTCACTTGTTCCAAATTTGTTGTGTAAATCAATCTTTATTTCTTTTGACTGTTCAAGTTTGTATAATACTTTACCTTGGTCAGCTCACTGCTGCTGACTCCTTTCAAATTCTGAGTTTTCTTCGCATTTCTCATCAAAAACACGTCCTTCCTGGTCCTGGTCGCTCAACAGAGTGTTGCTGATTGCTTTCGCACAAAGTTAGTGTATGTACGACCTCGTGTCAGGGTTGCGTTACCTCCCCTGCACCCATATTTCAACAAAAGGTTTAGTCAATATTTTGTAAGATCTGTATATAAGAGTGGGTGTGCACGTGATTCTCCTTCTGTGGCATGTCACAGACTTGTCCTCAGCTGTGGACAAGGTGGGCAGGTCACGTTTATGGACCAGTCTGCTTTTCCAGGTCATTGATGAAGATAATCTTAATTTAAAGATTCAGCTACATGCTGGGACTGAGGCCTTTGCCACATATGGGAACATGGGTGATACACCAGGGCCAGTCCCTATAGATCAGGGTGTCAAGCAAGGCTGTGTGTTTGCACCTCTCCTTTTCAATATCTCTATAAATGGTCTTAATGATGAGATTCGGCCAATGACATCTGAAGTTCCTAAGGCTGATGGGAAATTTAAACTGCAGTTGGCCTATGCAGAAGATGTTGCTCTGTTGGCAAGTGCCCAGGCTGCCCTACAACCTCTGCTGTAGGGATACAGAAACTTTAAGAACCAGCAGAAAATTACGGTACATATACGAAGGTCAAAAATGATGGTGTATCCAAGAAAAAATATAAAAAACCTTAGGTTCAATACCACAAGCCAATTTTATTTATTTATTTATTTATTTATTTACATTTTATTTTATTGCTTATACAACAACACAATCTTTCAAAGCACCACAAGGCAATAGGGGAGGGAACAAGGGCACAAATAAACAAAGACATTGGCAATGAAGAGATAGAAATGGACAATGGTCCTACTAGGCCTTGTGGAAATCGGAGCGTGCAAGTGAGCGCAGTTAAAAAAAAGAAAAGAGGGGGTTGGGTTAAGTACTAGTAGGGTCCCCTAGGGGAGGAAGTGCCAGGGGGACCCGTTGGGAGGCAACAGGTAAGTGCGTGGGCAGAGACATTCCAAGTGAAGAGGGAGGCCTACCGCCACATGCAAGTGCACTTTCTTGATAGATGCTGGAGTGCTGTGGGATGTTTTTACCCATGCATCCGAGCCCTACCACAAAAACTGTGCAGTACTGGCATTGAAAACATCATGATGGCCAGAGCTTCCCAGAAAATGCCCAGGGAAATGCATGAAGAATAGGCTGCCACCCATTTTTGCCGATGTTATGGGCACAGAAGGGCACTGCCTAAAACCACCATTGGACTACCCACACAGTAGCCTGAAACCATTGGGAATGGCAATGCTGATTGCCAAAAGCAACCTAGAACTGTGGGGAATTCATTTCTTAAATCCCAAAAATGGTTGCATTACCAGTACTCACCACCATCAGAAAGCTGGCGTTTTAAAACCACCAGACCTTTGTATAAAACTGAATAAATGAACCCAAAGCAGGCCAAAGAAAGACTTACTGAGAGGTGGATACAATGTAAAGTTATATTCTGAAGTGACTTGAATGTTCATAACAAGACTGGCTGAGCTCTGCAGGTCTGCAGCAGCCTACCTGAAACTGGATTTAAAACTACCAAAAATCGAAAATGTTTAAATTAACTGAGTGACCTACTTTTGAGTGGCACATAGTTTGTCACTGTTGAAATGTCATAGTTTTGAACTTAGAATCAGCATTCTAGCTGCATATGTAAAAATTGTCTTGACTTAAACTGGGGAACAAAAAGTGACATTTTATCTGAAACCTGGCTTAATGTAACTGAATTCTGCCCACCAGCTACCCCCGACAGGAGTTGAGACTTGCACAACAGCTGTGTTCCCAGGCCTAGCTGCCTTTTGCTGTTCCCACCAAAAGGGATATGACACTTCTCTGATTGAATTACCTGGGCTCTGCAGGAAATTGAACAAAGCCCTGTCCTGACTCAGGCAAATGTTTTATTATGGGGGTCGTAAAAGTGGCTTCCTCCTGGAAGGAAAGGGGAGGAGCACTGCCTGTGAGAGCAAGCTGGCTTGGCAGAACTGGAAAAACCAGAAATTCAATCTTGTGCTGGGGGAACCACACCCCTTTGGGGCCAGAACATAAATCTAAAAAGATGGATCATTCATAGAGCGGACTTGTGAAAATTTTATAAGTGATATCATTATTCTTGTGATTTTTCTGTGCACATTTGAAGACGTGGTAGGACCCGGTGGTATGTTCAGGGGGGTTTTAGCTGTAAAGAGGATATTACTCTAAATGTATGTATGTTAAAAATCTGACACTCCACCACCTAATGCCCACACACCATGGGCACATCTGTGTAAATGCGGGGAAAAATCCAATATTGGTAACCCGACTAAAAAGTGAAATATGTTGCCATTTTTTGAACCCAAGCTCCTAGGAAGAGCAGATTTGGGACAGAGACTACCTCATGTGATAGGTAATATGTACATGCAATGACAAACCACTATGTATTTGAGAAATGTGCATTTTGAATCAAATATAGATTTGTGGGCAAACTGACCAGGGGAGGATCCTCTGACCCATAAAACCTACAGCATCACTCTGACTCACAGTTCCTTCCCCAATCATGGGAGAGGGGAGAATTGGGCCAATGACAAGTTGAAAGAGGGGCTGGCTAGTGATGCTGCACACACACCCACTTTCAAAACACATAAAAGCAGACAGTCAGGACAGATAGTGACATTCAATTCCATTTGCTGCGGAGCATGCTGATCGACGACTTCACATCCAGATATCCAGACTTCAAATCCATCAATCTCCAGAACCTGTAGCAGTACCTAGAAAACAGAGCAGTATCCAGAATCCAGAGAGGCTAGACCAGCAGAGCAGAGCTGACCCAGACCGCTGTTAGCAGAACCAGAGAGCTGACCCAGATCACTGTGAAGAGACCCAGACCAGACCGGAGTCCAGTCCAAAACCTGACCAGATTCGTGGCAAGGCCTAATTCAAAAATATATTGTGAGTACCTAGCAGAATTGTGCAGAACCAATCTCTTAGTTAAAATAATATAATTCAATCTATTTTAATCTAACCAGAATTGCCTCCTAGAACTTGTCACCTGTCATTTGCAAAGCTGTCACCTGTCACTTTCTATCTGCAAGCTGTAACCTGTCGCTTTGAACTTTTAAAATTTCAAATCCAAAAAACAACCTTTATTTAATCGTCCGTATCTCTGGAACCGTTAGGAACTTGGTTTAACTTTCCTCTGAAAGCTTAGAATCTCAACTATTCAACAAGTCTAGAACCGACTTCCTGCTCCTCATACTTTTGCCGTGATCACGATTCTCGCACTCGCGAATTTTACCGCGATTTGCGATTTGGTTAAAAATCCAGCCACGTGTGAAAACAGCAGCTTCCTTGCTTTCCTTGCTAAAAATTTGTTTGCCTCTTAAGAACCATCCCTGAATCATTGCTAGAGGGAGCCTGTACTAATATTAACTAGATACCACTCACCCTGAACCTCTAGAGGGAATTAAAAGCATTTTAGCATATTTTTCACTTCCTTGCAAACCACATTCAAAGCATTTTGGGCCTGTGTTTAAAACTCCGACCTGTTTTCCTCTAAGCTTGCTGGGGGGGAACTGAATTTCGTATTGTATTGATTGCATCCCTGAGAACTGTGTGCTTTCCTTCCATTCCCTTGCATTGCATAAAGGGGGGGAGTGAATTGCCAGAGAAAAGTGATTACATTTTCTTTTGCTGAAATCCTATCAAGTTTTTTTTCTGTACTGCAATTTCATTCCACCTTGCATCCATTTGAAACCATAAAAGTATTGTTGCTATCTTATCCATCCTATAACCACTCATCATTGATTATAAAGAAGTGTGCTAGTGCCGGACTATCCATTATTGATTACTGCTTAGATTAAGTGTGATATTCAATTATTAATTTATTATAAAGTGTGATATATATATCTATTGTTTAAATTATCAAATCAACCTTTTAAACTTGCAAAACAGAACTACTTCTTGGCTCAGTGGGGTCAGGGGGATTCCAAGAGAGGGGTGTTATATAGGGGAAGTCATCCAGAACGCATGAACTGGACATAAAGATATATCAATAAGGGTTTCCATTTAGTATCCCAGACTAGGCATTGACTTAGCTGTAGTGTTGAATTGAATCCTCTTACAGGGCATTCTTTTGACTACTACTTGGGCAGGTGTGCATTGGGGTGAGATTACTACATACTAATACATGGTCAGCTCATATACAAAGACAGGTGTGCATTGGGGTGAGATTACTACATACTAATGCATGGTCAGCTCATATAAAAAGACAGGTGTCCATTGGGGTGAGATTACTACATACTAATACATGGTCAGCTCATATACAAAGACAGGTGTGCATTGGGGTGAGATTACTACATACTAATGCATGGTCAGCTCATATACAAAGACAGGTGTGCATTGGGGTGAGATTACTACATACTAATACATGGTCAGCTCATATACAAAGACAGGTGTGCATTGGGGTGAGATTACGACATACTAATGCATGGTCAGCTCATATACAAAGACAGGTGTGCATTGGGGTGAGATTACGACATACTAATGCATGGTCAGCTCATATACAAAGACAGGTGTGCATTGGAGTGAGATTACGACATACTAATAAATGCTCAGCTCATATACAAAGACAGGTGTGCATTGGGGTGAGATTACGACATACTAATACATGGTCAGCTCATATAAAAAGACAGGTGTGCATTGGAGTGAGATTACTACATACTAATGCATGGTCAGCTCATATACAAAGACAGGTGTGCATTGGGGTGAGATTACTACATACTAATAAATGGTCAGCTCATATACAAAGACAGGTGTGCATTGGAGTGAGATTACTACATACTAATAAATGCTCAGCTCATATACAAAGACAGGTGTGCATTGGGGTGATATTACATTACTACATACTAATGCATGGTCAGCTCATATACAAAGATTGGTGTATGCATGAAAGAATCTTGTACATGCACAAATGTGTTGGGGATGTTGTGCTTCTGGATATAAGAATCTACGAGGCAAAATGTTGTAGTTTGGCTCGCTACACCAGTGGAGTTTGGGCCCTGAGCTCAATCTCCTCATTAGATTTGATTGAGTGTTATTTTTGTTAGGTCCACTCTGGGCGTGACCTCATTGAAAGATACTGAACCTCTGTATTTAGAAACACAGCTAATTCTGTTACAGAAGTTATTTTGTAAAGAGGGACTACTTTACATACGTAATCTAAAAAGGTACAAAAAGTACTCCACAGAAGAGTAGACACTGTGCAAGAGGAAAACAGAGCTCCCCCCGCCCCCCCTTCAGTCCCTCGGCTGGGAGACAATAATTTTGACAGCCTTGCTAACTGAACTGGTTGAGAGGGTTCTCATCTCTGCCCATGACCGGCTACAATATTACTAAACACACATCAACATAATCCACATTAGTAACATTTTGGGGCAGGTCAAAATAAATGATTGGGAGAGCATCATCAGGCCCCTATAGTGCTCTATATATTGGTTATCTTTGATTGGGCAAGCACATTTCCTGAAACACAAACCCACAACACCCCTTTATGACATCATAATCCTACCCTCCGACAGCTCTCAGTTAAAACATTAAACTGGCCAGGTTGGCTGGCACAGGTGAACATGCAAATTAGCTACGCAGCTACACGTTTTAACTGGATCCTGTTATTTGGAGAAAAGGCAAGCTCACAGCATAACAGTGTCAAGATATCCCAGCTCCCTGATTGGCTCCCTTCGTCTTTCACCCTTTGTACCTGTCATATTCCCACCTCCCTTCTTGCGTCAGCCAAATCTATTTAGAAAAAACCTTCATGCACCACCGCTGGTAAACCTTTATTTTCTGCTCTTTAATTCTAAATTGCTATTGTATTTGCTGCCAGTGCCCTTGAAACTTATCGTGTGGAACTGCAGCAGATGTCTGACTTTTCTCGCCCCATTAGAAACATTCTCTTTGGCAACAATTAATTGGACACTAAAATATAACAATGGCTTCTATCAAGCATGCCCAAGTCCAGCTAAAAGATGGCTACACTCTGGATCTTTAATACACATAACACTAAACCAAATTATACTTCTGTGTAACTGCTACCAATTCCTCTAGCTAAAAGCCCTAATTATGCTCCACCTACACTTATAAAAAATAAACAATACCACACTCTCACATCCCTATGTATCTATATCTCAGGACTAAACCCACATTACGTGTTTTCACGCGTATATTTCGTTGCGCTGCACCCTACTCCCTGAGAGTGCCACATTAGGTGTAACGCATGTACATCGTGACGTCACCCTACAAATTACTCTTATGCCACTGCCTCACTTAGATAGCTGGTACGTGCAAGGCCCCTTGACACTGTTAAATGTACTCCTTTACAGTTTCTCACCCCAGCCTTTTTATGGCTGAGTATATGGCTAAATGAGAGGGCCTTTGTAAATGGAGAGATTTTAATGGACATTAGTACTCAGCGAGGGTCAAACAGAATGTAACAAACATTCTGATGGGCCATCGCTGGGGCTTTACCCGACCGGGAATCCCTCGGCTGGGATTTCTAGCGTTTGTTCCTGGAGGGGGGTCTGGCAGCCCCTCAGCCAATGAGGAGGCTTGAACCAGGGCAATCCCCGCTCCAAGCCTCCACACGGCTGGAGGGCTGCCATTGTCCCCCGCTGGAGATAAAGGTATGTTTTTTTATCTATTTCCACCTCCCACGCCTGCAAACTATCCCCTCCCTACCCTCCCAACCCCACTTACCTTCTTTCTTCTTATTTTTCTGGAGCCAACGCGCTGGGCAACACTTCTGTCCCTGGCGCGTCTGCTCCCGATGGCTGTCATGGAAAGGGAAAATGGACTCTGTTTTCCCTTTCCCGTACATTTTTGTGACATTTATTTTTCTGTTCCAAAACGACAGAAAAAAATGCTGTTTGTACCCTGGTCTTGCTATGGGCCCCTGACTCGGTAATGGCCCCGTGGCTCAGGGCGTATTGCTTAATTCTATTATTGCAAAAAGCCAAATACTCTTGTGGCTCTCCGTTGTAAAAAATACACTGGGTTCCATGGCTTTTAAAAATGCCATAAATTGATCAAGAAGCAATCTCCTATAACACCAAGGATCGCTGCATAGATGCTGAAGCAGGGGTAATGGATGCCTTGTGTAGATTATCAAAGCAAACTAAAGCTACTGTCAGAAGAATTCTTCTATTTTGCATGTAAAGGGTGAAGCCTCCGCGTATTTAGCATTGGTCTCAAACCCATTAGCTATACAGCATATTAACACATTTCCTTTTAATCAACTACCTTTTTTTAAATTATTTTTTGATTTTATCTCAGCTGTTTATTTTTTTTAAATCTCTTTATTAGTATGTCATTAAAATAAATCACAGAAGAATCAAATACAGAAAGGAATAGTTAACCAGAGAACACAAACCAAAATCATTCAATTAAAGAACATATCAATAACCAAACAGCATAATCAAATGATCCCTCCGACATACTAAGAAAATTTTCATTTTTGTAAACAATAAAAGAGCAAAATACAACAGGCAATAAAAACATCTGACATAGAACATACACACAAACACCAACAACACACAGACACCAAACCAAATCCCCCCAAAAGTATAATAGTGAGAAAAAAACATTTTTCATTCCTCTTTTCCCCCTCCCTATCTCTTTAACTTTTCACTTCCTTTTCCCACTTCATCATTTCTACCCACTTCTCATAGTAATCCACAGCCTATATAGTCAATCATAGAAGGCATTGAATGGACCCCAAAACAGATTGTACACCTCTTCCTTGTCTTTCACTCTAAATGAGAACTTTTCAAAATTCGATAAGATGCGCAAATCAACTAACCAATCTTCAACTGTAGGCTTCTTCCTAGTTTTCCAAACTCGAAGGATCAGTCTCATGGCCACCAATAAAGCCTTATTTATCCAACCACTATATATCAAAGAACGCCTACACCTACCTCGATGTAGAAATAAGATAATGTTCCCACCCGATCTCTGTAAAACTACATCCAAAATTAAATCAATCCTAGCAATCACATCAGTCCAGAAAGTCCGAACTCTAGTGCAATCCCATACAAGGTGCATTAGGGTACCAACATCATTTCCACATCCCCAACATAGATTATCAGTTTGTAACCCCAGTTTATACATTTTAACTGGTGTCCAGTACACCTTACCCACCACCTTCTGTCTAATCAGACGCAAGTTCAAATCCGTACCCACACTGGCACTTACCCTAAGAATATCCTTCCATTCCCTGTCCGTAAAATGCATATTTAGATCATCCGACCACACCATTGTCAATTTATCCCACGCCGCAACATGTTTATCTTCCAATTGCATAAAGGTCATATATGTAGGCACATAATATTCCTGTCCTGTAAGCAATTGACACAGTGCGGGTGTGATTCCCAATGAATTACCAATCATTCCTTTCCTAAGATGAATCAGGGAGCTCAGGTCTTCATATTTTCATCTTTCTCTTTCAGGCAACCCATATTTCCTCTGTATGTCCCCAAATGTCAAAAGATCATCACCATCCAATATATCACCTATTGTCAAAACCCCCTTCCGAACCCAATTTTGCCAAATCAAACATCTATCGTTTAATTGTAAAACCTCATTGTGCCAAAGAGAAGCATCTTCACTAAAACCACATGACTGGATATTCTCTCCAAACCACCCCTGCAAGGTTTGCCTGGTTGCCACTATAGACTTCAACTTTAATCTATTAACTGACATATTTCCCATGTTATAAAGGCTATTTAAACGATATGGATTGCAAACCCCTCTCTCTATGACGTAGCCATATAGCACCTGCGAAGTCATCATTCGTATAATAATAAGTACCCTTCTTGAGCAGGAACGCCTTACAGTACTTATATAAGTCAGGATATCCAAAACCTCCTTCATCCACACTTTGCATCAGCATAAATCTAGGGATCCGCGGCTTCTTACCCAACCCCCACAAGAAACATTGGAAAATCTTTTCAATTTGCAAAATCTGTTTTTTGGAAATCAATAACGGAATCGACTGAATTATATATAACACTTTTGGTAATAAAATCATCTTTATCGCATTTATCTTTGCCCATAATGATAAATAAAGTCTTTCCCATCGTCTTATTGGATATATCATTTTATCCACGAGTTTATCAATATTATATTGCATAATTTTCCTCAAATCACCAATGATATATATACCAAGATATTTAACATACTCACGGGACCATTTGCATTTCCATGCCTTCAAAATATCCTTACTACACTCATTAGACAGCGTGAATATTTCAGTCTTATCCCAGTTTATCTTATGACCCGAAATCACACCCACTTCTTCAAACATCCATTTCAGAACCAATCCACATTGTTCAGGATTAGACAGTAGGACCAACATATCATCCACATAATACAATTCTTTAACTTCCACACCTCCCACACATAAACCTTTAATTTCTCCACATTGCCTAATATAAGCCGCCAAAGGTTCAAGTGCTAAATCAAACAAAAAAGGCGATAAAGGGCACCCTTGCCTCGTGCCCTTTGACAAAGAAAAAGACTCTGATATTAAACCATTTATAGTCACCCTTGCTTTAACCTCATAATGAATACACTTGATCATTTTCTTAAAGGTTGGTCCAAATCCCATTTTTAATAAAGTGCATTCAAAAAACCTCCAATTAACTCGATCAAATGCTTTCTCCGCATCAAAAAACCCAATTATCCCTTTCGATTTTTTATTATGATGTATTCCAATGACATCTAAAACAGTCCTGATATTATCATATACATATCTGCCCGGGATAAAACCCACTTGAGACTCATCCACCAGATCACCCATAAGCCTATCTGCCCAATTTTTTGTAAATATCTTGAAATCCACATTCAACAGCGAAATAGGTCTATAATTACTGCACTTCCTGTGATCTCAATCAGGTTTAGGAATGACAGTAATCCTCGCATCTGTCATTGAATCGCATACCATTCCAGACTCTAAAAATTAATTAAAGAAGACACATAAAATAGGTGATATTTGCTCATAAATGTTTTATAAAATTCTGAAATAATCCAATTTTCCGTCTCTCAATTGCAATATTGTAGGAGTAACCTCAGCCACATCAATCGCAGACTCTAGAATCAATTTTTTGTCATCCCGAAGTCTTAAAAGGTGAACTTTATCAAAAAAAGACTGCACGTCTGCTTCAGTAGGATGTAATTGTTCCTTATACAACTCTTTATAAAACAATCTAAACTCTTCACAAATATCTTCACTCCTATGAACTACCTCATCTCTATCATTTTCAATAGATGGAATAAACTTGTCCACCATCAGACTATTAAGTTTATTTGCCAGAAGTCTACCATTTTTGTCCCCAAATTCCCAAAAGCGCTGCTTCGTATAAAATAAACTCTTCCCTGCTTGTGAATGCCAACGCATCTTTAACTCCTCTTCCAATTTATTCAATTTATGTTTCATGCAAACCTTCCCTACTTGTGCACAATTCCTTTGCAAACCCACAATCTCCTTCTCTAACTTTTCAGTCCTTACTTTATTTCTCTTTTTAGCATGGGAAGTTCCACAAATCAATTCACCCCGTAAAACCGCTTTAAAGCAGTCCCACACAATCTTAATGTCAGCTGGTCCATTATTTTCCTCAAAGTATTTCTGAATAAATTCCTCCAAACCCACATTAATTAGAGGGTCATTAAGTGAATTGGCTTGCATTCTCCATATCATATTTTTTTATGAAATCCATGTAAATTGATTTTCAGATCTATAAGTGCATGATCAGAAATACACCTCTCCCCTATACTTGAACTAAACGTCTGACCAACTATTCTATCACTAACCAAAAATAAATCAATCCAAGAGTATGAATTATGGACCAACGAATAAAACAAATATTCCCTATCTCTTAGATGATGAACCCTCCAAATATCAACCAGATTATACTTAAAAGCAAACTGTTTCAATTCCGCACTTAATTTCCCATTATTATATCTACAATCAGACATTCTGTCCACATCACTATCAAACACTAAGTTAGAATCTCCACCTAAAATAATCGCCTCTCCCTCCATCTCCCCCAAAAGATCATCCAATTTTCTGAAAAAAACCATATCCGGGGCACATGGAGCAAATACTGTCCTCACAGTAAGTTTCTTCCCATTAACTTCTATTATCTATTAGGGCAATAGTGATAGCTGTTGTCCCTGTAATTCAAGCTCTGTGGACGATTGACCTCATTTTATGGTTTATTCCAACTCCTTTGCATGTCCAAGGAAGAGGTATCTCTGTCCTCCTGTAAGATCCTAACGTGTCTCTCGATCTATCCTATAGGGAGCTCAATGTTCAGTGGGCTCTGGAGCATTACATGGTAGCTGTCATGAGGATTAGAAAGAGAATTCTGAATGTATAAGGTGCTCTCTTTGCACGTTTGAGGTTTTAATTATTTGAGTATTCTATGATAAATTGTATTTTGGTGATTATTATATCGGTCTGGTGTAGTTGTAGGTATTTCATGGCAAGTTTTGCATTTCTACTATTTGTTTATTCTGCTTAATGAACTTGTTTGAATAAAACATTTTGAGTGGCTGGCTACAAAAGCAGAGCACAGGCAAAGAGAAAAGGTAAGGATGGGGTGAAGAAAAAAGAGAAGTGGCACTAATAAGAGTAGTATATTGAAAGAGAGCAGGGGCGTGGAGTACACGGGTGCTCCGGGGCCCGATCACCCGCCCCCAGGAAAGGCCAATTTCGTTAAAGTCCCTTTACTGACAATGGGACTTTATTTATTTTTTGCCACAAGCCCTCCCCAGCCCCTCCCCAGCCCCCGCCGGGAAAACCAAAAGTCTATGTACCTGAAAGAGAGGGAGTGGGATGGAGGTGCAGATAAAGGGAATTTAATGGTCTTTGGGTCTAGAAAAGAAAAGGGGGGGAAACACGATTCAGTGCAGGGTGGGAGCGGGACAGACAGAAGAAAACAAAAGGGTGAACAAAGGGAGAAGGCAGGTCTGTAGAGAGGAGTAGAGAACACAAGGCAGATGGTGCAAGGTTATGCACACATTTGAAAATAATACACAGTTATCGGAACAGGGAACAATAAAACAAGAAAGCAAACGGGGTGCAAAAGTAGATGAGGTATGGGAACGATGCGGTAGTTAGAACAAAAGAAAGGTGGATGCAGAAAAGCCTTGAGTAAGAAAGAGGGTTTCAGTGGTCTGGCAAAGTGGCAAAGGGACACATCTTATGGAGGTGAAAGAGTTAAAAGGTTCATGCGAGGGCAAGCACAGAGATTAGCAAATAAAAGCAGAGGGAAGTGTAGAGGAGGTCCCAAATAAAGCCTGCACTCCCATCGCCCATTTTGAAGTACCAGGAAGATTCACACCAAAATATGTGACGTATGATGAGCAAATAAACCAGCAGAGAGCCGCAGTAGGGCTCTTCCCAGTATCCACCAGAAGAGCAACAGCTAGTGAAGTACCAATAACCAGACAACCATGGACAGTAAGGTATCCATTTAGAAAACCCTACCAACAAAAGCGACAAAATGAAGATTGCCCAAGTACCATCCCGGAAGAAACCAAAAAGGTCTTGATGGAAGATGAATGGTGACGTCACGAGAGCCCGGATGGACTCACAGATAGAACAAATGACGAACCAAGAATGACACAAGGAGACAAAACACCATGAGAAAAGATATTGTGGGTTTAAAGTGATAGGAAGCTATCAAAACGTAAGAGAGTTAAGCTGTAAGCAGGATGAAGATATTCAACCAGCTAACAAATATGCTTGAAACCGCAAGAAAGCTAAAAGCTAAAAAAACAGTACAGCTTGCTATGCTAAGTAGAAGAATAGCGCGGCAAGCGCCATTGTACATAATCTACCTCAAAACAAAGCACAGTATTATAAGTGCGATTCCACTTTACGCGAAAAGCAGAATCAACTCAGGTTACTAGAGGCCAAACAAGACAAGATTCATATTCTAGCAAAATGAGAAGAGACAGCTGAATTGAAACTCAGCAGATGCAACTCATGCCAAGAGAGCCAAGGTCATACCAATAGAAGGAACAAACAATAGCCACATGTAATTGAAACCTAAGAACAGAATATCCTGTCTCTGAAAGGTCAAGATAAGGAAGCATAGGCAGGTGGCAAGCCGAATAAGAAGTGAATGCACAAATCGAGAGAAACTAGGCAAATTCACAGTGTCTGCATCACGTGACCATCCGAGCGAGGAGAAGCACGAGTTCACACTTACACGTGGCATCCGCCCAGGAGAAGATATCAGAACTTTCTGAGACAGAAGTTGCAGTTTCGAGGCCAACCACAGTAACATAATTGACACATTGTTGTTGAAGTGATGATTCATTGTAACCTTAATTGGAGGAAGGCCGGGTAGCTGAGGGGGGCACCCTGCACCAGGCTGACCATTCTGCGTGCTGCTAAGTAAAGTGGAAATGTATGCATGGGGTTGGTGCCAACCCAATCACAATGGACCACACAATCTAGGGTCCTATAGTAGTAGAACCAATGGGACGTCGTACTTTTAGTGACGTCTACAGTATTCATTTTGAAGGAAGGGCTTCGACGCCCATCTGACAGTATTTACCCAATTCCCACACTCCGTTACCATATACGATATAGCACCTATATTAAAGTTACCTTTTCCGAACCAATAGAAATGCTTATTAACTTTTGAGTGTTACACGTCACTTATGATGAATTTTCAGTATAAATGGTGTGTTTTTTATGAAGTTCATTGGAGTTGAAGCGAGACAGACTATCGTATCACTGCTGATTGCCATGACTCCCCGTTTTTTGTACTTGTCATTAAACGGACTCCCTTTGCCAAACCATTGAGTTGTCCTTTTTGATTGGTGTTGGAGTAATAAATCTGCACCCCCATCCATCTCAAGGTGCAGCTATCTCATCTTAAAGTAGTCTTGGAGCAAACCTCAGCTATGTGGGCTGGCCGGGGGTCTCCTGAGTACACTTGGTAGCAGAAGATGGTTATCGATTATTGATTATTGATTTGAATAAGACACCTATTGACCGTCGACATAAAGTAACCCTAGGTCTTCGGCAAGATCACGAGTCCTTTGCCATTTGGCTGAGTAGACTGTGAAGCTCCCCGTAGACAATGGTATAAGAAGGCGTTAAGAAAGGCGGTGATCCCGAGGGTCCAGAGAAGAACCATGCAAACGTTGAGTGAAAAAGTCTAATGTTCTGGCAAAAGTGCATGCTATAGAACAAGTAATGGGAAAATGTAAAGGGGGGGGACGGGAGAAAAAACTAAATTTAGTTAGAAGTAGAAAAGACTGTATATATATAGGGGGATAATGACTCGAGAGTAATAAAAGTAAAGAAAAGGTTACCGGGGCAGACACCCGAGAAGAGAGAGGTTACCAGGGCAGACACCCGAGAAGTGAGAGGATTCGCCTTATACATACGCTTTAATATAGCGGCTAAAAGAAACGTGTTCCCAGAGTCCCACATAATGGGGAACAGATAGACTACCACAACATTTAGAGAGGTCGTGAAAGGGGTACGTTTACACTCCATGAAGGGGTAATGATTACAGGCAGATATTGTCGGAATCGAAATGATATTATGCCTCCTATCACAGTAATTGAACGTGTATTGGCCTACGCCAAGTTATCTAAAATATCATGCGAATAGACTCCGCGGCAAGGTCTCGACCTTAAAGAAAGTAATGTAAGTCGCCATCTTGGATTTAGTGGAAGTCACCCTGAACATCAAAATGGAGGCTGAGTGACATCCTGAGTGAAATTCTGGCCGTTGTGACCTCCGCACACACGAATAATTAATGTGCCTGCAGGCCACTTGTCGGGGTCGCAAACTGAGACCTTGTCCTATTGCTGACCTATGTGTAAATGTACAACTATATCAGCGAAACTGATCAAAATGCATAAATTATAGGATTGACCTGTCAAGGAACCCTAGGCCTGATCCTAAGAATGGTTAACCCACGAGAGGGTTGGCCAAGGGCTGGACAAACCATATAAAAGACCCAAGTATTCCAATGTACGGTCTCTCTACTAATGCATCGAACCCTCGTTGAAGTTCGTTACGTTACTCTGAGAGCCGAATAGCTATCCGTTTGTCAATTGACTTTCGTAACTGTTGTAGCTTCTAAATAAAGCACTTGTATGTCCTTTGTAACCTGTGTTGGTGTGTTTCTTTTGGGATTCCCAACCTCATATCAATTTTTATGTTTTCACAATATACCTGTGTCCAGTTGGTGTCTGTCTAGTCTGTGAAGTGTCTGTCTTACATGTTTTTGTTGTGACATCATATGTAAAAAAAAATCTTAAAGAGAACAGATTTGAATTTTGTGCGATTGGATAGCTGAGATAAAATCACATATGAATTGATGTTTTTTGAATAAATCAGAAGGTATAAAATTTTGCGAAAATGTGGTTTGGAGCTTGCAGTGTTTGGTGCTCGCTCATAGTGTTAGAAGTTGTTTAAGCCACACGGAAATGTTGACGAGTGTTATATAAGAGAAAAGGAAACAGATTTAAGCATGGAAGACATGACTCCATTGGCACATTTATGCAAGCAGTTGCCGAAACATGCACCTAAAATAAAGAAGTATAGCACTGAGTGGGTTAAAGGTACTGCCCACAAGATGTTTATGCCATGGCCACAAAATTGATCTTTATCTAGAGCTGCTTTACAACATATAACAACATATTTGCATGCCACATATACAGGCAAGAAGTTAGAAAAACACCTTGCTGTTCTCGAGTTGTGGAAAATGTATGAACAGGGAAAGAGCCGCCAACAGAGTGGATACTTAATGTATGCACAGAGGGGGGTGAGACAGCTATCGCGCCACCTGGCCCCCCTGAAACAAAAATTGAAGAACGTAAGGACAAGGGATTATGCCCACTCAGAGAACTCAAAGTGGCCACGGGGTATAGCAACCCTGCATATGAGTCACCTACACATAGTAGTGACGAAAATCAAGGGAAAGATAAGGACAAGAATATTACCTCAGATGTCCCAAGGGACAGGGAGAGACGTGATGACGATAGAAGAGATCAGGCACAACCAAGTGCATCTCTCGACAAAGAAAGAGAAAGGAAAAGATGTAAGGGAAGCAAAGATAGAACTGATGAGATAGCATTCGCAAAAGACGAATGGATGGGAGGACACATTTTATTGAAACTCGATGGCAAAGGCATTGATGACGCGAAACAAAAGGAGAGGTTAGATGAGACATGAAGAAAGGGGAAAGAGAAGGAGTTAAGAGACGAACGAATAAGAAAGAAAGACAAACAAAGGTGAGAACAGCTATATCGTGAAGAGCAAGAGTGACAGCTCGATCACAACCCAAAAGCAGCCAATGACCAAGACAAACAGAAACAGCATAGGTTAGAGGAGGAGCAAAGGATACGTGAGAAAAGAATACAAAGACGAAGAGATGAGGACATTTCGAAGGGCAGATGAATGTATAAATGAAAAGAGAAAGGAAGAAGATAGGGTCAGAGAAGAGGTGAGGAAACGTAAAGAATTTGATGACGATGTAGAACATAAGCGAAGACAGAGAGCAAGCTATCTTGAATATCTGGGGAAAGAGGTTAAAAAACCTGCTCCAGTTGTAGACTGGGAAGACATCGAAGAATTATTTCCTGAGTACGATTCAGTACCAGGCACATCCAGGGCAAATATTGATGATGACTTCGACACCAGAAGCATCTGAGAAACGATCGATAGAATATATGATGAAATGGGGCTAGAACAAATACCCCAAGGGGAGGGGGAAGACGAGCGCTTGGAGAGCACTCAGCTGTATGACACTAGTATGCATGTGCTTATGGCAGGATTGCCTGGTCTTGCAGCCAAAATCATGAGAACCCCTGATGAGTTCTTATTCAGACCCAGAATACCGATGCATGAGGAGAAGGGACAAGTATTTCCCTTGATGATATACATGGCTGCAGTGAAAGGCAGAGTGGCCTTGATTGATGGTTATGATGACCAGGGCCGACAATGGTGCACAGTAATCGCCATTGAAGAAGGATATCGATAGCCTGACATCACCAATGACAATCTGTTTGAAGAACAAACAGATATAGGAGAAACAATGAGACAATGGTGGAAGTGAGTCTCACCTTTTGGGTAAAGATGATTAAAAGAGAAGTACCCCAGAGAATGATGTTGGCACTAAATCGTCCTGAATATTTTGATCACGATATAGCCAAGGTGCCTGTCTTAGTATGGACTACAGGACTGTATGATGTAGGTCTCTTGAAGGGGGTTGGAGCAGTGTAGATTAAACTGAAACCGGGAGCAATTCTACCAAGAGCCCGTCAATATCCCATGTCCAGAGAGGCAGATGAGGGGATTTTTAAGACAATTTCTGCTATGATAGAGCAAGGTATCTTAGTGACGCCAGAGTCATCATGTAATACGTCAGTGTACCCTGTGAAAAAAAAAGTAAAGGGGGGTCGTGGAGGCAAATTCAAGATTTGAGGCCAATAAACGATATTGTTGAGGCCGAGTTCCTTCTAGTCCCGAACCCATCTACAATTCTGGGAATATCTGGGGAAAGAGGTTAAAAAACCTGCTCCAGTTGTAGACTGGGAAGACATCGAAGAATTCTTTCCCGAGTACGATTCAGTACCAGGCACGTCCAGGGCAAATATTGACGATGACTTGAACACCAGAAGCATCTGAGAAACGATCGATAGAATATATGATGAAATGGGGTTAGAACAAATACCCCAAGAGGAGGCAGAAGATGAGTGCTTGGAGAGCACTCCGCTGTATGACACTGAGGATGTCTCCCGAAGTAGTGGGAATAGAGAACTATCCCTGAATAGATTAGAAATAAGTAGGAACAAAGAGGATATGAGAAGTCGCACTAGTTGGGTACAGACAATGTCCGACTCTGAAAGGGAGGAGCGTGGGGAAAATGAGGAAGAGGAAAGGAACAAAAGACGACTCCCAAGGGAAAAAGGAATAAGGTGGTCAGATAATAGCGAATTCACACTGAGAGCATCAGAGTCTGCCACGCAGCCTGACCGATATGAAGAAGTATCTCACGGTCAGAGGGGGGTGTCTTCACTGCCCTATGTGGAAAGACTAAGGGCATTACCAGGTACACGGCAATGCAGGAATATTACCCCTGCAATAGACAGGAGAACAATGAGAGAAGAGAGAGAGGGCTACACATTCCAATTTCCGTTTCTCGAGAAGGGGGGAGTAAGACCGCAGTACATTCCATGGCCACACATGGATCGAGAAAATTTGAAAAACATGCTTCCAATATTGACATCGGGAGTCGGAAAATGGATACATGAATTAGAAAAAATGACAGGAGGAAACACATTAGCCAAAGGTCTCCTAATCATCATACTTGGTGACAGAGCTGATGACATGTGGGCATGAGCAGGCTACCCTGGCGTAACCGCAATTA
This sequence comes from Ambystoma mexicanum, assembly GCF_040938575.1. Classification (NCBI taxonomy): domain Eukaryota; kingdom Metazoa; phylum Chordata; class Amphibia; order Caudata; family Ambystomatidae; genus Ambystoma; species Ambystoma mexicanum. The sequence goes on along the minus strand of NC_090940.1, from coordinate 65,769,063 downwards.
ATGCAGCGCACAACGGAGCTCCATTCAACAATTGTAGAGCCGCAGTATGGAAAGCACTATGAGTGCTTTACCCAGACACTTCTGATATGTGAGCTATAATGACGCGAAAGATGGAGTTTGAAGATCCCTTAATTTACATACAAAATTTTCAAATGCATGGGTGCTCGAGACTCATGAATCTTGGATGAAATCTATACCTGTGTTTTACCATATATTGTGCCAAAGGCTGCCAGAGCCAATACAGAAGCAACTCAAGAAATTGGTGGGAATTGAAGCCAAGCCTTGGGCTGAAATACAGTTGACCATCGCACATTATCGTAGATTGCTGCAGGAAAAGAATCGCAAAAAGTAAGCAACTCGAAAGGGTGAGGAAGCGAAACTGGTGCAAAGGAAATATTAAAAATATGCTCTTGAGGGAGCCATGATAGCTAGCACAGCTGAATCAAGCATGCAGCAGGTGTCTAGTACACGGCAAAATAATCAAGGCAATACAGCGGTTTATCCCAGGGGAAGAGGATTTAGGGGAAGAGGATGGCAGAGCAATCAGGGAGGTTTCCAAACTAACCAAGGAGGTTTTCAAAATATGCAAAATGATAACCAAGATATGTCAAATGGGTCCGTCCACCGCCAGCATGCTGGCTGTGTGGAATGACAGGGCATTTGGCGCCCACATGCAGAAATAAAGGCATGATGCAGAAAAGCCAAGGAACAGGAACAGGCGTGGCAAATCCACCTGTATATTTACAGCAGGGTGGTGCACAGAATCACACGGTGCAACAACAAGCGCCAGGAGCGCAACAAGGTGTGCAACCCCAAAGCATGGGGAATTTTCCAAAAGGACAATCACAACAGGCACCGCTGAAACTATCGCAGACGATGAGCACAGGGCAGACCACGAACCCTGGAATGGGGAGTAACAATGGGAATGGGTGAAATTCACCAGCACACAGTGGGCCAAATTTGTATTTAAACTAGGAGAGCTCACTGGGAACCCTGATGTGTTCTATCCTATAAGTGACACCAGACCCTCACAGGGAACTTAGGGTGGATGTCGTTATAGGGGATAAAGAATATGTCTTCTTTGTTGACACGGGTGCAACACGCTCGTTCATACGTGAAGGTAAGTTTTCCTTGTCTGGCGAGGCCATAGTTACTCAGAGTTTTACAGGAGCTACCAGTCGTGTTCCCTTCACAAATGTACTTCCAGTCTCCATAGGAGAATGTGAAATGAATGTACCTTTATTGTATTCTCGGCAGACCCCAGTAAATATTTTGGGTCGAGATTTAATGACAAAGTTAAACATGACAATCTCGTTCATGGAGAAGGGCATAGTATTTTTCACTCCAGGAATGCACTACTCAAATGTATGCAAAATGATTAGAGCATACTCAGGACACATAGCCATGAGGGCCATACCATTAGAGCCAGAAATGTTCGCATATGGTATGCGTGTGCTTATGGCAGGATTGCCTGGCCTTGCAGACGAAATCATGAGAACCCCTGATGAGTTCTTATTCAGACCCAGAATACCAATGCATGAGGAGAAGGGACAAGTATTTCCCTTGATGATATACACGGCTGCAGTGAAAGGGAGAGTGGCCTTGATTGATGGTTATGACAACGAGGGCCGACAATGGTGCGCAGTAACCGCCATTGAAGGAGGATATCGATAGGCTGACGTCACTGATGACGATCTGTTTGAAGAACAAACAGATATAGGAGAGACAATGAGACAATGGTGGTATTGAGTCTCACTTTTTGGGTAAAGATGATTGAAAGAGAAGTATCCCAGGGAATGATGTTGGCACTAAATCGTCCTGAATATTTTGATCACTTTATAGCCAAGGTGCCTGGCTCAGTATGGACTACAGGACATATGACGTAGGCCTCTTGATGGGGGTTGGAGAAGTGAAGATTAAACTGAAACCGGGAGCAATTCTACCAAGAGCCCGAAAATATCCCATGTCCAGAGAGGCAGATGAGGGGATTTTTAAGACAATTTCTGCTATGATAGAGCAAGGCATCTTAGTGACACCAGAGTCATCATGTAATACGTCAGTGTACCCTGGGAAAAAAAAGTAAAGGGAGGTCGTGGAGGCTAATTCAAGATTTGAGTCCAATAAACGATATTGTTGAGGCCGAGTTCCCTCTGGTCCCGAATCCATCTACAATTCTATGTAACATTCCCGTTGAGGCAAAATATTTCATGGTGATTGACTTGAAAAATGCATTTTTCTCAATCCCGTTGCACTGTGACTCACAAGATCTGACGTCATTCACGTTCAGACAAATGCATCTGAAAAGCACGAGGCTGCCACAGGGGTACTGTGAGTGTCCTTCTATTTTCAACCGAGTCCTGCAGATGGACTTGAGCAATATTGCACTAGAAAGAGTTGTCCTGCAATATATGGTCGACATCTTAATTTGCAGCACCACAGAAAAGCAATGCAGGCACGATTCTGTTCAGCTATTGACTATACTGGCTGAGAAGGGATATAAAGTTGACACGGAAAAGTTACAATATTGTCAACAAGAAGTGCTGTACATAGGCCAGCTGATCTCACATGAGGGAAAGAAGGGGACCCCAGAAAGGGCGGGGCAAGGGCGCAGTGTTTGGCGCCGTCCCCGGAGGGACTCTTCCCACTTCCTGGTTTTGGCCACGCCCCCCTGGCTTATCAGCGCTTTCCTCACCCCGCAGCGGTGAAGCCCGCGGCGGGGCAAGGGCGCGGTGTTTGGCGCCGTCCCCGGAGGGACTCTTCCCACTTCCTGGTTTTGGCCACGCCCCCCTGGTTTATCAGCGCCTTCCTCACCCCGCAGCGGTGAAGCCTGCGGCGGGGCAAGAGCGCAGTGTTTGGCGCCGTCCCCAGAGGGACTCTTCCATCTTCCTGGTTTTGGCCACGCCCCCCTGTTTTATCAGCGCCTTCCTCACCCCGCAGCAGTGAAGCCCGCGGCGGGGCAAGGGCGTGGTGTTTGGCGCCGTCCCCTGAGGGACTCTTCCCACTTCCTGGTTTTGGCCACGCCCCCCTGGCTTATCAGCACCTTCCTCACCCCGCAGCGGTAAAGCCTGCGGCGGGGCAAGGGCGCGGTGTTTGGCGCTGCGTGGTGTTCGGCGCAGCTGGTGTTGAAGCAGGAAGACTCATGGTATTGGACTGGTACTGGACATTGAATTCGGAGGTGAGCACGGGAGGTAGACGGTGATGGAGGTGTGTGGTGGGCCCCCCCAAAGATATCTGGAAACAGAAGCCTCACAGGATCTAACCCTGGAGCAGCCGACTTCTGATCCCTTATCCCCGTTTCCCCCGCTCCTCTTCTGTCCACTAATCACTTGCCCTGACCCCCCCCCTGCAGAAATCCCAGCGCAAGACTCTGGTGCTAAGGAGAAAGCGCCCTCAGGGGGTGCCACCCCTAACCACCACTACCACAACCACTACCACTACTACATGCACTACTATGGGGTCACTCGCCGGTCTGTTTGCCATTAAGTCCACTGTCAATCAGTCTCCGTCTCTGCCCGATACATAAGAAGGGACACTTTACCTGCCCCCAATAACGGCCCAGCAGCACTTGGGGTGCCAAGATACTCTGCATAATCTTCAGGATGGTCGGTCCAACCTGTCTCGGGTTGCCAGCGTAGCTGCTGGCGGTAAATCGGAATCAAGTCCTTCCCTCACCCAAAGCATGGTTCCGGACCTGGCCACAACCCTCGATCCTCTTACCCATGGTACCCCCTCAGCTACTGTGACATCCCCCCTGGTTGTGGGGGACAGTTTGTCATTAAGTGCCCAAAGGGGCAAGCCCTCCTCAAGCTCCCATAACAGCTCGTGGGGTGATGTACTCTCGTCTACCAGTTATGGGACTAGCCCCCCCTTCCATTTGACCCCTCTTCGGATGGTCGAGGCCATCAACCAACTATCCGATGTCAGCAACCATGAGCTCAATTTGACCTCCAACCGATCCCCAGAGGAGGCGCCCCGTGATAGGGGGTGCGGGTGCGGGTGTGGGTGTAACAAAGTTCTGGCGGAGCTGGCCATCATCAAGGCTTTGTTACAAACTTTGCTAGAGGGCCAAAGGAAGGGAAGTGGAACTGTCCAGGAGGAGGAGCCCATGGTCACCACTTCAGCTGCCTCAGGGAACAAGATCTTATCCCTGGAAAATTCCCTGGAATGTACACCGGTACTGGTCCCCCTGGTATTGCCTGCTCCCAAAAGGTCTGTTGTTCACCGAAACCTGGCACAAGGGGAATCGCCCGCCAATAACTTCCCCTGCGACCCCCATGCCATTATCAGAGAGAATAGCAGGGTCTCCGATACAAGCCCAATGTCTCTGCCATCGGTGGCGTCGGCCTCTTCCTCTATGGGCCTCGATTGCACTGAGTCCAAAGCCCTGGGTCCGTGGAAGTCTGGGTCCCAGCACAAGCTACTGGAACAAGGAAAGCTCCAACGCCCTACAGTCTTCCTTCAGGGGGTGCCCAAACTGGCAGTAAACAAGACAGAGCCCAAGGATGCCCTACTTAATAAATGTCTGTTTTGGATGAAAACCTCTGGAGGCTGCCCGTCTGTTCGTAGAGAAGCTCTGGCGGGGTGCCGCAGAATTCCCAGTTTGGGCAAGAATACCCTGGACTGTATCAAACTGACATTTTGGGATCGCAGCACAGCAAACAGGGTTTTGGGAGGCTGTGGGCGGGCGGGCCAATCATCCAAGAGTGGGATCTCAATCAGCATCCTCCCTTTTTTCAGCTCTGTTGCCCCACGCAGATCTGCCGTAGCAAATCCTGGGGTCTTCTCTAGTAACTGTCCCCTTACAGGGGCAAATTTGACAACCTTGGGCCCGAGGTGCCATGGGAACTGGTTGAAGCAAGGGGTTGGTGGGACCTGACTACCGCTCCAAAGAACTGTTTAGGGTCTCCTATGGAGGGGATGGCTTGTTTGCATTGCCCTGATTTCTTTCCTATATTTTTTGTGGACTCTTTGTAATTTTGCATCAGAATTGTATCTTTATTTTTAGAATTGTCTTGTAGGATATACTTTGATGGTCTTTTCGGGCCGAATAAAGTTGTCTGACTGACATATTTAACACGGCTAAACCACATACGATAAAGCAGATGCAGAGCTTTCTAGGCCTATCCAACTATGTTAGGGCATGGGTCTTCGACTACAGCTCTTACACCAAGCTTTTACTTCAGGCCCTAAAGAAGGCCCAAGTGACAAAGGAAAAGATTGAATGGTCTGAGACCATGGAGAAAGGGTTTGCTGAACTCAAAAGAGCCATCTGCACAGCGCCAGTTTTAGGGATGCCCAATTATGCAGAAGAATTTTACCTGTTTTCACACACAAATGGCAGCGTTATGACGGCAGTACTCACACAGAGAACCACATTGGGGTACAAGCCCTTGGCATATTACAGTGGGAATTTGGACCCAGTAATGAGAGGTCATTTTCCCTTCGAACAAAGTTTAGCTGCTGCTGCGTTCGCCATAGAGAAGGCTACAACCATTGTAATGGGATGCTCAATGACGTTGTATGTCCAGCACTCGCTATTTGCCATTCTAGAGAAACCAAAGGGCACATTGACATCTCAGAGAGCTTCTGCTTAAGAAGTGATCATATCAAATATATCGATTAAAATAAATGGTCCGATGTAAGATAGTGAACCCAGCTATGTTCATAGCAGAGCCAGTCACTGAAGGAGAGCCTATACATGACTGTGCAAATTATGAAGAATTCTATGATGAAATCCCCAGGGTGAAAGAAAATGCCCTGGCAGGAGAAGAGATCGTCTTTATTGACAGGTCTCCGAGGAGCGACCAAAATGATGGGCAAAGATACACCGGCGTTGCTGTAATGAAACACACAACGAATGGAGAGTTTAGAGTGCTTTTTAGTGCAAGAATACCATCTCATTATTCAGCAAAGGCTGCAGAATTATTGGTGTTAATACTCGCCATTGAGAATCACACAGACCAGGAAGTAACAGTGTACATTGACTCCGCCTATGTGACGTCAACAGTGCACGCAGGCCTAGCGCACTGGAAAAGGAGGGGCTACCTCCGAGCAGACGGCACGTCAGGACAGCACAGAGCCCTATTGGATAGGCTGATCAAGGCACTACAGCCCCCAGTGGGCATAGCGGTCGTGAAATGCGCCGCCCACACAAAGGGGACAGATTTTATGTCATGCAGGAATCAAGCAGCAGGCACGGAAGCCAAGTGTATGGCATCCAAAAGCGAAATGATCATGGAAGTGGAAGTTATCCATATCAATGAGCGAATGATGGTTACACAAACTGCACCTGAAAGTTACAGTAATTTGGGCAAACACAGCTAATGGAACTCCAAGGGGAGGCACCACAGGAAGAGAAGAACCTGTGGAAACTTCGAGGGTGTTCTTTAAACCCCTCTGACAGCTTGTGGCGACAAGACAGCACTGATAAACCAGTAATACCTGTGGCCCTATTAAAAATAGCACTGGAGCAGTTGCATTACCTGGCGCCATTGACAAAGGAGAACCTAGCAGCAACACTTGCAGAAGACTGGTTCATACCGAATTTATCAGAGCATGTTGCATTCTTTATGGTAAACTGTATAATTTATTAGCAATTTACGGCGGGGCACATATTAAAAGTAATGAGAGGAATCATCCCAAGGCCAAACGGGCCTTTTCAACACTTGCATGTCGATTACGTCAACATGATTCAAGTATGTAACAGGTACTGATACTTAATTGTAGTTGTGTGTCCATTCTTTAGATCAGTGGTCTTCAAACTTTTTTGCCCAGGGCCCCCCTGAGCAAAATTTGGGCAGGTCGGGACCCCCCAGATATGCCAAATGGACAGTATATATTGCGCGCCGTCACCTGCTCCCATCACAGTCGCTGGGCTCCCTCATTCCAGTCCTACCCAGTCCCTTGTCTCTCCCCACCCAATCACACACCCTGGGCTCTCCCCACTCTGCTCCTACCACTATCCCATGGTTCCCGCCCAGTGTGCTCCTACCATAGTCCCTGGGTTCCCCCATCCCGTTCCCAACACAGTCAGAGGGCCAGTGGCGGCTGGTGATTTTTTTAAGTGGAGGGGCATAACTATTTCCCCAAAAAATGCCATAGCGACTGAGCACAGTGAGGGAGCCCGAACCAATAAAGAGGGGTTCGGGGGGTTTCCCTCTGTGCATTTTTTTTAAATAATGGGTTAAAATGTTGCATTGTAGAGCATACCTTTAACAAAAAAATCGGTAAATAGCCAAACAGTTTGCAATTGGTGCTGGGGGGCCCAGGGGGCTGGCATGACATTTTTTACTGGACATCTATGATAGATGTCCAGTAAAAAGATACCATCCCTGTCCCCTGGGCCTCACTGGGCCTAACACAATCAACATGATTATGTGTGTTTGCAAGGCGCTGCACATTCATACAGCAATTACTCTATCAGTCACACGAGCATCCATCACCATAAACTCACTCATAACATAAGCATACATGCATCCATACACATGTTTAAATAAAAACAATGAACATAAACATTCCTTCTGCAGTGGCCTGTGTGTGGGTGCTGAAACGCCCTGCTCCAGGCTGCTTTGTCCGTATATGCAAGGAGGCGCAGGAGCTCCCCCTTGGACATACAGACATGCAGGGCCCCAGCCAGCATTTCCAATGTCCTATGCAATGCTGGCGAAGCAAACGCCCAAGCACTTGCATGGCTCAGTGAGCATGTGCGGCTGGGGAACTAAACTGAACTGTCAAAGGGAAACAGTGTTTCCCTTTGACAGTTCAGCCAGCCCAGGTGCACTCCATCAGCTGGAAAAAGCAGCTGAGTGAGTGCTCACTGTTTCATTGCGCTGGCTCCTTAGCTCCTCCATAATGGGTGAGGGGCCACTGGGAGGGCGGCCCCTCACCATTATGGATGAGCCGCCAGGCTCCGACTGGCCTATAGGGCAATGCCTGTACCAAAAATGTAAAATACTAGTGTGGGCCAGTCAAAATGGGCCACCATTTCGGCCAATGTGGACCAGTTTGATAAGTTACTTAACTATGCAGTTAGTAATTTTGACCATTGTTGCTGAATATATCACAATTTACTTACATTTTAACACAAAGCACCCCCTTGGGTACTATTGAAACATTGAAACAGTGGGCCTCATTACAACCCTGGCGGTAGCTGTGTTGTTAAAACCGGCACGGCTGCCGCCGGAGTTGCATCCGGGTCCGGCACCCGCGAATGGGCAATTACCGGGTCATGCCGAGTTAGGCGGACCTGATAATTGCCCTTTCGCGGGTGCCGGTAGATCCCCATTCCCATCTGAGCCCCAGAGGGCTCAATGGAAATGGGGAGCTTGGATAATAACGGTGCTGGTGCATACGACGAGCTGTGCTTGTGGGTGACGCACAGCTTGCCATGTCAGACCTGGCGGACTGTCAGGCAGCCACAAGCACAACTCTTACTATGGGGGTACGGTAGCAACGGTGCCCGTAGCGTACCAGTACCATTGTTACCGTACCGCCATAGTTGTAATGAGGCCCAGTCTGTGACTAAAGGAATGAATATCCATTTACAACTGCGGGCCACTTTTTCATTGTTGCCTGAGGCAGTTTCATGCTTCAGCCCGACCATGTGAGACACCCCTGCCCATTTCTTCCAATCTAAAATTGGAATTTTATATTTCATGCTGAGCTCTCAGGGCCCCCCAGGGATGCACCCGTGGACCCCTGGGGGGTCACGCCCCACAGTTTGAATACCGATGCTCTAGATGGATTGAGGCAGGTCCATGTACACACCCAGACTCTACCTGTGCGGCCACATTTTTTGTGAGATGAGTGTTCCCCAGGTGGGGGGTGTGCGAGGTCATGAGGTCAGATAATGGCCCTCATTTTGTCAATGCAGTGTTCGAGCAGATTAGTTTGCTGCTTGGTAAAAGGCACAAGTTCTTGTCGGCGTATCATTCACAAGGTAATGGGATCTGTGAGAACCTCAATGGCTTGTTAAAGGAAAGGATAGCCAATTTGAAGCTTACTCTAAAGAAGGTATGGTTGCACTTCCTTCCACTGGCACTGTATGCACTTCTGAACCAACCTGGGTCCGACCATCATTTTACGCCACACGATATAGCCACAGGAAGAAAAATGATAACTCCTCTGACAGCCCGAGATAGAACTAGATGTGATGCCCAGTCAACAGGAGAGGTTTTAGGGTCTGAAATGCAAAACTATCTGAACTGCATGACATCTTGTTTTACTGTAATTTCAGACCAGCTGCAGCGATGACGAAAAGGGTGCAGAGCAGCACAGAACATAGAAGGAGACACTACAACAGACCAAGTTCAAGGTCTACGTCTTCCAATCGTCTTCCCTGGAGACGCCATCCTCATGAAAAATCATACAAGGAAAAACTGGGACAAGCCAAGGTTCAACAATCCTTTCACAGAAGAGAACTGCACTCCGACCGCAGTGAAACTACAAGGCAGGAGAGCTTGGATTTTTCTCCGCAATATAAAACCCTACATCAGAGGAGGCCCCCTTCCTGCACCCCAGTGAGAGGAATTGTCGAGCGACGGGGAAGAACCACAGCACGTGCAGACGAGATCCTTGATGCGGAAGAAGGATTCATGACCAGCCAGACAAAGACAAAGAACCTTTTGCAAATTGTGGCTTAACTTGGACACTTCCTCTAAGCAAAAAAGGGGATAAGGACATACAAACAGACCCTCTGTGCATCCTAGTTGCAGGGTGAAGAAGAAAATTGCACTCACTAGCCACAACACAGTCTGATGACTTTGAACTTTGAACTGAGGCACACTTAAACCTTGAGCAAAGAGTATGCCAAATTTTGACAGAGGACGCTTACATTGGAAGCAAATACAGTATCCTGATTAATTTAATACTGAAACGCTATTCGGAAACACTTATGGTGTCCCACAGTAGAGACATCACAAGGGACATAATAACCTATGTTGATCTAGTGCTAATATCATACCCGTCATTGGTAGGAGGCTCACCAGTGTCACTGACTTTCTGCAAGATCCTGAAAATGAAAAGACAATAAGACAACTCCTCACTGTCATTGCTGAACAATTTATCCTACTCCCTGAGTACAGTGAGAAAGATTCAAATGTTCCCAACACAGGCGGAAATAGATGAGCTCATCAACACACCGTTCTTTCGCATAATCGAAGACTGTCCAACTCTTAATGGGAGAACAACAGATACACTCACATTCCTCAGAGTCCCAGCAAATACAGAACATTAAAGCCATCTTTTAAATAAAATTATAATTCTAGTTGCACTCAATGCGACCAGACAGTGCAGACATTGTTCACATTTAGGAGAAAATATATAATCCTGAACCTCAGCAAGACAGGACGGATGCCCCTGTCACCGGAAGACACCAGATTGGCCCATAATGTTCTCTTTTGCCTAGTCACTGACTTTCCAGAGCTAGTGGGGAGACCAATTGATGTTGACTTCCTCACTTTCATCAGAGACCCAGCTAATATTGCACAGATGGGAATGCTCTTACACGGAATCATACTCCAAGTGGAACTTTCTAACCATCAAAGGAGCTATCTGAGATTATTCTAAGAGCCTTCTGCCGAGGGACAGATCAAGGAAGTGATGCTAAGAACTCCACGTGTCATATTTGTTGTTATTTTTGTCCCTAACCTTCATACTGATCAACGTACACTATGTCCTCAGGGCTGAAGCAAATCCGAGGAGTGGATTGGGAGCTTACCTACTTTGAACATGCACAGTAAAGGGGCTCACTAAAATGTTATTTTATTTCAGATTTTTCCCATAGTCTAGCAAAGGAACTGCATCCTGACAAAAGAGACAATGTGTAACTCACGAGAGAGGGGACACTTGTGGAGTACAGACCACTCTTACAACACTTAAACAATAAACACTGACATTTGTGAATGATCGAGATGGGGGTCCAGAGCAGCAACCTGGCCCTCCCACAAGAAGAGAGGCAACCCCGCTTCTCTGGAGGAAAATGTTGTCGCCTGACCTACAGGGCCCTAATGTACCTCTGCATCATATTCATTATTGTTTTACTGTCATTAACGAGATCAGAGCTGCATTCTTTATTGGTGCACAAAGCGTCCCAATTTCAGTGCACCCACCTAATGATGCACACATAAAACCTACAAAAGCACCCAGACCTTATATAGTCATTCCAGTCCCTACAATATCTATGGTGGAGTGAATAACTTGAAATGGATGTAATTAGCAACGATACACACACACTTGTGGTAACGAACAGAAAGAAAAGCCAGAGACAGGGTCGGCAAGGAATGAATGAAGTAACATCACCGACAACTACACGCACACAAACACTGAATGCACACGAAACAGGCCTAGTGTCAATGACTGCAGAACAACAAACCAAAGCAGCAGAGAAGAAGAGACTGCTGCCATAAGAAACTCCACAGGAGACGTTGTGAGAAAACAAGAATTAAAGCAAAAGCCAACAAAAGCAGTTATATCAGAAACTCTTACGAAAACAAGAACCAACACTGAGAAACTCTCTGCACAGACACAACTGATAGTAGACTCATTAGTTACGCGCATAGCCCGAGCTAGGGAACTACAAGAGGAACTGAAGAACAAAATTACAGAGACTGTTTTACCAGGCATATACATTCCAATGCAAGGAACAAGTACCAGTTCTACAATACAACCATACACCATACCAGTTCCAGGCTGGTTGGCATGGGCATTTGTAACCAGCAGGAGAAAGATGTATGTGGAGAGGAAAAGAGCTACCAGGCTCTTGTCCACTCACTTAGTGCAGATGAGGAGGCCTGCACCATGGACCAGGATAACTGAGAATTCTCCAGCAAGAAAAAGCCATACTGATGCATTCAGGGATGTAGTCATAGCCCACTACAGGAAAACATTCAGAGTCAAGAGAAGTATGCATGGAGATGACAATGAACTAAATGACTTCCTGGACAGCACAGCACATCTGGGAAACACCATTTGGTACCAGCACATGAAAGAAGTTGGAAGACGAAGTTCAGAAAGGGAATGCTTTGTTTGCGCACTCCTACCATACAGCATGGGGAAATCCAAGATCTTCATAGGTGTAGAAATCGATGTCCTGACAGTACACTGTATGTCACATGTAGCAATGGGCAAAACCATAGGACAGTCCATGGGTACTGATGCCTCTCTGAAATGGGCAACTGAAGCAACTGATCCAAATGAAGACGATTATGTCCAGGACATAAAGACAAGAAACAATGGAAAGACGAAACACATTGTGATCAGATATGAGAAGTCTGGAGTTAAAGGAGCAGAGATCAGAAGAGAAGCAAACCAGAAGCTAAATGTCCAAGGAAAAACTCCAGAAGAAGCTCGGAGATGGAAGAATCAAGGCCAAATGCAAATTTGGGGAACAGTGCTTTCACCAGACGGATGAGAGAAAGGAGTAGTGATATGCCGAGCATGGATGGTCTTCTGTCACTATGAGCCAACAATCAACATGGTGTGAAACGGATGCAAGCCATTATGGCCAAAACTTGCAAAACTACTCACATGGGTCGAAGACAGAGGAGGACCCTTGCAGATAGTGCCACTAGAAAGCCCAAAATTCTGTTTCAGGAACAATGGCACAAGGAAGATGGGAGAGAATCAGAACTGTGGACAAGTTTTCGACGCTCCAGGAATGGTAAATGGAACCGCAGTGATTATGGACCATTATTGGGCATGTGGATCCAAAGTGTACATCAGACTGCCAAGAGACTAGGGAGGCATTTGCACGATAGTGAACGTCCACGTTCCAGCATTGGTAATCCCGAAAAGTGACCTGAATATTGATAGTTTCCCAAAAGCAGATGCTCACCTGAGAAAGAAGAGATCTGTGGAACTGATAACTCGGATGAAGAGAAAGAATTACATCTCCGCTAAATCAGAAGAGGCTTTTCATGCAATCCCAATTGAAAACAGGCTGTTCAGCCTCACCTCATCAGTGTTCGCAACCATTTTCATGCCAAGATTCCAAGTTGGAGCAAATACTAAATGGTTACAGATAACCAGATGGGAGTTACTGCAGACCATCAATACGACAATAAAAGGATTCAACGCAATAAAGGAAGAGTTAAGAGCCATCCGACTGATGACTCTCCAGAACAGATATATGCGTGACATGATCACAGCCATGGATGGAGGAGTTTGTGCAAAAATAGGAGAATCATGTTGCACATCTATACCTTCTCATGACGAGGAAAATTGAACCTTAACAGAAGCCATAGGTATGCTGACGAAGCTACAGAACCAGATGATCGATGAAACTGACGAAGTTGATGATGACAGCTGGTTTGGATCACTATTCTCTTGGATCCCACAATGGATGGCAGACATATTCAAGTTTCTAGGAGCCGTGCTGGTGATGATATTACTAGGATTTTGTGTTATCAAGATAATAATCTCGCAATGCCAGAAAACTGCAAAGAAAGCCATAGGGATGAAGATCATGATTGATGTCAAGCTAGAATGAAAGCCCAAAGACCTGACTGATGAAGAAATAAGAGACTTTGTGAAGGCCAGCAGGCACGCGCCAGAAGGTACAACAACATTTGGTACCAGCACATGAAAGAAGTTGGAAGACGAAGTTCAGAAGGGGAATGCTTTGTTTGCGCACTCCTACCATACAGCATGGGGAAATCCAAGATCTTCATAGGTGTAGAAATCGATGTCCTGACAGTACACTGTATGTCACATGTAGCAATGGGCAAAACCATAGGACAGTCCATGGGTACTGATGCCTCTCTGAAATGGGCAACTGAAGCAACTGATCCAAATGAAGACGATTATGTCCAGGACATAAAGACAAGAAACAATGGAAAGACGAAACACATTGTGATCAGATATGAGAAGTCTGGAGTTAAAGGAGCAGAGATCAGAAGAGAAGCAACCCAGAAGCTAAATGTCCAAGGAAAAACTCCAGAAGAAGCTCGGAGATGGAAGAATCAAGGCCAAATGCAAATTTGGGGAACAGTGCTTTCACCAGACGGATGAGAGAAAGGAGTAGTGATATGCCGAGCATGGATGGTCTTCTGTCACTATGAGCCAACAATCAACATGGTGTGAAACGGATGCAAGCCATTATGGCCAAAACTTGCAAAACTACTCACATGGGTCGAAGACAGAGGAGGACCCTTGCAGATAGTGCCACTAGAAAGCCCAAAATTCTGTTTCAGGAACAATGGCACAAGGAAGATGGGAGAGAATCAGAACTGTGGACAAGTTTTCGACGCTCCAGGAATGGTAAATGGAACCGCAGTGATTATGGACCATTATTGGGCGTGTGGATCCAAAGTGTACATCAGACTGCCAAGAGACTGGGGAGGCATTTGCACGATAGTGAACGTCCACGTTCCAGCATTGGTAATCCTGAAAAGTGACCTGAATATTGACAGTTTCCCAAAAGCAGATGCTCACCTGAGAAAGAAGAGATCTGTGGAACTGATAACTCGGATGTGTTAAGAAAGGAAGAAGGCAATGAATATGGCAAGGGACATGTGCACGGAATCACACAGTGAACAACTTTGAATCTAACAACGTGCATACAATACCCAAGACTCGTGTATACTAAAACCCAGGAATGCAAATAGAGTGAAACAATAATACCAATATATGAAAAGGGATGTGGGGTAAACACTTAGTACCTCCTTATGACTGAAAGGAAAGTCGGCAAACTCCTTACCCACTATGCTATTACAGATACTGACAGCGCTAAGCCCACGTAGAGGGCAAGCAAGGACAGGATCTGTGAGCTGACACTCTGGATGATACTGAATAAGGAACTTAGAAACAGTACTCACGAGGACTGGAAAGACCACTAGAATGTCAGTAAACCCATGAACCCAGTTAATCAAACAGGGACCCTGAAGGCTATAACAGCAATGGGTGGAGGAAACTAAATACATAAGACCCTAGTCAAGGGGCAAGTAGGAATAGTGATTATAGAATAGTGAGGAAAACAAAGGGCATTCACACTGGGACTAGTTACAACATCACCCCACACCTAATAATCAATGGGAAATAAATGCAGAAGTGCAATGGAAAACATGGAATGGACCCCAATAGAAAGTAAGGATCAGGAGCAGGGAAAATGATATCACAAAAGGAAACCTTTCCCACCCATCCAAGGAGAAAAGGCAGGAAGCTAAAACTATAAAGGGAAAGACTAATGCATTAAGTTTTTCAGTACCAAAGGACAGCTTCAAAGAAACAGATAACACAGGCAAATTGGGCAGCATCAAAGGGTAAAGCACAGAGAAAGGCTGCCTGCAGACAGAGGAAGACAGAAAGGGAAATCCAGAAAGCAGAAATCAATTAGGCACATCAATTCGAAATCCAGGGCAGAGGAACAAGAAACAGGAACTAGGAACCAGGCACAAAAACTAGGAACCAAGAACAAGGGACCAGTCACAACAGGAACACTGCAACAATGACCAGCGCTGGACTGAAGTAAACTGAGGCTTTTAAAGCTCCTTAACGAGCACACCCCTCAGGTGTACCACCTGCTGCACCTGCAGCCACAGGTGTTGCCTATCCTCTACCCAACCTTGTCCTGCAAGGGAGGAGGTGAGGCAGTGAGCCAGGCATTCTGGGAAGCATAGTCATTAGATTAACGTAGCATGCTGGCTGCCAAAAACCTGGAATGGATCCGGAAGGGAAGTAACTTGGAAAATAAGGTTTTAGCGCTCCCAATTCACCACAGCACTGTAGCATAAGGTTCGGAGGAAATGTCCAGTATGGAAAAAACCCCAAAACATGCCCCCAAGTGACGGGAGCGAAGGGAGCGAGCCGTGACACTGTACCCCCTCCCACGGCCGACTCCAGGCTGCCGTCACCCGCACAAAACATCTTCCTTCCATGACAGGAGCGCTTTGTCTTCGGAGGTGGCACTGACGGAAACGATGACCCACGGGCAAAAGCAGAGGGACTGGAATGAATAGAATCAGGCCGCAGTCTAGAAGAGCCATAGGCAGGTTTTCGGTGAGGAAGAGACTCATGGGTCGAAGAAAGGCATGAAGGACTTGCAGAACCCGAAGCAGAGTTGGAAGGTCCGGGAAGCTCAGTCTCTGGGAGCGAACACTCATACATCATTGAGGAGGGAGGCAGGCTTGTGCAACATGCTTTAGACAATGGTAGATGTTCTGGTAGCCTCCCTGCTGAGAGCGGACACACAGGAGGTGAGAAAATAGCAGGTTTCAGGAAATGTTCATGTTCAGAAAAAGAAGGTGGCGGCTGAGGTAGAGGTTCGGATCTTCTCCAATCATTAATTTGGTTAAAGGCCCGTGGTTGAGGGTGACCAAGGTTCGACTGCATCTGTTCCACGCCTTGGGGGCCTGGAAGTCCAATGGGTTTTTCGAGGCTGGCACTCCTGGTGTCAGTCATGTAGCCACCTTGTTGCACGTGGGATACAACCGCAGGGACGTTTGGCATACCGATAGGAGTGATAGACGCAGTACTTGGTACATCAGGCACACTCGCAGCAGGAGCAAAAACAGGCACATCTTGAACTGCAGCAGTCATACCCTTCCTTTGGCTACTAGCGCCCGGATGGTGCAGCAGCTGGGGGGCCATGCCTGTCCCCTCCCTCAGGCTCATGTGGGATCCGGCAACAAAAAGGCTGTCAAGCGGCTGATCCAAACCGGCCCCCAAATGCGAACCATCCAGCCTTTATCCTGGTCGGCTACTTGTTCGGTGTCTGGGCCATGGCGGATGGTATCTGTCTCCCTCTCGTAACACTCCAGGCAAGTCCAACGGCCTTGCATGTAAGGCCCTCCCGAGTCGTGATCCAGCTTGATGTTTCTGAAGAGAGAGCTGGCAGAAGTCTCAGACTCAGATGTTGCATATTCGGGAGGCGCTGATTCTACAGTCAAGCAGTTGGGAGAATCAACTTGAGTAAAAGGCAGGCCTTCTGGTGATCCTCCGGAAGCATAAGAAGGGCAGGCTGGACGTTCATCCGTAATAAATGGTTGGGATTCAGGAGGTAACTCTGAAGTAGAAGAATATGCAACATGATCAGACAGAGTAGACAGGTGCACCTCCGATATTGGCAGCGAGGCTGAGCAGGATACAGGTCTCTCATGAACTGAAGCCAAACTAGCAGTAGGCTCTGGGACCGAAGACAGGCACTCAGGATGTGCTACCGGAGGCTCCATGGCTGAAGGATAATCCACTGGATGAGTCACTGTAGCCGAAAACAGGCATGCCAGAGGAAATTCTGAGGCTGGAGGCATGCAAGCTGGAGCCGTCTTGTTAGCTGAAGACAAACTTGTCAAGGTCTTTGGCTCTGACCACGTACATGGTGAAGGCTCTTGAGTGACTGGCAGACATAGCAATTGTTCATTGAATGAAGACACGTTTGACAACAATGACTGCAGAGGTGTGGACTGGATAATCGAAGAGTCAATAGTTGTAGGAGGACAGACTGAAGTCCCAGAAGTCGACAGACACATTTGTGGCTCAGGAATGGAAAGCACCTTTAGGGCGGCTGACTCCTTGGCACCAGTAACCAAAGACTGAGCTGTACCCCTGCCGTCCCTCTCCTTAGTGGATGACACAGAGTCTCTTCCTTTGTAGAAGTCAAAATCAACCAGAGGAATCACCATAGTAAAGTCTCTGTTAATCAGGATTTCGTCAAATGTCCATTCCTCTGTCTTAGCTTCTGAAAGTGGCATATTAACAATCAACAGTTCAGGAATTGCCTGTCGGGTCTTTGGTTCAGTATACTGTGGAATGAGTCCATCAAAACATGAATTCTGTACTGTCTTTGACTGTTCGTTGTGACACAAATTGGCAGAAGGAGGAGCAAACACAGAGGTAGCATCGTTTTCCACATCAGCTTGAATGTCTACTTCAGTCTCAGCAGCTAGATCAAGGGCAGAACCTAAGCCTACAGTAGTGACTGATTCTGTGTATGCCACCATTGTGGATTGTGTTTGGAAATCAGAAGCATGTATGTGTTCAAGCTCAGAATTATGGCAAACTGCTACACAGGAAATCTTAGGTAAAGGAGTGGCTTGTAAATCCTCATCTAACAGCAATTCCTGACAAACGGTAGAACAATTGTCAGAACCTGTGCCCTGAATAAGTGCTGTGCTAGAAAAAGGACTTTCACTCCCAATAGATTTTACATATTGACAAGTATCATGACCTACAAAAACCTCCGCACTCAGGGACTGAACAGTATTCACTTCATCAACGGATAATGTTTGACGTGTATTCAGAAAAGACTGTAAGGTTTTATTCTCCTCTTGTAAAGTAATGTATTCTTGTTTTAACTCCTCAATTTCAGCTTTTAGCATGCCCCGCCTTAACTGTACATCCCTATCAGTAGGCACAGGGGAAGGCATGGTGGCATCAGGGCTGGATCCTGCCCTAGCCATCCGGATTTGCACTGATTGTACATTGTCATTTACTGCTTGCAGGCTTTGTGATCTATACTCTCTCTTACCGACTTGGTCTGTGTTTCCCTTAAGCAGACTACTGACATCAGACCTCTTGGCATTAGGGACTACAGTAAGTACTTGTGCAGAGGAGTAAGCAGTAGACTGAGGGCTGAAAACAGAAGATATGCAATGAACCCCTCCTTTCTTTATGTTTGAATCATGAAACTGTTCAATCTGAGTCAAAGCACAACCGGAATCATGGGGTTCAACAACAGACGTACTCGTGTGTAGTAAATCTTGCAGTGTGTTGTTTTCCGCTGCTAAGGCTTGTGCGGACATAGAATCTGGATCAAAATTAAAGACAGAACTAGGATCAGGCAATGTACGATGGGCCATCCTGTGGGAAAAATACTTTGCACGTAAATACCCATTTGTAACAAGGAGTTCATTTAAGTCAGGATCAGTGACTTGATTGTCACAGGTAAACTTAAGGGAAGCTTCCTGTACAAACTTGTTAGTGGCCTTGCTGCCTTTCTTTCTTAAACTGGCCATATTCAAACGGGAATAATGGCTGGTCATTCTGTTAAGAAAGGAAGAAGGCAATGAATATGGCAAGGGAAATGTGCACGGAATTACACAGTGAACAACTTTGAATATAACAACGTGCATACAATACCCAAGACTCGTGTATACTAAAACCCAGGAATGCAAATAGAGTGAAACAATATTACCAATATATGAAAAGGGATGTGGGGTAAGCACTTAGTACCTCCTTATGACTGAAAGGAAAGTCGGCAAACTCCTTACCCATTATGCTATTACAGATACTGACAGCGCTAAGCCCACGTAGAGGGCAAGCAAGGACAGGATCTGTGAGCTGACACTCTGGATGATACTGAGTAAGGAACTTAGAAACAGTACTCACGAGGACCGGAAAGACCACTAGAATGTCAGTAAACCCACAAACCCAGTTGATCAAACAGGGACCCTGAAGGCTATAACAGCAATGGGTGGAGGAAACTAAATACATAAGACCCTAGTCAAGGGGCAAGTAGGAATAGTGATTATAGAATAGTGAGGAAAACAAAGGGCATTCACACTGGGACTAGTTACAACAGCACCCCACACCTAATAATCAATGGGAAATAAATGCAGAAGTGCAATGGAAAACATGGAATGGACCCCAATAGAAAGTAAGGACCAGGAGCAGGGAAAATGATATCACAAAAGGAAACCTTTCCCACCCATCCAAGGAGAAAAGGCAGGAAGCTAAAACTATAAAGGGAAAGACTAATGCATCAAGTTTTTCAGTAGCAAAGGACAGCTTCAAAGAAACAGAGAACACAGGCAAATTGGGCAGCATCAAAGGGTAAAGCACAGAGAAAGGCTGCCTGCAGACAGGGGAAGACAGAAAGGGAAATCCAGAAAGCAGAAATCAATTAAGCACATAAATTCGAAATCCAGGGCAGAGGAACAAGAAACAGGAACTAGGAACCAGGCACAAAAACTAGGAACCAAGAACAAGGGACCAGTCACAACAGGAACACTGCAACAATGACCAGCGCTGGACTGAAGTAAACTGAGGCTTTTAAAGCTCCTTAACGAGCACACCCCTCAGGTGTGCCGCCTGCTGCACCTGCAGCCACAGGTGTTGCCTATCCTCCACCCAACCTTGTCCTGCAAGGGAGGAGGTGAGGCAGTGAGCCAGGCATTCTGGGAAGCATAGTCATTAGATTAACGTACCATGCTGGCTGCCAAAAATCTGGAATGGATCCGGAAGGGAAGTAACTTGGAAAATAAGGTTTTAGCGCTCCCAATTCATCACAGCACTGTAGCATAAGGTTCGGAGGAAATGTCCAGTAGGGAAAAAACCCCAAAACATGCCCCAAAGTGACGGGAACGGGAGCGAAGGGAGCGAGCCCTGACAGGATGAAGAGAAAGAATTACATCTCTGCTAAATCAGAAGAGGCTTTTCATGCAATCCCATATGAAAACAGGCTGTTCAGCCTCACCTCATCAGTGTTCGCAACCATTTTCATGCCAAGATTCCAAGTTGGAGCAAATACTAAATGGTTACAGATAACCAGATGGGAGTTACTGCAGACCATCAATACGACAATAAAAGGATTCAATGCAAAAAAGGAAGAGTTAAGAGCCATCCGACTGATGACTCTCCAGAACAGATATATGCTTGACATGATCACAGCCATGGATGGAGGAGTTTGTGCAAAAATAGGAGAATCATGTTGCACATCTATACCTTCTCATGACGAGGAAAATTGAACCTTAACAGAAGCCATAGAAGCCTGCTGACGAAGCTACAGAACCAGATAATCGATGAAACTGACGAAGTTGATGATGACAGCTGGTTTGGATCACTATTCTCTTGGATCCCACAATGGATGGCAGACATATTCAAGTTTCTAGGAGCCGTGCTGGTGATGATATTACTAGGATTTTGTGTTATCAAGATAATAATCTCTCAGTGCCAGAAAACTGCAAAGAAAGCCATAGGGATGAAGATCATGATTGATGTCAAGCTAGAATGAAAGCCCAAAGACCTGACTGATGAAGAAATAAGAGACTTTGTGAAGGCCAGCAGGCACGCGCCAGAAGATACAAAGTTTCTCTATACCAGGAAGCACAGAAACTATGTGGGAAGATGGGTTTACTGTAGCCCAAATGGACAATGTCAACTAATGACATGAAATAAAGACAAACATCTAAGGAGAGCAGGAAGCCTGAAAGGAGTAGTAAAAATATGTACTCCAAAGAGACACTTCTTCAAACCATCATGTATAGATCAAGAAGATGAAGAAGGAATGAACCCAGGCGATGGAGTGAAGATAAATATAGAAGAATCGAGTGAATTGCATCCAAAGGAGGAGGCGAAAGTGGTTGATGAATTGCACAGAGGGGGAGTGTAGAGTAGGTCCGAAATAAAGCATGCACTCCTTCGCCCATTTTGAAGTACCAGGAACATTCACCCCAAAATATGTGATGTATGATGAGCAAATAAAGCAGCAGAGAGCTGCAGTAGGGCTCTGCCAAGTACCCATCAGAAGAGCAACACCTAGTGAAGTACCAATAACCAGACAGCCATGGACAGTAAGGTATCCATTAAGAAAATCCTACCAACAAATGAGATGAAATGAAGATTGCCTAAGTACCGTCTCAGAAGAAACCAAAAAGGTCTTAATGGAAGATGAATGGTGACGTCACGAGAGCCCGGACGGACTCAGAGATAGAACAAATGATGAACAAAGAATGACACAAGGAGATGAAATGCCATGAGAAAAGAGATTGTGAGCTTAAAGTGATAGGAAGCTATCAAAACGTAATAGAGTTAAGCTGTAAGCAGGATGAAGATATTCAACCAGCTAACACCTGTACATATGCTTGAAACCGCAAGAAAGCTAAGAAAACAGTACGGCTTGGTATGCTAAGTAGAAGAATAGCGCGGCAAGCGCCATTGTACATAATCTACCTCAAAACGAAGCACAGTATTATAAGTGCAATTTCACTTTACACGAAAAGTAGAAACAACTCAGGTTACTAGAGGCCAAACAAGACAAGATTCATATTCTAGCAAAATGAGAAGAGACGGCTGAATTGAACCTCAGCAGTTGCAACTCATGCCAAGAGAGCCAAGGTCATACCAATAGAAGGAATGAACAGAAGCCACATCTAATTGAAACCTAAGAACAGAATATCCTGTCTCTGAAAGGTCAAGATAAGGAAGCGTAGGCAGGTGGCAAGCCGAATAAGAAGTCGAGAGAAACTAGGCAAATTCACAGTGTCTGCATCACATGACCATCCGAGCAAAGAGAAGCACGAGTTCCCACCTAAGCGTGGCATCCGCCCAGGAGAAGATATCTGAACTTTCCCAGACAGAAGATGGAGTTTTGAGGCCAACCACAGTAACATAATTGACACATTGTTGTTGAAGTGATGATTGATTGTAGCCTTAATTGGAAGAAGGCCGGGTAGCTGCGGGGGGCACCCTTTACCTGGCTGACCATTCTGCATGCTGCTAAGTAAAGTGGAAATGTATGCATGGGGTTGGTGCCAACCCAATCACAATGGACCACACAATCTAGGGTCCTATAGTAGAAGAACCAATGGGATGTTGTACTTTTAGTGACGTCTACAGTAGTCATTTTGAAGGAAGGGCTTAGACGTCCACCTGACAGTATTTACCCAATCCCCTCACTCCGTTACCATATACAGATATAGCACCTATATTAAAGTTACCTTTTCCGAGCCAATAGAAATGCTTATTAACTTTTGAGTGTTATACGTCACTTATGACGAATTTTCAGTATAAATGATATGTTTTTTATAAAGTTCATTGGAGTTGAAGCAAGACGGACTATCGCATCAATGCTGATTGCCATGACTCCCCGTTTTTTGTACTTGTCATTAAACGGACTCCCTTTGCCAAACCATTGAGTTGTCCTTATTGATTGGTGTTGGAGTAATAAATCTGCACCACCATCCATCTCAAGGTGCAGCTCTCTCTTCTTAAAGTACTCTTGGAGCAAACCTCAGCTATATGTGCCGGCCAGGGGTCTCCTGAGTACAGAAGGGGAAAACATGACCCCACGATTGCAGAAAGGGTAAGGTAAGAAGGAGGAAAAAGGCGGTGGGAGACGTAGGACATGAATATGCAGTGGTAGGCAACCTGAGTTCCTCCAGCTGTTGTGGCATACACCTCCCATCAACCCTAGCCAGTCCTGCTAGTGATGACGGATCATGGGACTTGTAAGCCAAAACATTGAGAGGTCCGCATGGTTCCCACCACAGCTCAGAAGAAGAGAATATCAGTGTTGGAGGGACTGAGATGAAGGGTGTGGGAATAAAGCCCCTCTTTTAAGTGCAGAGAGACAAGTGTGGACAGAGGAGTGAATCTGCTCAAAGAAGGAAGGGAAGGCAAGGAAGATCTGAGAACCAATGGCATAAAAAAGGTCACTGAGGCCAGAGGGAGAGATAATGGTAGAGTGGATCCGAGTATAAAGAGTGAACAGGCGAAGGGCCAAGAACAGACCCTGGGTGACACCAGAATACTGAGGGAGAGTGGGATAAGTAGCAGGTGCTTGAATGATCAGAGCCAGAGATACCAAGAGATAAGACAGAGGATGAACTGTGTCTAAGGTGGTGGACTGGTCAAGAAGAATAAGGGAACAGCTAGAGGAGTGACAGTGAATGAAAGTGAGTGGGTCGGCGACTCGAGGAGGAGCTGTGTCCCTCGAGGGGGCGGCACAGAAGCCAGATTGGAACGGAGGAAGACGCAGATTAGAATCAAGATCCCGAGCAAGCCAGAAATAGGAATCTCTTTCAAGTAATTTAGAGAGAAAAGGGAGAG
Organism: Ambystoma mexicanum; assembly: GCF_040938575.1. Classification (NCBI taxonomy): domain Eukaryota; kingdom Metazoa; phylum Chordata; class Amphibia; order Caudata; family Ambystomatidae; genus Ambystoma; species Ambystoma mexicanum. Next base: position 65,745,303 of record NC_090940.1, on the reverse strand, counting down.
GAGAAACTGGGCAAACGCTAGAGTTAGTCAGTCTCCTGCCGGCATTGCTGTGCCCAGAATAGGCAACCGTTTGAAGAGCATGAGCCTTTCTACTCCTAATTCTCCACACCTGAAATAAGGGTGGAAATTTAAAAAGTTGATTTTAGGGGACAGGTCTGTGAAATAAAGAGGCACAAAGTATGGGAGAAGAGAAGAGCTTTATTTGAGGCCCCCAGGTAGCTGCAGTGGAAGCATCAACTGGCGAGGCACTCTCAAATGGAATCTACATGCACAAGGTTCTAAGGAGACCTGTGCATGTATTACCATAACATCTCCCCCACGTGAGGCAAAAGAAAAAGGAAAAACAGGTGGGAGAAAAGCGGGAAAGTGAAAGGGAAAAAAAAGGGTGTCAAGTGGGAGAGGCAGAGGGAAGATGGGTAAACTGGGGTACATTAGTAATAAACATAGTCATTTTTGAAGTTTTGGATGATTTTGCGGTTCCTTCTGGACATTCTTCCAGTGGGGACTCCTTGATGCATGGAGTGAGGTCTGTCATTGTCCACATGTTCACAGAGGGATTCTCTTGGGGAATGTGAGGTGTGTTGTGATGGTTTGTCAGGACTGTTGTCCTTAGATATGCTGGTCTCTTGGATGTCTTTTGTTACTTTTATGAGATAATCTCCAGACCATCTCTTTCCATCATCGAGGATGACAGACTTCCCATGACAACTCACAACTCTCTGTGGAGGTCTGAAGATGGATTCACCCTTGAGAGCTTTCTTCGGTTCTTTGACACGTACCCAGTCTCCTTCACGAACCATCATCTCTTTTACTCCATGTCTGGAGTCGTATTGTCTTTTGTATTTTGCTTGTTTTTCTCTTACTGTCTTTTGAAGTAGATCCATGTTCACCCTTGCTTCTCCCGTGTATAAGAACATCCACGCCGGTCTAAATCGGTTAGTTGCAACCCTACCTCGCATGAGGGTGAAGGGCTCTATGTTCGTGGTGGTGTGTGGGGTAGTTCTATACGCATGCAAAGCTTCTTTGAGGGTTTCTCTCCACGGGAGGTTGTTGGCCGTGGCCAGTTGGACTACGCTCTTCACGAGCCTGTTCATGCGTTCCACAAGTCCGTTGGAAATTGGATGGTACAAAGATGTTGTTATGTGGCTGATGGACCTTTTCTTGAGGAAATCAGCAAATTCCATAGATATGAACTGAGACCCGTTGTCCGAAACCAATTCCTTGGGGTCTCCCTCCCTGCTGAAGATCTCTGTCAGGAAATCTATGACTTTCTTTGAGGTCACATTGTCCTCAGCTATTCCCCATTCTGTCCATTTAGAGGTGTAATCGACAAGTACTATGATATATACTTTGACTGTTTTGAGGTTCTCGAATGGACCCATGATGTCGATTGCCAGTTTAGACCACACATGTTTGGGAGGTTCAATAGGCTGTAAGGGGGTCTTTCTTAAGATCTTGGACTTGTCACTCATGGCACACGTGGAGCAATTTTTGACCAGTTCTTCTGCTTCTTTCCACATTCCTGGCCACCAATAGTTGTTTCTCAACTTGTTTTTCGTCAAGCTTCTTCCTAGGTGACCTTCGTGTGCCAGTTGGAGTACTTTTTTTCTGAGTTGGGTGGGTGGGATTACTCGATCGCCTCTGAAGATATGCTCATCGTCCATGGATGATTCTTCCTTGAAGGGAATGAAGGTTGTTAAAGCCTCTCCCATTTCCACCCAGTCATTAGCTATTGCTTCCCTGATTTCTCGCTGTTCCGGATCAGTATTGGCAATAATTATCCATTCATCTCTCGAGATGGCAGGGTTTACGACAGCTATGATGTCCTCATCTGGAGATGCAATCTCAGTGTCGATGTTGGTTGATAATCTGGAAAGACAATCTGCTACTTGGTTTTGTGGACCAGGAGTATAGCATAGTTGGAGGTTGTATTGCATGATGTCGAGGAACCAACGTCTTATTCTCGGTGATATAAGGTGAGGAGTTTTGGACTGAAGGACATTTACTGGAGGTTTATGGTCTGTTTCCAGTATGACGGGTAAGCCCCAAATTAGGTTCCTGAAATGCTGAAGAATCCACCTCAGACCCAGAGCTTCTCTCTCAATGGTGGAATAGTTTAGTTCGGCTCCCCTCAGTACTCTTGATGCGAATGCGATCGTCACGATGTCCTTATCTTGTTGCTGTTCTAGGACACCACCCAGTCCGGTTTTACTTGCATCTACGGATATGATGGTTTTAGCTTTACAATCGAACATTCCTAAGGCTGGGGCTTGGTTAATTTGAAATTTGATTTCTTCGAATTCGTTCTTGCATTCAGTGGACCATATGAATTTGGTTGCCTTCTTCAAGATGTTTCTCATGTTTTTGGTCTTATCAGCATAGTTGCTTATAAACTTGGAGTAGTATTCTGTCATCCCGAGGAAACTCCTTAATTGGTCTTTATTTTGAGGCTCGGCGATATTCATTATGGTGTCCATGAGTTTCCTCTTGGGGCTGATGCCGTTGGCGTCAATGGAATGGCCCAGGTATGAAACTCGGTCGCACTTTATGTTGCATTTCTCTAATTTGAGTGTGAGCCCACTTTTTTGTATGACCTGTAGGACACCCACAAGTTTTGCGTTGTGCTCTTCTTCTGTACTGGCTGATATGAGGATATCATCTTGGAAGCAGTGTATGCCATCAAGTCCTCCAAATAGATGTGACATGAGTCTCTGAAAGACTGCTGCGGCTGAAGCGAGTCCGAATGGCATTCTGTTAAACATGAATGCACCGAGAGGTGTGACAAAAGATGTTAGGTTCTTTGAGCTTTCTTCCAAAGCAATCTGGTGATAGGCTGAGGAGAGGTCCAGAGTTGTAAAGTATTTTGCAGGTTTCATGGTCGATAGGAGTTCAGATATATTGGGAAGTGGGTGTCTGTCAACCCATATGTTTTTGTTTAGGTATCTCAAGTCGACGCACATTCTTATGGAATCGTCCGTTTTTTTTACTAAGACAATTGGGGCAAGCCATTCTGAACTTTCGATGGGCTGTATGATATTTTAATCGCAGAGGCGCTTAAGTTCTTTCTTCAACGCCTCTTTTGTTCCAAAGGGAATACTGCGGACTCGGTGGGCCACTGGGACAGCACCTCTTTTGAGGATTATTCTGTGTTGGAAACCTTTTAGGAGTCCAATCTTGTCGCAGAACACCTTGGGGAATTGTTTTGCTAGATTAGATTTGATGTCCATATCATTATTGAGCACACTCAGCACGGGGATTTCTTCTCCAGGGTGTATTCTTACTCGAAGAGCGGCTTGTTCTTCCCATCCCACAACAGAGGAGCCATCTTTGGCTACAAAGAGTTTGCAATATGTTTCTCTGTCATGGAACTTGAGGTTCACCCACACATATCCCATTATCTCGATGGGCGTTTTTCCATAACCGGTAGCTCTTACACAAGTGCTTCGCAGGTCATGTATCTTGCCAGAGAGTACACTCAAAAAGGTCTTGAGATCCACGATGGTGTAGGGGGAGCCAGTGTCTACCATTACAGGTAATGATATGCCGTTGATTTGCATTTTGACCCAGGGACCGTTGCTCTGTTGTTGGGATGTTACAGTGAGTATTTGTACCTTTTGTTGCATTGGACTGATAGATAACATGTCATTGTGCTCTTGGTTGCTTTCGATTACTCTCACAGAGGACGGTCTGATGAAAGGTCGGCTGGTGAGATTGCCATATCTGGTTGTCTTTCCCCGTGTGTTCTTGCAGACTTTGGCAAAGTGTCCAATCTGGCTGCACTTATAACACTCCACAGCGATGGCGGGGCATTCTTTGTCAGGATTTGCATGCTTGTACCATCCGCACCTCTGGCAGCGCGTTGGATTCTGGGAGTTGTATGGCCTCGCTCTGCTTGAGCCAAATTTCGAACCCCTTGATGGCGGAGCCTTTCTTACTGCTGCTACTAGAGGCTCGTAAGGCTCGGACTCAGGGCTGACACATTTGATTTCCACACTGGTCGTGTGGTCACGTCTTTCCCTCATGCATCGATCTCCCAATTCCATGCTCCTTGCTATCTCCGTGGCTTGGTCCAGGGTGGGATTTTTGGTTTGCCACAATTTTTGTTGGATGCGTGGATCAGCCACATTCAGCACCAATTGGTCTCTCAAACACTCATCACAGACACCTGTGAAACTGCAGGTTGACATAAGCGCCCTGAGGGACGCTATGTATGAATCAATAGACTCGCCTTTGAGCTGCTTTCTGGAAAAGAACCTGTATCTTTCCAGTACTACGTTGGTCTTGTTGCCAAAATGACTGGTGAGTTTGGCCAATGCTATGTCAAACTTGCGTTTGCCATCTCCTCCTATGTTGCCGGGTTCGGGAAGGGTCCTGAAAAGTCTCAGTGCTTCTGCCCCTATACAGTTCAAGAGGGTCGCCTCCTTGAGGTCATCATTGAATTTGCTGCCCCCAATGGCTCTGAGGTAGACGTGGAATCCATCGATCCATTGTTCCCATGGACAGGTTGGGCTCCCAGGGCATGGAAGAAACTTGGTGGGAGGCGGAACGCCCTGCATGGTGGTGTGCCTGATTCTAGGTTGTAAGTGGTGAGGAATGGCGTTGAGTGGCACCAGTTGCTGTAGTGTAGGCAGAGGTTTTCAGTACTGTTGGCAGTTAGCAAGGAGGCGCTGAGATACAGTCTTTATAGAATTGCTTGCATGGCAGGGTGGGACCCGATTCAGAGAATGCCCAGGTGTATCTGTACTGCAGAGTCTTTAGGCTTCAGTGTATGGATGGTCCTTAGTACAGATTGTGACCTCACAATGGGCTGGGAGCACAGGTTGGCTGGTTAGGGGAAGACCTGATGGAATGTTCAGTTGTGATGTCACAATGGACCAAGATAGTGAGTGATTAGTCCCGGAAAGTCAGAGTAGCCATTGAGAGAATGAAGACTGCTGATGCTGTGTGTGTGTTGCTGGGCAACAGCTAGCAGCTTTTGAAAATGATGCAGGTTTCTGCTCAGGGCAGCAGTGAGGGTTTTACACAAAAAAATTGCCAATAAAAGGAAAGCGTACGTTTCATTTTGTCCGTTTTACACATAAAATGCCAAATGAAAGGAAAGTGTAAGTTTCACTTCGTCCTCCCCCCTCCTCTGACCTGATAGATGGACAGCTCCTGCTGTCTGAAGCACTTTTGGAGTAGGGCAGGAGTGCAATGTGCGCCGCTCTAAACTCCCAGCGGGGAGGAGCGGCACCCTTTACAGTGGAGAACTGAAAGGTGATGTCGAGGCCTCTCTTGGCTGTTCCTCTTGGCTGTCCACAGCTGACAGGCAGGCCGCTGCAGGCGCTGGCAGCAGAAGTCGGCGGCAGCGAAAAAAGGGGGGGGCTGCGCCCAATCAGGTGACCTAATACGCTCCCGGGGGCCTCGGGGTACAGTGCCTCGTCGCCATATGAAATAAAGAGGCACAAAGTATGGGAGAAGAGAAGAGCTGTATTTGAGGCCCCCAGGTAGCTGCAGTGGAAGCATCAACTGGCGAGGCACTCCCAAATGGAATCTACATGCACAAGGTTCTAAGGAGACCTGTGCATGTATTACCATAACAGTCTGCCACCTGCGATGGACGTCCCTGCACACCTGGGTGGAGGAATGACTGCAGTCTTACAATCATACAGATCTAGGTGTTTGGCGTATGCAAGGGATGCTGGCTGCGCCACACTTGCACCCCTTGTGTGATTTAGGGGGCCTGCATGCAGCCCATGTTTGCATGATGAGATGAGAAACGTTGCTCATCACATCCTGCTTCCAGCATCATGGGTAGGGCAACAGTTAAAGGCGTAACATAAATCTTTAATTTGAATAGTGTGTTCAGCATGTGTTTGACAGAACAGATCATGTGTGTTTGTGGTATAAAACCAGGCAGCCTGAGGCAAGTGCCGAGCAGGATTGTGGTAAATACCTGTGAGAACGTGAACATCCCATTACTGTGGGGGTAACACCCCGTTCCAAGGGCTGGAACGGGGGTAACAGCCTCGCAGTCCAAGTCAATGGCCTGAGCGAAGCACCCTGGGTTACTAAAACGCTAACCCAGGGTGGTAAAAAAAAGTATTGTCATTCGTTGAAGGGGAAGCCACGCGCATCCCGTTCAGTGAATGAAAATGCTGACCCAAAATGGCTGTCATGGTCATAGAAGACAGGCTCTGTATGGTGCCCCTCTTCCATGACCATGGCAGCTGGTAAAAGGAAGCTACTGCTGCGGCAGGCGGTGGCCGCCACAATCAGGTAAGTGGGGATGGGGATAGGGGCTGGGATATTAAAAAAACACTGAGATTATAGGTTTCAGCGATCCGTGGAACCTGATTGGCTGCGTGCCCATAATCCTTGATGTCCTGGGTGTTAGTCTTAGCAGTGCACAGTGGTGGCGCGAGTTATGGTTGTTTAGCTTACCATAACTGGTGAATTTCTGGTTTTTTTTCGATTTTACTTGAAACCATAACGTCCCTTTAACAAAGTTTTTTCATAGACTTTCATAGGTTTTTATTAGTGCAACTTAACCATAACGTCCCTTTAACAAAGTTTTTTCATTGAATTTCATAGGTTTTTATTAGTCCAGTGTAAAAAGGAGTACTCACACTGGGAGGATTAAGGAACAGCTTTATTGTAGCCAACCTGAACCCAGCAGGACTCCGCCATCACCTCTCCAACCACTCATTTGTGGAACCCAGAACCCTCACGTAAGTAAACAAACAGTGAACAGCAGGGTTGGAATCCTATCCGCATGAGGGTGAAGGGCTCTATGTTCGTGGTGGTGTGTGGGGTAGTTCTATACGCATGCAAAGCTTCTTTGAGGGTTTCTCTCCACGGGAGGTTGTTGGCCGTGGCCAGTTGGACTACGCTCTTCACGAGCCTGTTCATGCGTTCCACAAGTCCGTTGGAAATTGGATGGTACAAAGATGTTGTTATGTGGCTGATGGACCTTTTCTTGAGGAAATCAGCAAATTCCATAGATATGAACTGAGACCCGTTGTCCGAAACCAATTCCTTGGGATCTCCCTCCCTGCTGAAGATCTCTGTCAGGAAATCTATGACTTTCTTTGAGGTCACATTGTCCTCAGCTATTCCCCATTCTGTCCATTTAGAGGTGTAATCGACAAGTACTATGATATATACTTTGACTGTTTTGAGGTTCTCGAATGGACCCATGATGTCGATTGCCAGTTTAGACCACACATGTTTGGGAGGTTCAATAGGCTGTAAGGGGGTCTTTCTTAAGATCTTGGACTTGTCACTCATGGCACACGTGGAGCAATTTTTGACCAGTTCTTCTGCTTCTTTCCACATTCCTGGCCACCAATAGTTGTTTCTCAACTTGTTTTTCGTCAAGCTTCTTCCTAGGTGATCTTTGTGTGCCAGTTGGAGTACTTTTTTTCTGAGTTGGGTGGGTGGGATTACTCGATCGCCTCTGAAGATATGCTCATCGTCCATGGATGATTCTTCCTTGAAGGGAATGAAGGTTGTTAAAGCCTCTCCCATTTCCACCCAGTCATTAGCTATCGCTTCCCTGATTTCTCGCTGTTCCGGATCAGCATTGGCAATAATTATCCATTCATCTCTCGAGATGGCAGGGTTTACGACAGCTATGATGTCCTCATCTGGAGATGCAATCTCAGTGTCGATGTTGGTTGATAATCTGGAAAGACAATCTGCTACTTGGTTTTGTGGACCAGGAGTATAGCATAGTTGGAGGTTGTATTGCATGATGTCGAGGAACCAACGTCTTATTCTCGGTGATATAAGGTGAGGAGTTTTGGACTGAAGGACATTTACTAGAGGTTTATGGTCTGTTTCCAGTATGACGGGTAAGCCCCAAATTAGGTTCCTGAAATGCTGAAGAATCCACCTCAGACCCAGAGCTTCTCTCTCAATGGTGGAATAGTTTAGTTCGGCTCCCCTCAGTACTCTCGATGCGAATGCGATCGTCACGATGTCCTTATCTTGTTGCTGTTCTAGGACACCACCCAGTCCGGTTTTACTTGCATCTACGGATATGATGGTTTTAGCTTTACAATCGAACATTCCTAAGGCTGGGGCTTGGTTAATTTGAAATTTGATTTCTTCGAATTCGTTCTTGCATTCAGTGGACCATATGAATTTGGTTGCCTTCTTCAAGATGTTTCTCATGTTTTTGGTCTTATCAGCATAGTTGCTTATAAACTTGGAGTAGTATTCTGTCATCCCGAGGAAACTCCTTAATTGGTCTTTATTTTGAGGCTCGGCGATATTCATTATGGTGTCCATGAGTTTCCTCTTGGGGCTGATGCCGTTGGCGTCAATGGAATGGCCCAGGTATGAAACTCGGTCGCACTTTATGTTGCATTTCTCTAATTTGAGTGTGAGCCCACTTTTTTGTATGACCTGTAGGACACCCACAAGTTTTGCGTTGTGCTCTTCTTCTGTACTGGCTGATATGAGGATATCATCTTGGAAGCAGTGTATGCCATCAAGTCCTCCAAATAGATGTGACATGAGTCTCTGAAAGACTGCTGCGGCTGAAGCGAGTCCGAATGGCATTCTGTTAAACATGAATGCACCGAGAGGTGTGACAAAAGATGTTAGGTTCTTTGAGCTCTCTTCCAAAGCAATCTGGTGATAGGCTGAGGAGAGGTCCAGAGTTGTAAAGTATTTTGCAGGTTTCATGGTCGATAGGAGTTCAGATATATTGGGAAGTGGGTGTCTGTCAACCCATATGTTTTTGTTTAGGTATCTCAAGTCGACGCACATTCTTATGGAATCGTCCGTTTTTTTTACTAAGACAATTGGGGCAAGCCATTCTGAACTTTCGATGGGCTGTATGATATTTTAATCGCAGAGGCGCTTAAGTTCTTTCTTCAACGCCTCTTTTGTTCCAAAGGGAATACTGCGGACTCGGTGGGCCACTGGGACAGCACCTCTTTTGAGGATTATTCTGTGTTGGAAACCTTTTAGGAGTCCAATCTTGTCGCAGAACACCTTGGGGAATTGTTTTGCTAGATTAGATTTGATGTCCATATCATTATTGAGCACACTCAGCACGGGGATTTCTTCTCCAGGGTGTATTCTTACTCGAAGAGCGGCTTGTTCTTCCCATCCCACAACGGAGGAGCCATCTTTGGCTACAAAGAGTTTGCAATATGTTTCTCTGTCATGGAACTTGAGGTTCACCCACACATATCCCATTATCTCGATGGGCGTTTTTCCATAACCGGTAGCTCTTACACAAGTGCTTCGCAGGTCATGTATCTTGCCAGAGAGTACACTCAAAAAGGTCTTGAGATCCACGATGGTGTAGGGGGAGCCAGTGTCTACCATTACAGGTAATGATATGCCGTTGATTTGCATTTTGACCCAGGGACCGTTGCTCTGTTGTTGGGATGTTACAGTGAGTATTTGTACCTTTTGTTGCATTGGACTGATAGATAACATGTCATTGTGCTCTTGGTTGCTTTCGATTACTCTCACAGAGGACGGTCTGATGAAAGGTCGGCTGGTGAGATTGCCATATCTGGTTGTCTTTCCCCGTGTGTTCTTGCAGACTTTGGCAAAGTGTCCAATCTGGCTGCACTTATAACACTCCACAGCGATGGCGGGGCATTCTTTGTCAGGATTTGCATGCTTGTACCATCCGCACCTCTGGCAGCGCGTTGGATTCTGGGAGTTGTATGGCCTCGCTCTGCTTGAGCCAAATTTCGAACCCCTTGATGGCGGAGCCTTTCTTACTGCTGCTACTAGAGGCTCGTAAGGCTCGGACTCAGGGCTGACACATTTGATTTCCACACTGGTCGTGTGGTCACGTCTTTCCCTCATGCATCGATCTCCCAATTCCATGCTCCTTGCTATCTCCGTGGCTTGGTCCAGGGTGGGATTTTTGGTTTGCCACAATTTTTGTTGGATGCGTGGATCAGCCACATTCAGCACCAATTGGTCTCTCAAACACTCATCACAGACACCTGTGAAACTGCAGGTTGACATAAGCGCCCTGAGGGACGCTATGTATGAATCAATAGACTCGCCTTTGAGCTGCTTTCTGGAAAAGAACCTGTATCTTTCCAGTACTACGTTGGTCTTGTTGCCAAAATGACTGGTGAGTTTGGCCAATGCTATGTCAAACTTGCGTTTGCCATCTCCTCCTATGTTGCCGGGTTCGGGAAGGGTCCTGAAAAGTCTCAGTGCTTCTGCCCCTATACAGTTCAAGAGGGTCGCCTCCTTGAGGTCATCATTGAATTTGCTGCCCCCAATGGCTCTGAGGTAGACGTGGAATCCATCGATCCATTGTTCCCATGGACAGGTTGGGCTCCCAGGGCATGGAAGAAACTTGGTGGGAGGCGGAACGCCCTGCATGGTGGTGTGCCTGATTCTAGGTTGTAAGTGGTGAGGAATGGCGTTGAGTGGCACCAGTTGCTGTAGTGTAGGCAGAGGTTTTCAGTACTGTTGGCAGTTAGCAAGGAGGCGCTGAGATACAGTCTTTATAGAATTGCTTGCATGGCAGGGTGGGACCCGATTCAGAGAATGCCCAGGTGTATCTGTACTGCAGAGTCTTTAGGCTTCAGTGTATGGATGGTCCTTAGTACAGATTGTGACCTCACAATGGGCTGGGAGCACAGGTTGGCTGGTTAGGGGAAGACCTGATGGAATGTTCAGTTGTGATGTCACAATGGACCAAGATAGTGAGTGATTAGTCCCGGAAAGTCAGAGTAGCCATTGAGAGAATGAAGACTGCTGATGCTGTGTGTGTGTTGCTGGGCAACAGCTAGCAGCTTTTGAAAATGATGCAGGTTTCTGCTCAGGGCAGCAGTGAGGGTTTTACACAAAAAAATTGCCAATAAAAGGAAAGCGTACGTTTCATTTTGTCCGTTTTACACATAAAATGCCAAATGAAAGGAAAGTGTAAGTTTCACTTCGTCCTCCCCCCTCCTCTGACCTGATAGATGGACAGCTCCTGCTGTCTGAAGCACTTTTGGAGTAGGGCAGGAGTGCAATGTGCGCCGCTCTAAACTCCCAGCGGGGAGGAGCGGCACCCTTTACAGTGGAGAACTGAAAGGTGATGTCGAGGCCTCTCTTGGCTGTTCCTCTTGGCTGTCCACAGCTGACAGGCAGGCCGCTGCAGGCGCTGGCAGCAGAAGTCGGCGGCAGCGAAAAAAGGGGGGGGCTGCGCCCAATCAGGTGACCTAATACGCTCCCGGGGGCCTCGGGGTACAGTGCCTCGTCGCCATATGAAATAAAGAGGCACAAAGTATGGGAGAAGAGAAGAGCTGTATTTGAGGCCCCCAGGTAGCTGCAGTGGAAGCATCAACTGGCGAGGCACTCCCAAATGGAATCTACATGCACAAGGTTCTAAGGAGACCTGTGCATGTATTACCATAACAGTCTGCCACCTGCGATGGACGTCCCTGCACACCTGGGTGGAGGAATGACTGCAGTCTTACAATCATACAGATCTAGGTGTTTGGCGTGTGCAAGGGATGCTGGCTGCGCCACACTTGCACCCCTTGTGTGATTTAGGGGGCCTGCATGCAGCCCATGTTTGCATGATGAGATGAGAAACGTTGCTCATCACATCCTGCTTCCAGCATCATGGGTAGGGCAACAGTTAAAGGCGTAACATAAATCTTTAATTTGAATAGTGTGTTCAGCATGTGTTTGACAGAACAGATCATGTGTGTTTGTGGTATAAAACCAGGCAGCCTGAGGCAAGTGCCGAGCAGGATTGTGGTAAATACCTGTGAGAACGTGAACATCCCATTACTGTGGGGGTAACACCCCGTTCCAAGGGCTGGAACGGGGGTAACAGCCTCGCAGTCCAAGTCAATGGCCTGAGCGAAGCACCCTGGGTTACTAAAACGCTAACCCAGGGTGGTAAAAAAAAGTATTGTCATTCGTTGAAGGGGAAGCCACGCGCATCCCGTTCAGTGAATGAAAATGCTGACCCAAAATGGCTGTCATGGTCATAGAAGACAGGCTCTGTATGGTGCCCCTCTTCCATGACCATGGCAGCTGGTAAAAGGAAGCTACTGCTGCGGCAGGCGGTGGCCGCCACAATCAGGTAAGTGGGGATGGGGATAGGGGCTGGGATATTAAAAAAACACTGAGATTATAGGTTTCAGCGATCCGTGGAACCTGATTGGCTGCGTGCCCATAATCCTTGATGTCCTGGGTGTTAGTCTTAGCAGTGCACAGTGGTGGCGCGAGTTATGGTTGTTTAGCTTACCATAACTGGTGAATTTCTGTTTTTTTTTCGATTTTACTTGAAACCATAACGTCCCTTTAACAAAGTTTTTTCATAGACTTTCATAGGTTTTTATTAGTGCAACTTAACCATAACGTCCCTTTAACAAAGTTTTTTCATTGAATTTCATAGGTTTTTATTAGTCCAGTGTAAAAAGGAGTACTCACACTGGGAGGATTAAGGAACAGCTTTATTGTAGCCAACCTGAACCCAGCAGGACTCCGCCATCACCTCTCCAACCGCTCATTTGTGGAACCCAGAACCCTCACGTAAGTAAACAAACAGTGAACAGCAGGGTTGGAATCCTATCCGCATGAGGGTGAAGGGCTCTATGTTCGTGGTGGTGTGTGGGGTAGTTCTATACGCATGCAAAGCTTCTTTGAGGGTTTCTCTCCACGGGAGGTTGTTGGCCGTGGCCAGTTGGACTACGCTCTTCACGAGCCTGTTCATGCGTTCCACAAGTCCGTTGGAAATTGGATGGTACAAAGATGTTGTTATGTGGCTGATGGACCTTTTCTTGAGGAAATCAGCAAATTCCATAGATATGAACTGAGACCCGTTGTCCGAAACCAATTCCTTGGGGTCTCCCTCCCTGCTGAAGATCTCTGTCAGGAAATCTATGACTTTCTTTGAGGTCACATTGTCCTCAGCTATTCCCCATTCTGTCCATTTAGAGGTGTAATCGACAAGTACTATGATATATACTTTGACTGTTTTGAGGTTCTCGAATGGACCCATGATGTCGATTGCCAGTTTAGACCACACATGTTTGGGAGGTTCAATAGGCTGTAAGGGGGTCTTTCTTAAGATCTTGGACTTGTCACTCATGGCACACGTGGAGCAATTTTTGACCAGTTCTTCTGCTTCTTTCCACATTCCTGGCCACCAATAGTTGTTTCTCAACTTGTTTTTCGTCAAGCTTCTTCCTAGGTGACCTTCGTGTGCCAGTTGGAGTACTTTTTTTCTGAGTTGGGTGGGTGGGATTACTCGATCGCCTCTGAAGATATGCTCATCGTCCATGGATGATTCTTCCTTGAAGGGAATGAAGGTTGTTAAAGCCTCTCCCATTTCCACCCAGTCATTAGCTATCGCTTCCCTGATTTCTCGCTGTTCCGGATCAGCATTGGCAATAATTATCCATTCATCTCTCGAGATGGCAGGGTTTACGACAGCTATGATGTCCTCATCTGGAGATGCAATCTCAGTGTCGATGTTGGTTGATAATCTGGAAAGACAATCTGCTACTTGGTTTTGTGGACCAGGAGTATAGCATAGTTGGAGGTTGTATTGCATGATGTCGAGGAACCAACGTCTTATTCTCGGTGATATAAGGTGAGGAGTTTTGGACTGAAGGACATTTACTAGAGGTTTATGGTCTGTTTCCAGTATGACGGGTAAGCCCCAAATTAGGTTCCTGAAATGCTGAAGAATCCACCTCAGACCCAGAGCTTCTCTCTCAATGGTGGAATAGTTTAGTTCGGCTCCCCTCAGTACTCTCGATGCGAATGCGATCATCACGATGTCCTTATCTTGTTGCTGTTCTAGGACACCACCCAGTCCGGTTTTACTTGCATCTACGGATATGATGGTTTTAGCTTTACAATCGAACATTCCTAAGGCTGGGGCTTGGTTAATTTGAAATTTGATTTCTTCGAATTCGTTCTTGCATTCAGTGGACCATATGAATTTGGTTGCCTTCTTCAAGACGTTTCTCATGTTTTTGGTCTTATCAGCATAGTTGCTTATAAACTTGGAGTAGTATTCTGTCATCCCGAGGAAACTCCTTAATTGGTCTTTATTTTGAGGCTCGGCGATATTCATTATGGTGTCCATGAGTTTCCTCTTGGGGCTGATGCCGTTGGCGTCAATGGAATGGCCCATGTATGAAACTCGGTAGCGCTTTATGTTGCATTTCTCTAATTTGAGTGTGAGCCCACTTTTTTGTATGACCTGTAGGACACCCACAAGTTTTGCGTTGTGCTCTTCTTCTGTACTGGCTGATATGAGGATATCATCTTGGAAGCAGTGTATGCCATCAAGTCCTCCAAATAGATGTGACATGAGTCTCTGAAAGACTGCTGCGGCTGAAGCGAGTCCGAATGGCATTCTGTTAAACATGAATGCACCGAGAGGTGTGACAAAAGATGTTAGGTTCTTTGAGCTCTCTTCCAAATCAATCTGGTGATAGGCTGAGGAGAGGTCCAGAGTTGTAAAGTATTTTGCAGGTTTCATGGTCGATAGGAGTTCAGATATATTGGGAAGTGGGTGTCTGTCAACCCATATGTTTTTGTTTAGGTATCTCAAGTCGACGCACATTCTTATGGAATCGTCCGTTTTTTTTACTAAGACAATTGGGGCAAGCCATTCTGAACTTTCGATGGGCTGTATGATATTTTAATCGCAGAGGCGCTTAAGTTCTTTCTTCAACGCCTCTTTTGTTCCAAAGGGAATACTGCGGACTCGGTGGGCCACTGGGACAGCACCTCTTTTGAGGATTATTCTGTGTTGGAAACCTTTTAGGAGTCCAATCTTGTCGCAGAACACCTTGGGGAATTGTTTTGCTAGATTAGATTTGATGTCCATATCATTATTGAGCACACTCAGCACGGGGATTTCTTCTCCAGGGTGTATTCTTACTCGAAGAGCGGCTTGTTCTTCCCATCCCACAACGGAGGAGCCATCTTTGGCTACAAAGAGTTTGCAATATGTTTCTCTGTCATGGAACTTGAGGTTCACCCACACATATCCCATTATCTCGATGGGCGTTTTTCCATAACCGGTAGCTCTTACACAAGTGCTTCGCAGGTCATGTATCTTGCCAGAGAGTACACTCAAAAAGGTCTTGAGATCCACGATGGTGTAGGGGGAGCCAGTGTCTACCATTACAGGTAATGATATGCCGTTGATTTGCATTTTGACCCAGGGACCGTTGCTCTGTTGTTGGGATGTTACAGTGAGTATTTGTACCTTTTGTTGCATTGGACTGATAGATAACATGTCATTGTGCTCTTGGTTGCTTTCGATTACTCTCACAGAGGACGGTCTGATGAAAGGTCGCCTGGTGAGATTGCCATATCTGGTTGTCTTTCCCCGTGTGTTCTTGCAGACTTTGGCAAAGTGTCCAATCTGGCTGCACTTATAACACTCCACAGCGATGGCGGGGCATTCTTTGTCAGGATTTGCATGCTTGTACCATCCGCACCTCTGGCAGCGCGTTGGATTCTGGGAGTTGTATGGCCTCGCTCTGCTTGAGCCAAATTTTGAACCCCTTGATGGCGGAGCCTTTCTTACTGCTGCTACTAGAGGCTCGTAAGGCTCGGACTCAGGGCTGACACATTTGATTTCCACACTGGTCGTGTGGTCACGTCTTTCCCTCATGCATCGATCTCCCAATTCCATGCTCCTTGCTATCTCCGTGGCTTGGTCCAGGGTGGGATTTTTGGTTTGCCACAATTTTTGTTGGATGCGTGGATCAGCCACATTCAGCACCAATTGGTCTCTCAAATACTCATCACAGACACCTGTGAAACTGCAGGTTGACATAAGCGCCCTGAGGGACGCTATGTATGAATCAATAGACTCGCCTTTGAGCTGCTTTCTGGAAAAGAACCTGTATCTTTCCAGTACTACGTTGGTCTTGTTGCCAAAATGACTGGTGAGTTTGGCCAATGCTATGTCAAACTTGCGGTTGCCATCTCCTCCTATGTTGCCGGGTTCGGGAAGGGTCCTGAAAAGTCTCAGTGCTTCTGCCCCTATACAGTTCAAGAGGGTCGCCTCCTTGAGGTCATCATTGAATTTGCTGCCCCCAATGGCTCTGAGGTAGACGTGGAATCCATCGATCCATTGTTCCCATGGACAGGTTGGGCTCCCAGGGCATGGAAGAAACTTGGTGGGAGGCGGAACGCCCTGCATGGTGGTGTGCCTGATTCTAGGTTGTAAGTGGTGAGGAATGGCGTTGAGTGGCACCAGTTGCTGTAGTGTAGGCAGAGGTTTTCAGTACTGTTGGCAGTTAGCAAGGAGGCGCTGAGATACAGTCTTTATAGAATTGCTTGCATGGCAGGGTGGGACCCGATTCAGAGAATGCCCAGGTGTATCTGTACTGCAGAGTCTTTAGGCTTCAGTGTATGGATGGTCCTTAGTACAGATTGTGACCTCACAATGGGCTGGGAGCACAGGTTGGCTGGTTAGGGGAAGACCTGATGGAATGTTCAGTTGTGATGTCACAATGGACCAAGATAGTGAGTGATTAGTCCCGGAAAGTCAGAGTAGCCATTGAGAGAATGAAGACTGCTGATGCTGTGTGTGTGTTGCTGGGCAACAGCTAGCAGCTTTTGAAAATGATGCAGGTTTCTGCTCAGGGCAGCAGTGAGGGTTTTACACAAAAAAATTGCCAATAAAAGGAAAGCGTACGTTTCATTTTGTCCGTTTTACACATAAAATGCCAAATGAAAGGAAAGTGTAAGTTTCACTTCGTCCTCCCCCCTCCTCTGACCTGATAGATGGACAGCTCCTGCTGTCTGAAGCACTTTTGGAGTAGGGCAGGAGTGCAATGTGCGCCGCTCTAAACTCCCAGCGGGGAGGAGCGGCACCCTTTACAGTGGAGAACTGAAAGGTGATGTCGAGGCCTCTCTTGGCTGTTCCTCTTGGCTGTCCACAGCTGACAGGCAGGCCGCTGCAGGCGCTGGCAGCAGAAGTCGGCGGCAGCGAAAAAAGGGGGGGGCTGCGCCCAATCAGGTGACCTAATACGCTCCCGGGGGCCTCGGGGTACAGTGCCTCGTCGCCATATGAAATAAAGAGGCACAAAGTATGGGAGAAGAGAAGAGCTTTATTTGAGGCCCCCAGGTAGCTGCAGTGGAAGCATCAACTGGCGAGGCACTCCCAAATGGAATCTACATGCACAAGGTCCTAAGGAGACCTGTGCATGTATTACCATAACAGTCTGCCACCTGCGATGGACGTCCCTGCACACCTGGGTGGAGGAATGACTGCAGTCTTACAATCATACAGATCTAGGTGTTTGGCGTATGCAAGGGATGCTGGCTGCGCCACACTTGCACCCCTTGTGTGATTTAGGGGGCCTGCATGCAGCCCATGTTTGCATGATGAGATGAGAAACGTTGCTCATCACATCCTGCTTCCAGCATCATGGGTAGGGCAACAGTTAAAGGCGTAACATAAATCTTTAATTTGAATAGTGTGTTCAGCATGTGTTTGACAGAACAGATCATGTGTGTTTGTGGTATAAAACCAGGCAGCCTGAGGCAAGTGCCGAGCAGGATTGTGGTAAATACCTGTGAGAACGTGAACATCCCATTACTGTGGGGGTAATACCCCGTTCCAAGGGCTGGAACGGGGGTAACAGCCTCGCAGTCCAAGTCAATGGCCTGAGCGAAGCACCCTGGGTTACTAAAACGCTAACCCAGGGTGGTAAAAAAAAGTATTGTCATTCGTTGAAGGGGAAGCCACGCGCATCCCGTTCAGTGAATGAAAATGCTGACCCAAAATGGCTGTCATGGTCATAGAAGACAGGCTCTGTATGGTGCCCCTCTTCCATGACCATGGCAGCTGGTAAAAGGAAGCTACTGCTGCGGCAGGCGGTGGCCGCCACAATCAGGTAAGTGGGGATGGGGATAGGGGCTGGGATATTAAAAAAACACTGAGATTATAGGTTTCAGCGATCCGTGGAACCTGATTGGCTGCGTGCCCATAATCCTTGATGTCCTGGGTGTTAGTCTTAGCAGTGCACAGTGGTGGCGCGAGTTATGGTTGTTTAGCTTACCATAACTGGTGAATTTCTGGGTTTTTTTCGATTTTACTTGAAACCATAACGTCCCTTTAACAAAGTTTTTTCATAGACTTTCATAGGTTTTTATTAGTGCAACTTAACCATAACGTCCCTTTAACAAAGTTTTTTCATTGAATTTCATAGGTTTTTATTAGTCCAGTGTAAAAAGGAGTACTCACACTGGGAGGATTAAGGAACAGCTTTATTGTAGCCAACCTGAACCCAGCAGGACTCCGCCATCACCTCTCCAACCGCTCATTTGTGGAACCCAGAACCCTCACGTAAGTAAACAAACAGTTAACAGCAGGGTTGGAATCCTATCCGCATGAGGGTGAAGGGCTCTATGTTCGTGGTGGTGTGTGGGGTAGTTCTATACGCATGCAAAGCTTCTTTGAGGGTTTCTCTCCACGGGAGGTTGTTGGCCGTGGCCAGTTGGACTACGCTCTTCACGAGCCTGTTCATGCGTTCCACAAGTCCGTTGGAAATTGGATGGTACAAAGATGTTGTTATGTGGCTGATGGACCTTTTCTTGAGGAAATCAGCAAATTCCATAGATATGAACTGAGACCCGTTGTCCGAAACCAATTCCTTGGGGTCTCCCTCCCTGCTGAAGATCTCTGTCAGGAAATCTATGACTTTCTTTGAGGTCACATTGTCCTCAGCTATTCCCCATTCTGTCCATTTAGAGGTGTAATCGACAAGTACTATGATATATACTTTGACTGTTTTGAGGTTCTCGAATGGACCCATGATGTCGATTGCCAGTTTAGACCACACATGTTTGGGAGGTTCAATAGGCTGTAAGGGGGTCTTTCTTAAGATCTTGGACTTGTCACTCATGGCACACGTGGAGCAATTTTTGACCAGTTCTTCTGCTTCTTTCCACATTCCTGGCCACCAATAGTTGTTTCTCAACTTGTTTTTCGTCAAGCTTCTTCCTAGGTGACCTTCGTGTGCCAGTTGGAGTACTTTTTTTCTGAGTTGGGTGGGTGGGATTACTCGATCGCCTCTGAAGATATGCTCATCGTCCATGGATGATTCTTCCTTGAAGGGAATGAAGGTTGTTAAAGCCTCTCCCATTTCCACCCAGTCATTAGCTATCGCTTCCCTGATTTCTCGCTGTTCCGGATCAGCATTGGCAATAATTATCCATTCATCTCTCGAGATGGCAGGGTTTACGACAGCTATGATGTCCTCATCTTGAGATGCAATCTCAGTGTCGATGTTGGTTGATAATCTGGAAAGACAATCTGCTACTTGGTTTTGTGGACCAGGAGTATAGCATAGTTGGAGGTTGTATTGCATGATGTCGAGGAACCAACGTCTTATTCTCGGTGATATAAGGTGAGGAGTTTTGGACTGAAGGACATTTACTAGAGGTTTATGGTCTGTTTCCAGTATGACGGGTAAGCCCCAAATTAGGTTCCTGAAATGCTGAAGAATCCACCTCAGACCCAGAGCTTCTCTCTCAATGGTGGAATAGTTTAGTTCGGCTCCCCTCAGTACTCTCGATGCGAATGCGATCGTCACGATGTCCTTATCTTGTTGCTGTTCTAGGACACCACCCAGTCCGGTTTTACTTGCATCTACGGATATGATGGTTTTAGCTTTACAATCGAACATTCCTAAGGCTGGGGCTTGGTTAATTTGAAATTTGATTTCTTCGAATTCGTTCTTGCATTCAGTGGACCATATGAATTTGGTTGCCTTCTTCAAGATGTTTCTCATGTTTTTGGTCTTATCAGCATAGTTGCTTATAAACTTGGAGTAGTATTCTGTCATCCCGAGGAAACTCCTTAATTGGTCTTTATTTTGAGGCTCGGCGATATTCATTATGGTGTCCATGAGTTTCCTCTTGGGGCTGATGCCGTTGGCGTCAATGGAATGGCCCAGGTATGAAACTCGGTCGCACTTTATGTTGCATTTCTCTAATTTGAGTGTGAGCCCACTTTTTTGTATGACCTGTAGGACACCCACAAGTTTTGCATTGTGCTCTTCTTCTGTACTGGCTGATATGAGGATATCATCTTGGAAGCAGTGTATGCCATCAAGTCCTCCAAATAGATGTGACATGAGTCTCTGAAAGACTGCTGCGGCTGAAGCGAGTCCGAATGGCATTCTGTTAAACATGAATGCACCGAGAGGTGTGACAAAAGATGTTAGGTTCTTTGAGCTCTCTTCCAAAGCAATCTGGTGATAGGCTGAGGAGAGGTCCAGAGTTGTAAAGTATTTTGCAGGTTTCATGGTCGATAGGAGTTCAGATATATTGGGAAGTGGGTGTCTGTCAACCCATATGTTTTTGTTTAGGTATCTCAAGTCGACGCACATTCTTATGGAATCGTCCGTTTTTTTTACTAAGACAATTGGGGCAAGCCATTCTGAACTTTCGATGGGCTGTATGATATTTTAATCGCAGAGGCGCTTAAGTTCTTTCTTCAACGCCTCTTTTGTTCCAAAGGGAATACTGCGGACTCGGTGGGCCACTGGGACAGCACCTCTTTTGAGGATTATTCTGTGTTGGAAACCTTTTAGGAGTCCAATCTTGTCGCAGAACACCTTGGGGAATTGTTTTGCTAGATTAGATTTGATGTCCATATCATTATTGAGCACACTCAGCACGGGGATTTCTTCTCCAGGGTGTATTCTTACTCGAAGAGCGGCTTGTTCTTCCCATCCCACAACGGAGGAGCCATCTTTGGCTACAAAGAGTTTGCAATATGTTTCTCTGTCATGGAACTTGAGGTTCACCCACACATATCCCATTATCTCGATGGGAGTTTTTCCATAACCGGTAGCTCTTACACAAGTGCTTCGCAGGTCATGTATCTTGCCAGAGAGTACACTCAAAAAGGTCTTGAGATCCACGATGGTGTAGGGGGAGCCAGTGTCTACCATTACAGGTAATGATATGCCGTTGATTTGCATTTTGACCCAGGGACCGTTGCTCTGTTGTTGGGATGTTACAGTGAGTATTTGTACCTTTTGTTGCATTGGACTGATAGATAACATGTCATTGTGCTCTTGGTTGCTTTCGATTACTCTCACAGAGGACGGTCTGATGAAAGGTCGCCTGGTGAGATTGCCATATCTGGTTGTCTTTCCCCGTGTGTTCTTGCAGACTTTGGCAAAGTGTCCAATCTGGCTGCACTTATAACACTCCACAGCGATGGCGGGGCATTCTTTGTCAGGATTTGCATGCTTGTACCATCCGCACCTCTGGCAGAGCGTTGGATTCTGGGAGTTGTATGGCCTCGCTCTGCTTGAGCCAAATTTCGAACCCCTTGATGGCGGAGCCTGTCTTACTGCTGCTACTAGAGGCTCGTAAGGCTCGGACTCAGGGCTGACACATTTGATTTCCACACTGGTCGTGTGGTCACGTCTTTCCCTCATGCATCGATCTCCCAATTCCATGCTCCTTGCTATCTCCGTGGCTTGGTCCAGGGTGGGATTTTTGGTTTGCCACAATTTTTGTTGGATGCGTGGATCAGCCACATTCAGCACCAATTGGTCTCTCAAATACTCATCACAGACACCTGTGAAACTGCAGGTTGACATAAGCGCCCTGAGGGACGCTATGTATGAATCAATAGACTCGCCTTTGAGCTGCTTTCTGGAAAAGAACCTGTATCTTTCCAGTACTACGTTGGTCTTGTTGCCAAAATGACTGGTGAGTTTGGCCAATGCTATGTCAAACTTGCGGTTGCCATCTCCTCCTATGTTGCCGGGTTCGGGAAGGGTCCTGAAAAGTCTCAGTGCTTCTGCCCCTATACAGTTCAAGAGGGTCGCCTCCTTGAGGTCATCATTGAATTTGCTGCCCCCAATGGCTCTGAGGTAGACGTGGAATCCATCGATCCATTGTTCCCATGGACAGGTTGGGCTCCCAGGGCATGGAAGAAACTTGGTGGGAGGCGGAACGCCCTGCATGGTGGTGTGCCTGATTCTAGGTTGTAAGTGGTGAGGAATGGCGTTGAGTGGCACCAGTTGCTGTAGTGTAGGCAGAGGTTTTCAGTACTGTTGGCAGTTAGCAAGGAGGCGCTGAGATACAGTCTTTATAGAATTGCTTGCATGGCAGGGTGGGACCCGATTCAGAGAATGCCCAGGTGTATCTGTACTGCAGAGTCTTTAGGCTTCAGTGTATGGATGGTCCTTAGTACAGATTGTGACCTCACAATGGGCTGGGAGCACAGGTTGGCTGGTTAGGGGAAGACCTGATGGAATGTTCAGTTGTGATGTCACAATGGACCAAGATAGTGAGTGATTAGTCCCGGAAAGTCAGAGTAGCCATTGAGAGAATGAAGACTGCTGATGCTGTGTGTGTGTTGCTGGGCAACAGCTAGCAGCTTTTGAAAATGATGCAGGTTTCTGCTCAGGGCAGCAGTGAGGGTTTTACACAAAAAAATTGCCAATAAAAGGAAAGCGTACGTTTCATTTTGTCCGTTTTACACATAAAATGCCAAATGAAAGGAAAGTGTAAGTTTCACTTCGTCCTCCCCCCTCCTCTGACCTGATAGATGGACAGCTCCTGCTGTCTGAAGCACTTTTGGAGTAGGGCAGAAGTGCAATGTGCGCCGCTCTAAACTCCCAGCGGGGAGGAGCGGCACCCTTTACAGTGGAGAACTGAAAGGTGATGTCGAGGCCTCTCTTGGCTGTTCCTCTTGGCTGTCCACAGCTGACAGGCAGGCCGCTGCAGGCGCTGGCAGCAGAAGTCGGCGGCAGCGAAAAAAGGGGGGGGCTGCGCCCAATCAGGTGACCTAATACGCTCCCGGGGGCCTCGGGGTACAGTGCCTCGTCGCCATATGAAATAAAGAGGCACAAAGTATGGGAGAAGAGAAGAGCTTTATTTGAGGCCCCCAGGTAGCTGCAGTGGAAGCATCAACTGGCGAGGCACTCCCAAATGGAATCTACATGCACAAGGTTCTAAGGAGACCTGTGCATGTATTACCATAACAGTCTGCCACCTGCGATGGACGTCCCTGCACACCTGGGTGGAGGAATGACTGCAGTCTTACAATCATACAGATCTAGGTGTTTGGCGTATGCAAGGGATGCTGGCTGCGCCACACTTGCACCCCTTGTGTGATTTAGGGGGCCTGCATGCAGCCCATGTTTGCATGATGAGATGAGAAACGTTGCTCATCACATCCTGCTTCCAGCATCATGGGTAGGGCAACAGTTAAAGGCGTAACATAAATCTTTAATTTGAATAGTGTGTTCAGCATGTGTTTGACAGAACAGATCATGTGTGTTTGTGGTATAAAACCAGGCAGCCTGAGGCAAGTGCCGAGCAGGATTGTGGTAAATACCTGTGAGAACGTGAACATCCCATTACTGTGGGGGTAACACCCCGTTCCAAGGGCTGGAACGGGGGTAACAGCCTCGCAGTCCAAGTCAATGGCCTGAGCGAAGCACCCTGGGTTACTAAAACGCTAACCCAGGGTGGTAAAAAAAAGTATTGTCATTCGTTGAAGGGGAAGCCACGCGCATCCCGTTCAGTGAATGAAAATGCTTACCCAAAATGGCTGTCATGGTCATAGAAGACAGGCTCTGTATGGTGCCCCTCTTCCATGACCATGGCAGCTGGTAAAAGGAAGCTACTGCTGCGGCAGGCGGTGGCCGCCACAATCAGGTAAGTGGGGATGGGGATAGGGGCTGGGATATTAAAAAAACACTGAGATTATAGGTTTCAGCGATCCGTGGAACCTGATTGGCTGCGTGCCCATAATCCTTGATGTCCTGGGTGTTAGTCTTAGCAGTGCACAGTGGTGGCGCGAGTTATGGTTGTTTAGCTTACCATAACTGGTGAATTTCTGTTTTTTTTTCGATTTTACTTGAAACCATAACGTCCCTTTAACAAAGTTTTTTCATAGACTTTCATAGGTTTTTATTAGTGCAACTTAACCATAACGTCCCTTTAACAAAGTTTTTTCATTGAATTTCATAGGTTTTTATTAGTCCAGTGTAAAAAGGAGTACTCACACTGGGAGGATTAAGGAACAGCTTTATTGTAGCCAACCTGAACCCAGCAGGACTCCGCCATCACCTCTCCAACCGCTCATTTGTGGAACCCAGAACCCTCACGTAAGTAAACAAACAGTGAACAGCAGGGTTGGAATCCTATCCGCATGAGGGTGAAGGGCTCTATGTTCGTGGTGGTGTGTGGGGTAGTTCTATACGCATGCAAAGCTTCTTTGAGGGTTTCTCTCCACGGGAGGTTGTTGGCCGTGGCCAGTTGGACTACGCTCTTCACGAGCCTGTTCATGCGTTCCACAAGTCCGTTGGAAATTGGATGGTACAAAGATGTTGTTATGTGGCTGATGGACCTTTTCTTGAGGAAATCAGCAAATTCCATAGATATGAACTGAGACCCGTTGTCCGAAACCAATTCCTTGGGGTCTCCCTCCCTGCTGAAGATCTCTGTCAGGAAATCTATGACTTTCTTTGAGGTCACATTGTCCTCAGCTATTCCCCATTCTGTCCATTTAGAGGTCTAATCGACAAGTACTATGATATATACTTTGACTGTTTTGAGGTTCTCGAATGGACCCATGATGTCGATTGCCAGTTTAGACCACACATGTTTGGGAGGTTCAATAGGCTGTAAGGGGGTCTTTCTTAAGATCTTGGACTTGTCACTCATGGCACACGTGGAGCAATTTTTGACCAGTTCTTCTGCTTCTTTCCACATTCCTGGCCACCAATAGTTGTTTCTCAACTTGTTTTTCGTCAAGCTTCTTCCTAGGTGACCTTCGTGTGCCAGTTGGAGTACTTTTTTTCTGAGTTGGGTGGGTGGGATTACTCGATCGCCTCTGAAGATATGCTCATCGTCCATGGATGATTCTTCCTTGAACGGAATGAAGGTTGTTAAAGCCTCTCCCATTTCCACCCAGTCATTAGCTATCGCTTCCCTGATTTCTCGCTGTTCCGGATCAGCATTGGCAATAATTATCCATTCATCTCTCGAGATGGCAGGGTTTACGACAGCTATGATGTCCTCATCTGGAGATGCAATCTCAGTGTCGATGTGGGTTGATAATCTGGAAAGACAATCTGCTACTTGGTTTTGTGGACCAGGAGTATAGCATAGTTGGAGGTTGTATTGCATGATGTCGAGGAACCAACGTCTTATTCTCGGTGATATAAGGTGAGGAGTTTTGGACTGAAGGACATTTACTAGAGGTTTATGGTCTGTTTCCAGTATGACGGGTAAGCCCCAAATTAGGTTCCTGAAATGCTGAAGAATCCACCTCAGACCCAGAGCTTCTCTCTCAATGGTGGAATAGTTTAGTTCGGCTCCCCTCAGTACTCTCGATGCGAATGCGATCGTCACGATGTCCTTATCTTGTTGCTGTTCTAGGACACCACCCAGTCCGGTTTTACTTGCATCTACGGATATGATGGTTTTAGCTTTACAATCGAACATTCCTAAGGCTGGGGCTTGGTTAATTTGAAATTTGATTTCTTCAAATTCGTTCTTGCATTCAGTGGACCATATGAATTTGGTTGCCTTCTTCAAGATGTTTCTCATGTTTTTGGTCTTATCAGCATAGTTGCTTATAAACTTGGAGTAGTATTCTGTCATCCCGAGGAAACTCCTTAATTGGTCTTTATTTTGAGGCTCGGCGATATTCATTATGGTGTCCATGAGTTTCCTCTTGGGGCTGATGCCGTTGGCGTCAATGGAATGGCCCAGGTATGAAACTCGGTCGCACTTTATGTTGCATTTCTCTAATTTGAGTGTGAGCCCACTTTTTTGTATGACCTGTAGGACACCCACAAGTTTTGCGTTGTGCTCTTCTTCTGTACTGGCTGATATGAGGATATCATCTTGGAAGCAGTGTATGCCATCAAGTCCTCCAAATAGATGTGACATGAGTCTCTGAAAGACTGCTGCGGCTGAAGCGAGTCCGAATGGCATTCTGTTAAACATGAATGCACCGAGAGGTGTGACAAAAGATGTTAGGTTCTTTGAGCTCTCTTCCAAAGCAATCTGGTGATAGGCTGAGGAGAGGTCCAGAGTTGTAAAGTATTTTGCAGGTTTCATGTTCGATAGGAGTTCAGATATATTGGGAAGTGGGTGTCTGTCAACCCATATGTTTTTGTTTAGGTATCTCAAGTCGACGCACATTCTTATGGAATCGTCCGTTTTTTTTACTAAGACAATTGGGGCAAGCCATTCTGAACTTTCGATGGGCTGTATGATATTTTAATCGCAGAGGCGCTTAAGTTCTTTCTTCAACGCCTCTTTTGTTCCAAAGGGAATACTGCGGACTCGGTGGGCCACTGGGACAGCACCTCTTTTGAGGATTATTCTGTGTTGGAAACCTTTTAGGAGTCCAATCTTGTCGCAGAACACCTTGGGGAATTGTTTTGCTAGATTAGATTTGATGTCCATATCATTATTGAGCACACTCAGCACGGGGATTTCTTCTCCAGGGTGTATTCTTACTCGAAGAGCGGCTTGTTCTTCCCATCCCACAACGGAGGAGCCATCTTTGGCTACAAAGAGTTTGCAATATGTTTCTCTGTCATGGAACTTGAGGTTCACCCACACATATCCCATTATCTCGATGGGCGTTTTTCCATAACCGGTAGCTCTTACACAAGTGCTTCGCAGGTCATGTATCTTGCCAGAGAGTACACTCAAAAAGGTCTTGAGATCCACGATGGTGTAGGGGGAGCCAGTGTCTACCATTACAGGTAATGATATGCCGTTGATTTGCATTTTGACCCAGGGACCGTTGCTCTGTTGTTGGGATGTTACAGTGAGTATTTGTACCTTTTGTTGCATTGGACTGATAGATAACATGTCATTGTGCTCTTGGTTGCTTTCGATTACTCTCACAGAGGACGGTCTGATGAAAGGTCGCCTGGTGAGATTGCCATATCTGGTTGTCTTTCCCCGTGTGTTCTTGCAGACTTTGGCAAAGTGTCCAATCTGGCTGCACTTATAACACTCCACAGCGATGGCGGGGCATTCTTTGTCAGGATTTGCATGCTTGTACCATCCGCACCTCTGGCAGCGCGTTGGATTCTGGGAGTTGTATGGCCTCGCTCTGCTTGAGCCAAATTTCGAACCCCTTGATGGCGGAGCCTTTCTTACTGCTGCTACTAGAGGCTCGTAAGGCTCGGACTCAGGGCTGACACATTTGATTTCCACACTGGTCGTGTGGTCACGTCTTTCCCTCATGCATCGATCTCCCAATTCCATGCTCCTTGCTATCTCCGTGGCTTGGTCCAGGGTGGGATTTTTGGTTTGCCACAATTTTTGTTGGATGCGTGGATCAGCCACATTCAGCACCAATTGGTCTCTCAAATACTCATCACAGACACCTGTGAAACTGCAGGTTGACATAAGCGCCCTGAGGGACGCTATGTATGAATCAATAGACTCGCCTTTGAGCTGCTTTCTGGAAAAGAACCTGTATCTTTCCAGTACTACGTTGGTCTTGTTGCCAAAATGACTGGTGAGTTTGGCCAATGCTATGTCAAACTTGCGGTTGCCATCTCCTCCTATGTTGCCGGGTTCGGGAAGGGTCCTGAAAAGTCTCAGTGCTTCTGCCCCTATACAGTTCAAGAGGGTCGCCTCCTTGAGGTCATCATTGAATTTGCTGCCCCCAATGGTTCTGAGGTAGACGTGGAATCCATCGATCCATTGTTCCCATGGACAGGTTGGGCTCCCAGGGCATGGAAGAAACTTGGTGGGAGGCGGAACGCCCTGCATGGTGGTGTGCCTGATTCTAGGTTGTAAGTGGTGAGGAATGGCGTTGAGTGGCACCAGTTGCTGTAGTGTAGGCAGAGGTTTTCAGTACTGTTGGCAGTTAGCAAGGAGGCGCTGAGATACAGTCTTTATAGAATTGCTTGCATGGCAGGGTGGGACCCGATTCAGAGAATGCCCAGGTGTATCTGTACTGCAGAGTCTTTAGGCTTCAGTGTATGGATGGTCCTTAGTACAGATTGTGACCTCACAATGGGCTGGGAGCACAGGTTGGCTGGTTAGGGGAAGACCTGATGGAATGTTCAGTTGTGATGTCACAATGGACCAAGATAGTGAGTGATTAGTCCCGGAAAGTCAGAGTAGCCATTGAGAGAATGAAGACTGCTGATGCTGTGTGTGTGTTGCTGGGCAACAGCTAGCAGCTTTTGAAAATGATGCAGGTTTCTGCTCAGGGCAGCAGTGAGGGTTTTACACAAAAAAATTGCCAATAAAAGGAAAGCGTACGTTTCATTTTGTCCGTTTTACACATAAAATGCCAAATGAAAGGAAAGTGTAAGTTTCACTTCGTCCTCCCCCCTCCTCTGACCTGATAGATGGACAGCTCCTGCTGTCTGAAGCACTTTTGGAGTAGGGCAGGAGTGCAATGTGCGCCGCTCTAAACTCCCAGCGGGGAGGAGCGGCACCCTTTACAGTGGAGAACTGAAAGGTGATGTCGAGGCCTCTCTTGGCTGTTCCTCTTGGCTGTCCACAGCTGACAGGCAGGCCGCTGCAGGCGCTGGCAGCAGAAGTCGGCGGCAGCGAAAAAAGGCGGGGGCTGCGCCCAATCAGGTGACCTAATATGCTCCCGGGGGCCTCGGGGTACAGTGCCTCGTCGCCATATGAAATAAAGAGGCACAAAGTATGGGAGAAGAGAAGAGCTTTATTTGAGGCCCCCAGGTAGCTGCAGTGGAAGCATCAACTGGCGAGGCACTCCCAAATGGAATCTACATGCACAAGGTTCTAAGGAGACCTGTGCATGTATTACCATAACAGTCTGCCACCTGCGATGGACGTCCCTGCACACCTGGGTGGAGGAATGACTGCAGTCTTACAATCATACAGATCTAGGTGTTTGGCGTATGCAAGGGATGCTGGCTGCGCCACACTTGCACCCCTTGTGTGATTTAGGGGGCCTGCATGCAGCCCATGTTTGCATGATGAGATGAGAAACGTTGCTCATCACATCCTGCTTCCAGCATCATGGGTAGGGCAACAGTTAAAGGCGTAACATAAATCTTTAATTTGAATAGTGTGTTCAGCATGTGTTTGACAGAACAGATCATGTGTGTTTGTGGTATAAAACCAGGCAGCCTGAGGCAAGTGCCGAGCAGGATTGTGGTAAATACCTGTGAGAACGTGAACATCCCATTACTGTGGGGGTAACACCCCGTTCCAAGGGCTGGAACGGGGGTAACAGCCTCGCAGTCCAAGTCAATGGCCTGAGCGAAGCACCCTGGGTTACTAAAACGCTAACCCAGGGTGGTAAAAAAAAGTATTGTCATTCGTTGAAGGGGAAGCCACGCGCATCCCGTTCAGTGAATGAAAATGCTGACCCAAAATGGCTGTCATGGTCATAGAAGACAGGCTCTGTATGGTGCCCCTCTTCCATGACCATGGCAGCTGGTAAAAGGAAGCTACTGCTGCGGCAGGCGGTGGCCGCCACAATCAGGTAAGTGGGGATGGGGATAGGGGCTGGGATATTAAAAAAACACTGAGATTATAGGTTTCAGCGATCCGTGGAACCTGATTGGCAGCGTGCCCATAATCCTTGATGTCCTGGGTGTTAGTCTTAGCAGTGCACAGTGGTGGCGCGAGTTATGGTTGTTTAGCTTACCATAACTGGTGAATTTCTGGGGTTTTTTCGATTTTACTTGAAACCATAACGTCCCTTTAACAAAGTTTTTTCATAGACTTTCATAGGTTTTTATTAGTGCAACTTAACCATAACGTCCCTTTAACAAAGTTTTTTCATTGAATTTCATAGGTTTTTATTAGTCCAGTGTAAAAAGGAGTACTCACACTGGGAGGATTAAGGAACAGCTTTATTGTAGCCAACCTGAACCCAGCAGGACTCCGCCATCACCTCTCCAACCGCTCATTTGTGGAACCCAGAACCCTCACGTAAGTAAACAAACAGTGAACAGCAGGGTTGGAATCCTACAGTGGTAGGATTCCACCCAGATAAATAACACACATCACAACACTTCTCCCCCCATAACCTTACAGAAACACCAGAGCATCCTCCCTCCACCCGCAACCATTCATGCACCCATTCATACACTACGCACCCCACTCAATGAGTAATACTAGATAATGAGAAGGAAAGGAGAAGACAAGAGTGGAAAAACACAACTAGAAAATACCTACTGTACAACGGCCCCCAAAACGTAATCATTAAATTTGGAATGTAACTTCCTCTACCGCATGGGGTAATTGTTGATCCAAACAGGGGCGGTAAAACTTGAGTTAGCTGAAGATCTGGGGCAATTGCAAATCCTAACAGGAGTGGTCAATCTAGAGTCATCAGGAGCCCCAGTACTCACCCCAGCACCACCCCCAACAAAGGGACCCTCAATAGAAACAGAATCAGCGCCTACATCATGACACTCTGACGGGACGCCAGCATCAGCACAAGGGGAATCAAAATTTAGAATTCATAGTTACCTCGGAATCTGGAATCCAGAAAGGATGATTGGGAGCCACTCCATGCAACCCGCACCCCCACTTTCTTTAATGGGTTTACCCTCTACTAGGGACCTTTCCACAACCACCACCCATCTCATGCTCCAGCTGGACCCATCATCAAGTTTAACATATCCTCGCCCTGTCTTTATCACCACACGGGGTTGCATATACTTGCTATAACCCTTGGGCACTAGCCTCGGGTTTCTGATCTGGACGTGGTCCCCTACCTTTACCGACAGGGGCTTCCTACACGCCAACTGTTTCTGCATGAATGACTCTTGCTTACAACGCACCCGACCCAAAACCTCTTGCATGTCAACCTTCGAGTGGGTGCCACCCCCCAACACCGGCACCCTCTGTTTGGTACCAGGTCTCCTTCCCCGCATCAGCTCAAACGGGGAATGACTCGTAAGTGCTGATGGAGTGTATCTGTATGCCTTCAGAGCCTCCGAAACCAAATTCTTCCATGGGAGCCCATTGGCCAGAGCTAGCTGTATGGCTCCCTTTACGAACCGATTCATTCGCTCTACAAGGCCATTTGCCTCTGGATTGTATAGTGAAACTTTGTGGTGGCGGATGCCCAGGTTCTTCAAAAACTCCTGCATGTGATTGGACACGAATTGTACCCCGTTGTCGGTGACAATACCAGCTGGCACCCCTTCTCTGTCAAAAACCTTACTTAGAAATTCAACGACTTTCTCAGCCGTCACAGTAGACAACGCAGTAGCCTACACCCACCTGGATGTGTAGTCAACCATCACCACTATAAATCTGACACCGCCACCCAGTATGTCCATGGGACCCATTATGTCAACGGCCACTTTTGACCACACTTCCTTTGGGACTTCAATAGGATACACATGCTGGGGAGATGGAACCTTACTCTTGTCACTCACGGAAAATGCTGCACACTCCTTTACCACTGCTTCTACATCACCATCCATCCTAGGCCACCAATATGAATCTCTCAACCTCCTCTT
This sequence comes from Ambystoma mexicanum, assembly GCF_040938575.1. Lineage (NCBI taxonomy): Eukaryota > Metazoa > Chordata > Amphibia > Caudata > Ambystomatidae > Ambystoma > Ambystoma mexicanum. The sequence goes on along the minus strand of NC_090940.1, from coordinate 65,713,861 downwards.
TGTCATGGACCTTCCCAAATGACCCTCTTGAGCCAACGTCACCAGCTTACTCTTGAGCGATACCGGAGGAATCAACCTCTGGCCCTTAGCAACTCCCCAGGGGCCCTCTGACAGCTCATGCCAGACACGACCGTAGAGCTTGGTCAAACTATCACTCAAGATTCCACTCCTGAGTGCAGACCTTATCTCAATCAATGTGGGATCATAGGAACACTCCTCGCTCCACACCTGCTCACCCACAGCGGGAACAATACTTGCTACCAAAATACACTCATCCCCATCTACCTTGTGCACCTCATCAACGCTACCAGCACGAGGAAATCGCTATAAACAATCCGCTACAGCATTCTTTACCCCAGGAACATATCCTGAAATTGAACTCACTCATGTCTGCCATCCATCTCATAACTCTGGATGAGGCATGCGATAACCCCTTTGTGGTCAGAACATGCACCAAGGGCTTATGTTCCATACGAAGGGTGTACTCCACTCCCCATAAAAAGGTTCTAAAGTGTTTCGAAGCCCAAACAGCCTCCAGAGGCTCCCTTTCAATGACTGCATATCTTTGTTCCGCATCTCTCAGTACTCTCGACGCAAAAGCAATAGGGCGATACTCGCCACCATCCCACTGCTCCAAAACAGCACCAATTCCATATTCACTTGCATCGACTGTCAGAACAGTTTTCTGACAGTCTGACCACTCAAAGTGAACGCCCTTCTTCAACAAAGCTCTCATGCTGACGGTTTTGTCGGTATAGGAAGACACAAAGCGACTATAATAGTCAGCAAGACCCATGAACGACCTAAGCTGCTCTTTGTTCATGGGAGTTGGGGCATTCTTCAACACCTTTACTAAGTCCTCCTTGGGATGAATTCCCTTGAAATCCAAAGTAGGCCCAAGATAGGTTACACTGGGTACACCCACCTTACACTTGCTTAGTTTGACAGTGAGACCGCTACTTCTTAACACCTCCATTACTTCCAACACCCTCCTATCCTGTTCGGCACGAATCTTGCCCCAGACCAGGATGTCATCCTGAAAGCACTCAACTCCCTGGATGTTGACAAACAGTTTCTGCATGATTCTTTGGAATACCGCAGACGCAGATGCCAACCCAAAAGGCATCCTACAGAACCGAAAAAAAACAAAAGGGGTCATGAATGACATTAAAGGGCAGGAATCAACATGAAGATCTATCTGGTGATAAGCAGATGAAAGATCAAACGTGGGGAAACAAGATGCTGCTCCCACCAAAGTGAGCATCTCATTTATATTGGGCAGGGGATGCCTATCTACCCAGATGCAAGAGTTCAAGTCCCTAAGATCCACGCACATCCTCATGTTCCCATCTGCCTTCCTTGCCAATACTAGGGGCGCCAACCATTCGGAACTCTCTACCGCCTCTATGACACCAGCTTCTTGGAGCTTGACCAGCTCACACTTAAGCCCCTCCTGAGCCAATATGGGAGCCCTCCTGACTTTATGAAAGCTAGGTATGGCCCCTCTTTTCAGTATTATTTTGTGTGAGAAGCCTTTCAATTTACCCAACATAGAAGCAAAAACGGCAGGAAACTTCCTTTCAAGGTCTGCCACAGTCAGCCCTCTGACCATCATGGTGCCCTCTCCGTTCTCACTCACACTCAACACCGGGACAGCCTTACCAGGATGTATCTCAATCTCCAAAGCAGCTTGTTCGTCCCACCTGACCACAGGATCCCCTTTGTGGGCCACATATAGCTTCCCACGGGTCTTATGCTCCTCAAATTCTATGGTGGCCCACTCAAACCCCAGAAATTTTATGGGAACCCTGCCATAAGCGCATGGATTAATTTCAGAAGGAGACAATTCGGTTACTTGCTTCTGAAACTTTGCGACGTAAAGTTCAGCGGAAATCATAGTATAAGGGGACCCAGTATCGACAATCATCTCTATGGGTGCTTCATTGACCATCAGGGTAGCCCACGCACCCTTCCTCCCCTGGTTGTTACCCACACTCAACAATAATCCTTCTCGCGCACCTTCACTCACGGGGTCAGTGCAACCCACATACCCTACCACTGTCACATTTTCTCCATCTTGGTCAGCATCCACCATCCTAACAATTTCTCTGTTTTGTACAGCACTCATACACATGTGGGCATAGTGCCTCCTCCCTTTGCACTTCCTACAGTCAATAGTGGAAGCTGGACCCTCCTTTGATCCTGTCGGATGTCCTCGCCATCCACACTTCTTGCACACATCCCTCGGCACGGGCGTCCCTTTTGTATCCTTGGATCTGCCTCTGTTATCATCGCTCCTCCGGGGCATCACTGCATGTACGTTCTCTCCCTTGTCCATCATTTCCCTGATGCTCTTTTTGGATTCCTCAATAGCCCTGGCTATTTCTATGACCTTTTCCAGAGGCGGGTCCCTTTCGATCCACAGTCTCTCCCTCACTCTGGAGTCGCTAGTACGCATCATGACCTGATCACAACTATACTCCTCAATCAAACCTGTGAACTTGCATGTGGCTATCAAGGTTCGCAGAGCTGTTATGTATGAGTCAATGCTTTAGCCGGTTCCTTGTGCTCTGGAAAAAAAGTGGTATCTTTGCAATATGACATTGGCTCTTTTTCCAAAGGGCGCCTCCAACTTCCCTAAGGCTGTCTCATATGCAAGTACCACACCTTTGCCCGCATCTCCCCCTTCTCTGCCATTAGCATGGGGGGCACAAACATTGGGACCAGGCAGATGCCTGAAGATCCTGAGCCCTTCAGTGCCCAGGCAATTTAATAAAGCGGCTTCTTTGTCATCATCTGTGGGTCTGGCCCCACCGGCAGCCCTGAGATACACTTTAATTAAAAGTGTCAGCCCATAGATCCCAAGCTATGGGGGGTTCGCCTGGATTGGGGAGGAAGGCGGGGGGCGGGCGTGCATTGCTGTGTTGCATGGTTCACTTCGGTAACTGTAATACGTGGGTTAAATCCGACTGCTGGATGGACTGGTTGGGCTTGTTGACTGGTAAGAAGCTTAAACCAGATGACCTGCAAGTCCTCACAACCTCAGCCTGCTCACCACGCAGGAGCAAGAAACTCTTTAACTTGTGATGTGTAGTAATAAGCCTTGATTACTACAACCCTTACTACAATTGTCTTTAATGGTTGTGCTGTCTCAAAGGTTCTGCAGACTTCTCCCTCCTAAGTGACACTGACCCTGGCAAGGGTTAACTCCCATTGAAGTCTCTTGAGAGGTTCTGTCAGGCAATAGAGGGTGGGGCACCCCTCCCTTCGTTCCTTCCCGCTTCCGATACAGGCTGGGATCACAGCACAAGGAGAAGGAGGAGCACCAAGTTCCAAGCTCCTCCCCCTTTCCCTCTCCACCGCCTGTGGAGATTCACTCCCTCGACCATGGCTGTAGGGACTGAGTGAGGAGGTGGGAGGGGGAGTGAAGCTGAATGTGGAACGCCGGAGGGGAGCGCGAGGAGAGGAGTTGAGCGAGGAGCGCAGTAAAGGAGGAGGACCTTGCCTCAGTACCGTATCTCGGCTTTTCCGCCGTGTGGGAGCGCTCTGGCGAGCTGTACTTCCGGGTTACTGCCGGTCTTCGTGTGGACGGACTCAGGCAGGGCGGAGCAGCTACTAAGTGGAGAGAGTTGGGCTTGAGGAGGCTGAGAGGTCTCCTTAGGCGAGAGCAAGGAGAAAGTGTGTCCAGAAGAGGAGGTAAGGATGGGCAAGGGAGATGGGAAGCCTGGAAAGAAAGGAGGGGTGGAGGAAAGGGAGAAGAGGGGAAAGGTGTCATCTGTGAGATCCTCATCTATGGAGGAGGGGAAAGGGGGAAATGGGGGACGGCTTCGCAGTAGGTCTCCTCAGAGGAATAATGAAGGAGGGTTGGTTCAGGACTTCTCAGGGTCGGAGTGTCAGGAAAAAAGTGATTTAGAGGAGCTGGGGGCTTTGGGGAGTGGTGTGTTGGAGGCAGAGAAGATGCAACATGATAGTGTGTGGAAGGTGGTATTGAAACCTGATAGTCGCGAAAAGACATTTTTGGGGGTGAATCCATTGGAAATTGCTAGATGGATAGAGGCAGCTGTGGGGGATGTTACTCGGGTGCTAGTAGTGGCTGGGGGTCGGTTGCTAGTGGAGGGAACGAATGCTGATAGCAAAGCTAAGATTCTGGAAGTGCGTTGTTTGGGTAGACATGTGGTACATGCGATTGATCAAAGTGGTGTGTCGTGTAAGGGGGTGTTGTATGGAGTGCCGGTGACTGTAAGTATGTCTGAGATAGAAGATAAATTAGTGGATGTTGGGGTGGTGGAAGCATGGAGGTTGGGAAGGAGAGATGCACGTGGGGATGTAATATCTACGACAGTAGCAGTGAGATTTGCGAGGAAGGAGTGTCCGGAAATGGTGGAGTTGGGTTATCAGAGGTTCCGTGTGAAAGCTTATGTAGCGATGCCAATAAGGTGTTATAAGTGTCAACAGTTTGGGCATATGGCGAGAGTATGCAGGAATGAAAGACACTGTGGGAGGTGTGGAAGGGATCATGACATTAAGGAATGCAAGGTGGAGACTCCGATGAAGTGTGTGAATTGTGGGGGAGGGCATTCAACTGCGTTTAGGGGGTGTGAGAGTCACAGGGTTGCGAGAGAGGTGGTGCAGGTTAGGGCGGCGGAAGGTTTGTCATATGCGGAGGCTGTAGCAAAGGTGAAACCGGCACGGGTAGCAAGTGAGGTGAGTGCGAAAGAGTTGGTAGTGGAAGAGGGTGTGGGAAGGAAGAAAGTGATGGGTGAGGTGAAAGGCAAAGAAATGGTGATTGTTTCAAAAACTGAGTTTATGTGTTTCATAGTGAGTGTGCTGGAGTTGGTTCAAAGGAATACTTCTATTAGTGTGTCAGATCTTACGAAAGGAGTGGTGGAAGCGGGGAGGAGGTATTTGAGTGTTGTGGATGTGGTGGAAGAGGATGTATTTAAGATGGTTGCTAAAATGCGGAAGCAGAGTGGGATCCCGGCATGAGGATTTTGCAGTGGAACGCGAGAAGTTTGTTGAGAAATGGACAGGAGTTAAATGCGGTGTTGTGCAGGGAATTGAATGTTGACGTGGTTTGTATTCAGGAGACGTGGTTGAGGGGTGATCTGAGGTTTGTGATACCGGGTTTTGAGTTGTTTCGTAAGGATAGGTTGGAAGGGAGAGGGGGGGGGTGTGGCTCTAGCGGTTCGAAAGGGGTTGGTAGCAAGAGAGATTGTGGTGGATGGAGAAGTAGAGGCGATTGGGGCGGGGATACGGGTAGGAGGATTGGAAATATTGGTGCTGAATTATTATAATCCGTGTGAGGTGGTGGAAGTGGGTGTGCTGTCTGGAGTGATAAGGGGACATGTGGGACCTTGTGTTTTGTGTGGCGATTTTAACAGTGCCAACACGTTGTGGGGTAGCGACCGGACAGATACAAATGGGGAAATGTTGGAGGACATGGCTGATGAATTGAGACTGGTTTTGCTGAATGATGGTTCAGGTACGCGGTTAGATGTGAGGACTGGGAAGCTGTCGTGCTTGGACTTGACCTGGGTGTCTGCTGCTATAGCGGGTGAATGTGATTGGGAGGTGCGTGTGGAAGGGGACATGGGGAGTGATCATTCTGGTATATTGGTGACTGTAAGGGGTGAGGTAGGGATCAGGCCACGGATGACTGGGAGAAGGTTGAATTTTAAGAAGGCTGATTGGGAGATGTATAAAAGAGTGTGTCAGGAAGTGATTGTTTCTCGAGGTAGAGGTGAGGAGGTGGATGAATGGAATGAATATTTGGTGCAGGGAATGAGAGCAGCATCTGAGGCGGCAGTTCCAGAGATTGAGAAGGGGAAGAGTGGGAAGATTGAGGTACCTTGGTGGACGGTTGAATGTTCGAGAGCTGTGGCGGAACGTAAGAAGGCTAGGGCCAGGGCGATAAGGTCAGGAATGATAGCAGATTTGGTGACATATAAAAAGGCTAAAGCTAAGGCGCAAAGAGTAATTCGGGAACGGAAACGTGGTTATTGGAGGGGTTATTGTGGGTCCTTGGGGAATGAATCTGGTGTGGGTGAGGTATGGAAACAGTTCAAGCGGATGTCTGGATTAACGAGATCACAGGGTGGAATGACAGTGTTGTTGAAAGGAGAAGAGGTGATTAGTGAGGATGGGGAAAAGGCGAATTTGATGGGGGAGTATTTTGCGGAGGTGCACAGTTCGAGGAATATTCCCGAAGAGGTGAGGTTACAAATGGGTATGGTAGAGGAGGAGATGCGGGAGGTGTTGGCAAATGTTGGGCCTTGGGAAGAGCAATATGAGGTCCTGTTTTCGATGTTGGAGTTGGATGGTGCGATCCGGAAGGGGAAGTGGTCAAGTCCAGGGGTGGATGGTGTTATGTATGTATTTTTAGAGAAGTTGCCGGTAGAATGTAAGTTGGAGGTATTAGCTCTGATCAATGAGATTTGGAAGAGTGGTGTTTTGCCGTAGATATGGAAAAGAGCGATTGTGGTGGCGATTTTGAAGGGTGGAAAGGTTCCAACGGAGTGTAAGTCATATAGGCCGATTGCATTGACTGTTGTGATGTGTAAAGTTATGGAACGGATGGTGGTTGAGCGATTGGGGTTTTATTTGGAGTCGAATGGGTGTTTGAGTGATTTTCAGAGTGGGTTCAGGAAGAATCGGTCGGTGGCTGATCCATTAGTGAGATTAGTGACTGGGGTGGAAGAGGCAATATGTGATGGAGAGTTGGTGGGAGCGTTCTTTTTGGATTTGGAGAAGGCTTATGATATGGTGTGGAAGAGTGGGTTGTTGGTAAGATTGTTGGAGGTGGGTGTGAAGGGGAGGATGTTTCGGTGGATAAGGGCATTTTTGGCAGATAGAACCTTTCAGGTGAGAGTGAGGGGGGTGCTGTCTGAAGTTTGGAAGATGGAAAATGGGACACCGCAGGGAAGTGTGATTAGTGCAATGCTGTTTAATGTAATGGTGGATGGACTGATTCGGGCTATGATGGGATTCGGGTGTCAGGTAGATTTCTTTGCGGATGATGGTGTGGTATGGGTGAGAGGGCGGAGTTTGTTGATGGTGCAGAATCGGTTGCAAGCTGTGATAGTACGCATGGAGGAGTGGTGTGGGAAATGGGGCTTTTCGGTGTCTGTGGAAAAAAGTGTGAGTATGGTGTTTTCGAGGAGAAGAGTGCAGCAGGAGTTGAACTTGGTTTTGAAAGGTGTGAGGGTGAAGAGTGTGAAGGAGTTCCGGTACTTGGGGGTGATTCTGGATAGAAAGTTGAATTGGAACATGCAAGTGGATGGAGTGATGGACAAGTGTAAACGCAGGTTGAATTTGTTGCGGGCGGTGACTGGGAAAGAGTGGGGTGCGCAGCAGAAGTGTTTACGAATGTTATATAAGGGATTGATTTTGAGTGTGCTAGATTTCGGATGTCAGGTGGCAGTGGGTTTCACAAAGAGTCAGAAGTTGCGGTTGGATAGGATGCAGGCGAGAGCGTTGAGAGTGTGTTCGGGTGTGATGAGATCCTCTCCAATGAATGCGGTTCAGGTACTTGTGGGGGAGATGCCATTGGGATTGAGAAGGGATGTGTTGAATATGAGGTGGTGGATGAAGTGTAGTGCGAAGAGTGTGGCTCATCCGGTACGTGAATGTTTGCGGTATAATTGGAGGTTTGACTATTATGGGGATCGGTGGAGGAGGAAAGGGGGCACTTTGGGGTTTCACATGTGGGAGAAGGGGGTACAGTGGGGTGTGGGCGAGTTGATGGTTGTGACAGATATGGATCTAGTGAGGTGTCCGATGTGGATGATGGGGTCTCCTAAGGTGTGCTTGAAGTTGACGAGTGTGGTGTCAAAGAAGCGGGGATTGCGGGGTGAGATCAAAGATTTGGGTCAGGCATATGTGGCAGAGAAAGAAGGGTGCAGGGTGTTCACGGATGGTTCAAAGGATCCGGTATCTGGAAGAGTGGGAATGGCGTATTATTTAGAAAGCACGGGGGAGTATAAAGTGGGGCGTCTGACGGATGATGTGTCAATTTGTACGGCTGAGTTGGTGGCGATTGCAATGGCGATTGAAAGGGTATGCGAGTTGAGGTTTGAGAAAGTAGTGGTATTTTCAGATTCATTGAGTGGGTTGCAGGCGATTGTGGCAGGGGATGGTGATAGGAAGGATGTGATTTTGGATATCAGGAGAAAGATTGATCGGTGTGTGCGTGGGGGGATGGATCTGGAGTTGGCGTGGGTCCCCAGTCATAGCGGCATTCTGGGAGATGAGTTAGTGGATCTGGCGGCGGGTGAGGGTATGAGAAGGGAAGCGGTTGATGTAAGATTGCCTTTGAGTGTGGATGAGACGAAGGCAGTGATGGTGAGGCGGGTCATGGATGAGTGGCAGGAGAAGTGGGTGAGTGGGGTGAAAGGTAGGTGGATGTTTGGTATTCGTGAGAAAGTGTCAGTAAAGGTGGATTCGGGAAGTCTAGAATGGAGGAGGGGGGAGGAGGTGATGCTGAATCGATTGAGAATAGGGCATGTGGGGCTGAATGAATGTCTGTTTAGAGTGGGGAAGCGAGAGTCGAGGGATTGTGCGGTGTGTGGAGTGCCTGAGACCGTGGAACATTTTCTGTTTAGGTGTGAGAGACATGCTGTAGAGAGAGAATTGATGAGGGTTCGATTGACTGCGCAGGGTGTGGCTGAGTTGAGTGGGAAGGCTTTGTTGGGAGGTGACGGGGTGAGTGGCAGGAGGAGGAGTAGTGTGTTGTTGGATTTTGTGAGGCAGACAGGGCGGTGGGAGGAATTGTGAGTTTTACGTGGGTCGAATGCTGAATGGTGGATAGGTGCACATCATCCAATTGGATGGGGAAGCGCCTGCGTGGGTCCGTCCATGCCTACTCTAATTTAAAGAAAGAAAGAAAGATTCACTCCCTCAAGTCCTCGTTGGTGGGGAAAAGGGCGAGTTTCCAACGCTGGCAGCTGCTGACCATGGGCCCCTCCCCCACGTGCAGCCCCTCACCGGATGCGCACACGTGCGCGGCGCTGGAAATGCCTCTCTCCTTGTCAGCGGAGGTGGCGCCGCGCTCAACCCAGACCGGGGAACGCAGGCCTCTACGTCGTGGACTGACGGTTTGCTCGCTGCCCACAGGATGCTCTCAATGGCAGCGGGCGCAGGGAGAGGGATTCCACCCTGCGTTGATGAGGCGGTTCGCTCGCCGCCCACTGAGCCTTTGGCGCAGTTCACTCGCCACCCACTGAGCCTTTGGGGAGGTGGCGATCATGCTGGCAGTGGAAATCTTCTATTCCCTCCTCCTGCAGCTCAACAGCTGATGCGGTACGATTCGTGCAGCACCGGTGGGAAGAGGGGCGGTTGCTGTTTTCTTCACTGCTGGGCCTTCTGGTCATTAGAAAAGGCGCGTGGGTTGGTCAGGTTGGCTACCCTCGTCACCATTGTAAAAAGGAGGACTCACACTGGGAGGATTAAGCTTTATTGTAGCCAACCTGAGCCCAATAGGACTCCACCATCACCACTCCAACCGCTCATTTGTGGAACCCAGAACCCTCACGTAAGTAAACAAACAGTGAACAGCAGGGTTGGAATCCTACGGTGGTAGGATTCCACCCAGATAAATAACACACATCACAGCATCCAACTTAACCATAATGCCCCTTTACCAAAGTTTTTTCAGTGAATTTCATAGGTTTTTACCAGTGCATGCTATTTTCCTACAACTTACTAATATCATACTTACCCAATATAGCAATGTTTGTGTCCAATTTACAAAGTGTCATGTTAAAACTCTGGCATTTCCAACCTTCTGGAATCATTTTTAACACTTCCATACACTTGTTGCAACTATTTCAGCTAGTTTTGCTTCCGTAGACGTCTACGAACATCTGACTTCATAGCGGACCTTCCGGACAGTACCACATGACCATACGCTGACACGCGGCATGATGACATGTCCGAGAACCCGTCTGCACTTCACAGTAAGATCTCTGCTAGCGAATTTCTGGGGTTTTTCGGTTTTACTTGAAACCATAACGTCCCTTTAACAACTTTTTTCATTGAATTTTATAGGTTTGTATTAGTGCAACTTAACCATAATGTCCCTTTAAGAAAGTTTTTTCATTGAATTTCATACGTTTTTATTAGTGCAACTTAACCATAACGCCCCTTTAACAACGTTTTTTCAGTGAATTTCATGGGTTTTTACCAGTGCATGCTATTTTCCTCCAACTTACTAATATCATACTTACCCAATATAGCAATATTTGTGTCCCATTTACAAAGTGTCACCTTAAAACTCTGCCATTTCCCACCTTCTGGAATCATATTTAACACTTCTATACACTTTTTGCAACTAATTCAACTAGTTTTCCATCCGTACTTGTCTACGAACATCTGACTTCATAGCGGACCTTCCGGACAGTGCCACATGACCATACGCTGGCGTGCGGTATGATAACGTGTCCGAGAACCCGTCCACACTTCACGATAAGATCTCTGCTTCGCAGACAGTTCAGAACTGCATTTTCTGATCTAGAAACGTTCAACTTCAAAATTTCCCTTGCACTGTGTGTGGGAGTGGGGGGCCAGTAGGCCCCCCCGCCCCTCCTTTCCGTAGTACAAACTTGGACCATCTGCCTCCAATGGTGCGGGGTGCCCCCGTCGCCCTTATGCAGTGTCAGCATTGGTTGGCATTTGCGTAGATGGGACCATCACGCAGGACACAAGGCATCCATCTTTGTGCCCCCTTGACACCATCTTGGTAACTAGGCCTCATTACAATAATACAAAAAGGCTTCTCTCCCCTTTGCAGCGCCGTGCATGCAGCACACATGACCCCCACCTTTTTTCTCTCACTGTGTCTGGAAAACTCTGCAGCTTGATTTCTCACACTGAAGCCGGAGGTAATTGCAACAAAGAACTAATGTAACAACTCACTCTTCCTCTGAGATCACTGCCCTGTGTGTGAACCCACTTAAGCCAAGCATCCATCTCCACAAATCTATCCATACCCCCTCACCCTCGCCATTGGAAAGTTACAGCCAATGTAACCCTGTGTACTTGCACGGTATTCACTTGATGTACCAAAAATGTGACCCCACCATGATGCTCACCAAGCAGGCCCCCAACTAACATTACACCTCTGTCACAACATATTGCTTCCCAATACTAACACATGCCAGCGTGCCTTAGATTCTTTATGAGTCCAGACCCCAGCTTCAATTAATGTTATCATGATGGGCGAAGCCCTTTAACCTGATGCTCCATATAAGTCACTGTTATTGACGATGTAAATAAATATAAGACGTTTATAGGTTTACAATGATTTGTTCAAACAAATGGCAAAGTAATTATTTAGTGCTTCATAGAGATGTATCATGTCAGCTTAGTTAGCGATCAGCCCCGCCTCACAGCAACCTGACCTTCACCCCTCCTGGACACCGGTAACGAGTCACGAGAAGTCTATCTTCCCAGCGAAAGAGCAACCAATCCAGATGGAACCGTAACGTCATCGCCATATGTGCCTATACTGACTGCCAATCATGTACCGCTTCGACACCCTACACTAATTGTGTCATGTCTGACAAATTTACCTTTATAATACAATGTAACTGTGATTTGTGTTAGAGTGCTCTCGGACAGCCGAGTTCTTTGAATGCCAAATATATAAACTTTTATTTGAACTCACGCAACCTGTCCTCTTAGCCTTATTCCCCGCCTGGGGAGTGTCTCATTTATTCTTTTGCACGTCTAAAGACGGGGAGGACGCCTACAACAGCTCCAACACCTATTTCTACTCATTATCCATTGACAATCTAGTACACAGTACATACTTTTAGCAAAACTTCTATTTATCTTAAAATGGCATCAGCTAATGCCATCCCTCCTCCCCAAGAGCCACCACCAATGCTGTAATCATCCTTGAGAAACACTGCCCCCTACCTTAGAAATAACACATGCACACATTTTTCCTTGTCCACCTACCCCTCCATATTAGTGTTTTATTCCTCTTCCCTCATTTCCCTCCCCACCTTTCGTTCTCAGATCTCCTGTCAAAAGAAATTAATCCAAAAACAACAAAAGACATAGTACATTTGGAACCACCTTTCACAGTTAAAAAATATAACAAAAAAAACATGTATAGACTCCATCTACTTTATATTTCTCAGTAAAGTACATAGACTCAATAAGATTTTCCAACATTTCCATTTGCAGTTTGTGTTATGCTAATGGGAATATTGTGGCGTTCATCCTCCGTTCCAGGGACTGGAACGGTGGATACCGGCCCAGCTGCCCAAGTTATCAGCTCAAGCAAAGCAGCCCCTGAAGAGGGGGATGAAGGCCATGAGCATCGTGGGTTCCCAAAGCGGGAACCCGAGGTGCTAAAAAAGAGGATTTTTCTTCCTACAACGGGACGCCTGGGCGTCCCGGTGTAGGAAGGAAAATCCTTTTCCAAAATGGCCACCATGGAAAGGGAAGGTGAGGGTTCCATACAGGGCCCCTCTTCGCTTTCCATGGCAGCCTGCAGAAGGCAAAAAGAGAACCCTATGACCATATTACCACAAGCACATTTTTCTTCCCTTTCAGATCTATCCTAATTTCAAATAACTTTACCACAAAGCCAGTCCCAGGTGGACATGGCCGCTTTAATCTTTTGTTTTGTCCCTTGTGGTCATGGCCAGTAGCCAGATTGTCCGGATCATGACCTTATTCCATGACCCGGACAATCTGGCCACAGCCCATGGGCACAGGCTACCGCTCAGTCACTAAAGGTATACCACAATTTTTTGTAGCTACATTATGACACTTGTCAAATAATAAAACACTGGCACATTTGCAAAACCATGCTTGTAGGTCCTTGCCAATGCTCCTTACGCAGGTTTGCTGGAAATCCACCCATGTTTTATTTTTTCAAAAGTGTCTAATGTATGCACATACAATCGTCATATAACTTAGCCCCCACTTGACAAAATCCATTCAGACTTTACGAAAACATCTAAATCTAGATCTATAATCTTTTTGTAAACCTTTGTGTAGATTTGTCAAATGGCACCACATTTATAAGCCTTTACAATATTTTGGGACCCCCCCCTCTAATTTTGCTCTCTCTTGACAGAATCCCACCAAACGTCACAAAAACATGTATATCTTGATCTATTATCTGTTTGCCAAATGAAGTGTAGATTTGTCAAATGGCACCTCATTTATAAGCCTTTACATTATTTTGGGACCCCCCCTCTAATTTTGCCCCCTCTTCAGAAAATCCCAACAAACCTCGGAAAAACATTCATATCTAAATTTATTATCAGTTTCCCAAATTAAGTGTAGATCCGTCAAATGGCACCTCTTTTACAAGCCTTTACATTATTTTGGGACCCCCCCAGCTAATTTTGCCCCCTCATGACAGAATCCCACCAAACATTGCATACTCACTCAGAATCAGCTCAGAAATAAACATGCAAAATTTCATGCAGTTCCATTAAGTGGCGCCAAAGTTATAAGCCATCGAAGAACTGCTTTTCACCTACCTTGTAATGCTGAGGTGTTCGCGAACTTCCCAGGACTGTTTGCGAACATCCAAACTGTTCGCGGACTTTCGTGGCAAAAACCACCCGTCTTTTTACTTCTTGCAGCCATCTTCCTTCCAATCCTCATCACCCCTCACATCCCCAGAGATTATTTGATAAGTTTGACAAGTGCAATGTTGTGTTTTTTAATATGTTTTTACCGCGATGTCCGCGGACATCAGCCGATGTCTGCGAATCCAAGATGGCGGGTGTTTCCAAAAATCTGACGCACTTCACGCTCTTCACCATCCAATCAGCGAACACGTCACATGTCCGCGGACATGACATGTCCTGTCCGCGGAGCGGACAGGGAAGTGTGTCCGCGGAGCGGACATAGATATCAGACATTTTTTGTGACCTACTTTTTGGTCATTTTACAAAAAACTACTGGACGGATTTTCACCAAATTTACAAAAGCACGCTTACGGGACCAAGCTGCTGCTCCTGCTGCAAATTTGGTGAAAATCCGTCCAGCGGTTTGGGCTGTAGGCATGAGCAAAGTTTTTTCCCCATTCAGTCTATAGGGAAAAAAATAAATTTTGAGACCCCCGCTATAACTTTGCCCCCCCTGGACCAAACCTCACCAAACTTTGCAAAAAGATTCTGAGTGGGCCATATGCTTTTTTTTGCAAAGTTTGGTGTGGATTCGTCCAGGGGGAGTGAAGTTATAAGCCGTGCAAAAAGTGCTCTTCCTATGGGTTTAGCAACTTAACCATAACTACACACCCCCTACCGTGGGTGGCCATGTAGTTATGGTTAAGTTGCTGTTTCCATAGGAAGAGCACTTTTTGGGTGGCTTATAACTTCGCTCCCCCTGGACGAATTCTCACCAAACTTTGCAAATAAAATATATTGCCCACTCTGAATTTATTTGCAAAGTTTGGTGAGGTTTGGTCGGGGGGGGGGCAAAGTTATAGGGGGGTCCCAAAACTTTCTTTTCCCCATAGACATAAAGGGAAAAAACTTTGCTCACGCCTACAGCCCAAACCGTTGGACGGATTTACACCAAATTTGCAGCAGGAGCAGCGGCTTGGTCCCGAAAGCGTGCTTTTTCTTATTTGGTGTAAATCCGTCCAGTAGTTTTTTAAAAAAAGACAAAAATGTAAGTGAAAAAAATTAGTGATATCTGTGTCCGCTTTGCGGACAAACTTCCCTGTTCGCTCTGCGGACAGGACGGGGATTGGGCAAACGACTTGCGTGATGTCCGAACATCTGACGTGCTTTCCCACTGGCTGCAGTAAAGCGTGCAGTGCGTCTTATTTTCAGAGACGCCCGCCATCTTAGTTTATTGTTCGTATATTGGCATTTGTGGCAAGCTCTGCGGTGACTTCAGACTTCACAAGTGATTATCACAACATAACAAGCGAAAATTCTGATGCGATAAGATAAGAGGACAGCGGGGCCTTCAATGGGGCTGTGTGAGGTTCATGTGGATTACACTTCCTGGACATCCCAGGCTGCTGCAGACTTGCAGGAGACACGCCATTGGTACACGGTGGCCTGCGGAGGACCGAGGAGCGGATATCCCGTTCCCCCCACCCCCACTCATTACCGTGTCTTCCTCCTGTATCCCCCACCCTCGCTCATTACCCGTGTCTCCCTCCTGTACCCCCCACCCCCGTTCATGCCTGTGTCTCTCTCTTGTTTCCCCCCACCCCCGCTCATGCCCCGTGCATCCCCTGTTCCCCCCCGCTCATGCCCCGTGTCTCCCTCGCGTTCCCCCCAGCCCCCGCTAATGTCCCGTGTCTCCCCTGTTCCCCCCACACCCCGCTCATGCCCCATGTCTCCCTCCTGTTTCCCACCACTTCCCATTCAAGCCCTGTGTCTCCCCTATTCCCCCCACCCCCGCTCATGCCCCGTGTCTCTCTCCTGTTACCCCCCGCTCATGCCCAGTGTCTCCCTCTTGTTGCCCCCCACCCCCGCTCATGCCCCGTGTCTCCCTCGTGTTCCCCCCACTCCCGCTCATGCCCCGTGTCTCCCTCTTGTTGCCCCACCTCACGCTCATGTCCGTGTCTCCCTCGTGTTCCCCCACCCCTGCTCATGCCCCGTTTCTCCCTGCTGTTGCCCCCCACCCCCTGCTCATGCCCCATGTCTCTCTCCTGTTGCCCCCGACCCCCGGTCATGCCCCGTGTCTCCCTGCTGTAGCCCTCCATCCCCCAGTCATGTCCCGTGTCTCACTGCTGTTGGCCCCCACCCCCTATCATGCCCTGTGTCTCTCTCCTGTTACCCCCAACCCCCCTCATGCCCCATGTCTCCCTCGTATTCCCCCCACCCCCCGCTCATGCCACGTGTCTCCCTCCTGTTGCCCCCCACGCCCCGCTCATGCCCCCTGTCTCTCTCCTGTTACCCCCACCCCCGCTCATGCCCCGTGTCTCCCTTGTGTTCCCCCCACCACCCGTTCATGCCCCGTGTCTCCCTGCTGTTGCCCCCCACCCCCCGCTCATGCTCCGTGTCTCCCTCTTGTTCCCCCCACCCCGTCTCATGCACCCTGTCTCCCTGCTGTTGCCCCCGACCCCCGGTCATGCCCCGTGTCTCCCTGCTGTAGCCCTCCATCCCCCAGTCATGTCCCGTGTCTCCCTGCTGTTGGCCCCCACCCCCTATCATGCCCCGTGTCTCTCTCCTGTTACCCCCAACCCCCCCTCATGCCCCATGTCTCCCTCGTATTCCCCACACCCCCCGCTCTTGCCCCGTGTCTCCCTCCTGTTACCCCCACCCCCCGCTCATGCCCCGTGTCTCTCTCCTGTTGCCCCCCACCCCCCTCTCATGCCCCATGTCTTTCTCCTGTTGCCCCCCACACCCTGGTCATGCCCCGTG
Organism: Ambystoma mexicanum; assembly: GCF_040938575.1. NCBI lineage: Eukaryota > Metazoa > Chordata > Amphibia > Caudata > Ambystomatidae > Ambystoma > Ambystoma mexicanum. Next base: position 65,697,506 of record NC_090940.1, on the reverse strand, counting down.
TCTCCCTGCTGTTGCCCCCCACCCCCGCTCATGCCCCGTGTCTCTCTCCTGTTACCCCACATCCCCCTCTCATGCCCCGTGTCTCTCTCCTGTTGCCCCCCACTCCCAAGTCATGCCCTGTGTCTCCATTCTGTTGCCCCTCACACCCTGTTCATGCCCCGTGTCTCCCTCTTGTTGCCCCCCACCCCCTGCTCATGCCCCGTATCTCTCTCCTGTTACCCCCACCCCCCTCTCATGCCCCGTGTCTCTCTGCTGTTGCCCCCCACCCCCACTCATGCCCCGTGTCTCCCTGATGTTTCCCCCAACCCCCGGTCATGCCCCGTGTCTCCCTGCTGTTGCCCCCACCCCCCACTCATGCCCCGTGTCTCCCTCGTGATCCCCCACCCCCCGCTCATGCCCTGTGTCTCCCTGCTGTTGCCCCCAACCCCTGCTCATGCCCCGTGTCTCCCTCGTGTTCCCCCCACCCCCAGCTCATGCCCCGTGTCTCCCTGCTGTTGCCCCCCATCCCCCGCTCATGCCCCGTGTCTCCCTCCTGTTGCCCCCACCCCGCTCATGCCCTGTGTCTCTCTCCTGTTACCCCCAACCCCCGCTCATGCCCCGTGTCTCCCTGCTGTTGCCCCCCAACCCCGCTCATGCCCCGTGTCTCTATCCTGTTACCCCCACCCCCCGCTCATGCCCCGTGTCTACCTTGGGTTCCCCCCAACCCCCGCTCATGCCCTGTGTCTCTCTCCTGTTGCCCCCCACCCCGGTCATGCCCGTGTCTCCCTGCTGTTGCCCCCCACCCCCCACTCATGCTTCGTGTCTCTCTCCTGTTGCCCATCAACCCCTGCTCATGGCCCTTGTCTCCCTGCTGTTGCCCCCACCCCCGCTCATGCCCCGTGTCTCTCTCCTGTTACCCCCCACCCCCACTCATGCCCCGTGTCTCCCTCGTGTTTCCCCCACCCCCCGCTCATGCCCCGTGTCTCCCTGCTGTTGCCCCCCATGCCCAGCTCATGCCCCGTGTCTCTCTCCTGTTACCCCCCCACCTCCCTCTCATGCCCCATTTCTCTCTCCTGTTACCCCCCCACCCCCCGCTCATGCCCCGTGTCTGTCTCCTGTTACCCCCCACCCCCGCTCATGCCCTGTGTCTCTCTCCTGTTGCCCCTGCTCATGCCCCGTGTTTCCCTGCTGTTGCCCCTCACCCCCCGCTCATGCCCCGTGTCTCCCTGCTGTTGCCCCCCACCCCCCACTCATGCCCCGTGTCTCTCTCCTGTTACCCCCATCCCCGCTCATGCCCCGTGTCTATCTCCTGTTGCCCCCCACCCCCCGCTCATGCCCCATGTCTCTCTCCTGTTTTCCCCACCCCCCGCTCATGCCCCGTGTCTCTCTCCTGTTGCCCCGACCCCCCGCTCATGCCCCGTGTCTCTCTCCTGTTACATCCCACCCCCTCTCATGCCCCGTGTCTCCCTGCTGTTGCCCCCACCCTATGCTCATACCCCGTGTCTCCCTGCTGTTGCCCCCCAACACCGCTCATGCCCTGTGTCTTTCTCCTGTTACCCCCCACCCCCTCTCATGCCCCGTGTCTCCCTGCTGTTGACCCCACCCTCCGCTCATACCCTGTGTCTCCCTGCTGTTACCCCCCACCCCCCTCTCATGCCCCGTGTCTATCTCCTGTTACCCCCCACCCCCTCTCATGCCCCGTGTCTCTCTCCTGTTACCCCCCACCTTCTCTCATGCCCCGTGTCTCTCTCCTGTTGCCCCCACCCCCCGGTCATGCCCTGTGTCTCCTTGCTGTTGTCCCCCACCCCCGCTCATGCCCCGTGTCTCTCTCCTGTTACCCCCCACCCCCTGCTCATACCCCGTGTCTCCCTGCTGTTGCCCCCCAACCCCCACTCATGCTTTGTGTCTCTCTCCTGTTGCCCCTCAACCCCCGCTCATGGCCCGTGTCTCCCTGCTGTTGCCCCCACCCCCGCTCATGCCCCGTGTCTCTCTCCTGTTACCCCCCACCCCCGCTCATGCCCCATGTCTCCCTCGTGTTTCCCCCACCCCCCGCTCATGCCCCGTGTCTCCCTGCTGTTGCCCCCCACGCCCCGCTCATGCCCTGTGTCTCTCTCCTGTTACCCCCCCACCTTCCTCTCATGCCCCGTGTCTCTCTCCTGTTACCCCCCACCCCCGCTCATGCCCCGTGTCTCCCTCGTGTTTCCCCCACCCCCCCGCTCATGCCCCGTGTCTCCCTGCTGTTGCCCCCCACGCCCCGCTCATGCCCTGTGTCTCTCTCCTGTTACCCCCCCACCTCCCTCTCATGCCCCATGTCTCTCTCCTGTTACCCCCCACCCCCTGCTCATGCCCCGTGTCTCTCTCCTGTTGTCCCCTGCTCATGCCCCGTGTTGCCCTGCTGTTGCCCCTCATCCCCGCTCATGCCCCGTGTCTCCCTGCTGTTGCCCCCCACCCCCCGCTCATGCCCCGTGTCTCTCTCCTGTTACCCCCCATCCCTGCTCATGCCCCGTGTCTATCTCCTGTTGCCCCCCACCCCCCGCTCATGCCCCATGTCTCTCTCCTGTTTCCCCCACCCCCCGCTCATGCCCCGTGTCTCTCTCCTGTTGCCCCGACCCCCCGCTCATGCCCCTTGTCTCTCTCCTGTTACCCCCCATCCCCGCTCATGCCCGGTGTCTATCTCCTGTTGCCCCCCACCCCCCGCTCATGCCCCATGTCTCTCTCCTGTTTCCCCCACCCCCTGCTCATGCCCCGTGTCTCTCTCCTGTTGCCCCGACCCCCCGCTCATGCCCCGTGTCTCTCTCCTGTTACCCCCCACCCCCCTCTCATGCCCCGTGTCTCCCTGCTGCTGCCCCCACCCTCTGCTCATACCCCGTGTCTCCCTGCTGTTGCCCCCACCTCCTGCTCATGCCCTGTGTCTCTCTCCTGTTACCCCCCACCCCCCTCTCATGCCCAGTGTCTCTCTCCTGTTACCCCCCAAACCCCTCTCATGCCCCGTGTCTCCCTGCTGTTGCCCCCACCCTCCGCTCATATCCTGTGTCCCCCTGCTGTTACCCCCACCCCCTCTCATGCCCCGTGTCTCCCTCCTGTTACCCCCCACCCCCTCTCATGCCCCGTGTCTCTCTCCTGTTACCCCCACCTTCTCTCATGCAACGTGTCTCTCTCCTGTTGCCCCCACCCCCCGGTCATGCCCCGTGTCTACCTGCTGTTGTCCCCCACCCCCGCTCATGCCCCGTGTCTCTCTCCTGTTACCCCCACCCCCTGCTCATACCCCGTGTCTCCCTGCTGTTGCCCCCCACCCCTGCTCATGCCCCGTGTCTCCCTACTGTTGCCCCCAACCCCCTGTTCATGCCCCGTGTCTGCCTGCTGTTTCCCCCGCTCATGCCCCGTGACTCCCTGCTGTTGCCCCCCACCCCCTGCTCATACCCCATGTCTCTCTCCTGTTAACCCCACCCCCTCTCATGCCCCGTGTCTCCCTCTTGTTGCCCCCCACCCCACGCTCATGCTCCGTGTCTCCCTCTTGTTCCCCCCACCCCCCACTCATGCCCCGTGTCTCCCTGCTGTTGCCCCCCACCTCCCGCTCATGCCACGTGTCTCTCCTCTGTTATCCCCCACACCCGCTCATGTCCCGTGTCTCCCTCTTGTTGCCCCCCACCCCCTTCTCATGCCCCGTGTCTCCCTCGTGCTCCCCCCACTCCTGCACATTCCCTGTGTCTCCCTGCTGTTGCCCCCCATGCCCCGCTCATGCCCAGTGTCTCTCTCCTGTTGCCCCCCACCACCCGGTCATGCCCCGTGTCTCCCTGCTGTTGCCCTCCACCCCCCGGTCATGCCACGTGTATCTCTTCTGTTACCCCCCACTCCCTCTCATGCCCTGTGTCTCTCTCCTGTTGCCCCCCACCCCCCGGTCATGCCCTGTGTCTCCCTGCTGTTGCCCCCCACTCCCGCTCATGCCCTGTGTCTCTCTCCTGTTACCCTCCAGCCCCCCCTCATGCCTCGTGTCTCTCTCCTGTTACCCCCCACCCCCAGCTCATGCCCCGTGTCTCTCTCCTGTTGCCCCCCGCTCATGCCCCGTGTCTCCCTGCTGTTGCCCCTCACCCTCTGCTCATGCCCTGTGTCTCTCTGCTGTTGCCCCGCTCATGTCCCGTGTCTCTCTCCTGTTACCCCCACCCCCCGCTCATGCCCCGTGTCTCTCTCCTGTTGCCCCCCACCCCCTGCTCATGCCCCATGTCTCTCTCCTGTTACCCCCACCCCCCGCTCATGCCCCGCGTCTCTCTCCTGTTGCCCCCACCCCCCGCTCATGCCCCGTGTCTCTCTCCTGTTACCCCCACCTCCCTCTCAAGCCCCGTGTCTCCCTGCTTTTGCCCCCCACCCTCCGCTCATGCCCCGTGTCTCCCTGCTGTTGCCCCCACCCCCGCTCATGCCCTGTGTCTCTCTCCTGTTACTCCCACGCCCCTCTCATGCCGTGTCTCTCTCCTGTTACCCCCCACCCTCCTCTCATGCCCGTGTCTCTCTCCTGTTGCCCCCCACCCCCGGTCATGCCACGTGTTTCCCGCCTGTTGCCCCCCACTCCCTGCTCATGCCCCGTGTCTCTCTCCTGTTACCCCCACCCCCTGCTCATACCCCGTGTCTCCCTGCTGTTGCCCCCCACCCCCGCTCATGCCCCGTGTCTTCCTGCTGTTGCCCCCCAACCCCGGTCATGTCCCGTGTCTCGCTGCTGTTGCCCCCCACCCCCTGCTCATGGCCCGTGTCTCCCTGCTGTTGCCCCCCACCCCCCGCTCATGCCACGTGTCTCTCTCCTGTTACCCCCTCCCCCCTCTCATGCCCCGTGTCTCCCTCTTGTTGCCCCCCACCCCCCACTCATGCCCCGTGTCTCCCTGCTGTTGCCCCCCACTTCCCGCTCATGCCCCGTGTCTCCCTGCTGTTGCCCCCCACCTCCCGCTCATGCCCCGTGTCTCTCTCCTGTTGCCCCGACCCCCCGCTCATGCCCCGTGTCTCTCTCCTGTTACCCCCCACCCCCCTCTCATGCCCCGTGTCTCCCTGCTGTTGCCCCCAACCTCTGCTCATACCCCGTGTCTCCCTGCTGTTGCCCCCCACCACCGCTCATGCCCTGTGTCTCTCTCCTGTTACCCCCACCCCCTCTCATGCCCCGTGTCTCTCTCCTGTTACCCCCCACCCCCTCTCATGCCCCGTGTCTCCCTGCTGTTGACCCCACCCTCCGCTCATACCCCGTGTCTCCCTGATGTTACCCCCACCCCCCTCTCATGCCCCGTGTCTATCTCCTGTTACCCCCACCCCCTCTCATGCCCCGTGTCTCTCTCTTGTTACCCCCACCTTCTCTCATGCCCCGTGTCTCTCTCCTGTTGCCCACACCCCCCGGTCATGCCCTGTGTCTCCTTGCTGTTGTCCCCCACCCCCGCTCATGCCCTGTGTCTCTCTCCTGTTACCCCCACCCCCTGCTCATACCCCATGTCTCCCTGCTGTTGCCCCCACCCCCCACTCATGCTTTGTGTCTCTCTCCTGTTGCCCCTCAACCCCCGCTCATGGCCCGTGTCTCCCTGCTGTTGCCCCCACCCCCGCTCATGCCCCGTGTCTCTCTCCTGTTACCCCCCACCCCCGCTGATGCCCCGTGTCTCCCTCGTGTTTCCCCCACCCCCCGCTCATGCCCCGTGTCTCCCAGCTGTTACCCCCCACGCCCCGCTCATGCCCTGTGTCTCTCTCCTGTTATCCCCCCACCTCCCTCTCATGCCCCATGTCTCTCTCCTGTTACCCCCCACCCCCCTCTCATGCCCCGTCTCTCTCTCCTGTTGTCCCCTGCTCATGCCCCGTGTTTCCCTGCTGTTGCCCCTCACCCCCGCTCATGCCCCGTGTCTCCCTGCTGTTGCCCCCCACCCCCCGCTCATGCCCCGTGTCTCTCTCCTGTTACCCCCCATCCCCGCTCATGCCCCGTGTCTATCTCCTGTTGCCCCCCACCCCCTGCTCATGCCCCATGTCTCTCTCCTGTTTCCCCCACCCCCCACTCATGCCCCGTGTCTCTCTCCTGTTGTCCTGTTGCCCCGACCACCTGCTCATGCCCCGTGTCTCTCTCCTGTTACCCCCCACCCCCCTCTCATGCCCCGTGTCTCCCTGCTGTTGCCCCCACCCTCTGCTCATACCCCGTGTCTCCCTGCTGTTGCCCCCACCTCACGCTCATGCCCTGTGTCTCTCTCCTGTTACCCCCCACCCCCCTCTCATGCCCCGTGTCTCTCTCCTGTTACCCCCAACCCCCTCTCATGCCCCGTGTCTCCCTGCTGTTGCCCCCACCCTCCGCTCATATCCCGTGTCCCCCTGCTGTTACCCCCACCCCCCTCTCATGCCCCGTGCCTCCCTCCTGTTACCCCCCACTCCCTCTCATGCCCCGTGTCTCTCTCCTGTTACCCCCACCTTCTCTCATGCAACGTGTCTCTCTCCTGTCGCCCCCACCCCCCGGTCATGCCCCGTGTCTACCTGCTGTTGTCCCCCAACCCCGCTCATGCCCCGTGTCTCTCTCCTGTTACCCCCACCCCCTGCTCATACCCCGTGTCTCCCTGCTGTTGCCCCCCACCCCTGCTCATGCCCCGTGTCTCCCTACTGTTGCCCCCCACCCCCGGTCATGCCCCGTGTCTCCCTGCTGTTGCCCCCCACCCCCTGCTCATACCCCGTGTCTCTCTCCTGTTAACCCCACCCCCTCTCATGCCCCATGTCTCCCTCTTGTTGCCCCCCACCCCCCGCTCATGCCCTGTGTCTCCCTCGTGTTACCCCCACCCCACGCTCATGCTCCGTGTCTCCCTCTTGTTCCCCCCACCCCCCACTCATGCCCCGTGTCTCCCTGCTGTTGCCCCCCACCTCCCGCTCATACCACGTGTCTCTCCTCTGTTATCCCCCACACCCGCTCATGTCCCGTGTCTCCCTCTTGTTGCCCCCCATCCCCTTCTCATGCCCCGTGTCTCCTTCGTGCTCCCCCCACTCCTGCTCATTCCCCGTGTCTCCCTGCTGTTGCCCCCCACGCCCCGCTCATGCCCCGTGTCTCTCTCCTGTTGCCCCCCACCACCCGGTCATGCCCCGTGTCTCCCTGCTGTTGCCCTCCACCCCCCGGTCATGCCACGTGTATCTCTTCTGTTACCCCCCACTCCCTCTCATGCCCTGTGTCTCTCTCCTGTTGCCCCCCACCCCCCGGTCATGCCCTGTGTCTCCCTGCTGTTGCCCCCCACTCCCGCTCATGCCCTGTGTCTCTCTCCTGTTACCCTCCAGCCCCCCCTCATGCCTCGTGTCTCTCTCCTGTTACCCCCCACCCCCAGCTCATGCCCCGTGTCTCTCTCCTGTTGCCCCCCCGCTCATGCCCCGTGTCTCCCTGCTGTTCCCCCTCACCCTCTGCTCATGCCCTGTGTCTCCCTGCTGTTGCCCCGCTCATGTCCCGTGTCTCTCTCCTGTTACCCCTACCCCCCGCTCATGCCCCGTGTCTCTCTCCTGTTGCCCCCCACCCCCTGCTCATGCCCCGTGTCTCTCTCCTGTTACCCCCACCCCCCGCTCATGCCCCGCGTCTCTCTCCTGTTGCCCCCACCCCCCGCTCATGCCCCGTGTCTCTCTCCTGTTACCCCCACCTCCCTCTCAAGCCCCGTGTCTCCCTGCTTTTGCCCCCCACCCTCCGCTCATGCCCCGTGTCTCCCTGCTGTTGCCCCCACCCCCGCTCATGCCCTGTGTCTCTCTCCTGTTACTCCCACGCCCCTCTCATGCCCGTGTCTCTCTCCTGTTACCCCCCACCCTCCTCTCATGCCCGTGTCTCTCTCCTGTTGCCCCCCACCCCCGGTCATGCCACGTGTTTCCCGTCTGTTGCCCCCCACTCCCTGCTCATGCCCCGTGTCTCTCTCCTGTTACCCCCACCCCCTGCTCATACCCCGTGTCTCCCGTCTGTTGCCCCCCACCCCCGCTCATGCCCCGTGTCTTCCTGCTGTTGCCCCCCAACCCCGGTCATGTCCCGTGTCTCGCTGCTGTTGCCCCCCACCCCCTGCTCATGGCCCGTGTCTCCCTGCTGTTGCCCCCCACCCCCCGCTCATGCCACGTGTCTCTCTCCTGTTACCCCCTCCCCGCTCTCATGCCCTGTGTCTCCCTCTTGTTGCCCCCCACCCCCCACTCATGCCCCGTGTCTCCCTGCTGTTGCCCCCCACTTCCCGCTCATGCCCCGTGTCTCCCTGCTGTTGCCCCCCACCTCCCGCTCATGCCCCGTGTCTCTCTCCTGTTGCCCCGTCCCCCCGCTCATGCCCCGTGTCTCTCTCCTGTTACCCCCCACCCCCCTCTCATGCCCCATGTCTCCCTGCTGTTGCCCCCAACCTCTGCTCATACCCCGTGTCTCCCTGCTGTTGCCCCCCACCACCGCTCATGCCCTGTGTCTCTCTCCTGTTACCCCCACCCCCTCTCATGCCCCGTGTCTCTCTCCTGTTACCCCCCACCCCCCTCTCATGCCCCGTGTCTCCCTGCTGTTGACCCCACCCTCCGCTCATACCCCGTGTCTCCCTGCTGTTACCCCCCACCCCCCTCTCATGCCCCGTGTCTATCTCCTGTTACCCCCCACCCCCTCTCATGCCCCGTGTCTCTCTCCTGTTACCCCCACCTTCTCTCATGCCCCGTGTCTCTCTCCTGTTGCCCACACCCCCCGGTCATGCCCTGTGTCTCCTTGCTGTTGTCCCCCACCCCCGCTCATGCCCTGTGTCTCTCTCCTGTTACCCCCACCCCCTGCTCAAACCCCGTGTCTCCCTGCTGTTGCCCCCCACCCCCCACTCATGCTTTGTGTCTCTCTCCTGTTGCCCCTCAACCCCCGCTCATGGCCCGTGTCTCCCTGCTGTTGCCCCCACCCCCGCTCATGCCCCGTGTCTCTCTCCTGTTACCCCCCACCCCCGCTCATGCCCCGTGTCTCCCTCGTGTTTCCCCCACCCCCCGCTCATGCCCCGTGTCTCCCAGCTGTTACCCCCCACGCCCCGCTCATGCCCTGTGTCTCTCTCCTGTTACCCCCCACCTCCCTCTCATGCCCCATGTCTCTCTCCTGTTACCCCCCACCCCCCTCTCATGCCCCGTCTCTCTCTCCTGTTGTCCCCTGCTCATGCCCCGTGTTTCCCTGCTGTTGCCCCTCACCCCCGCTCATGCCCCGTGTCTCCCTGCTGTTGCCCCCACCCCCCGCTCATGCCCCGTGTCTCTCTCCTGTTACCCCCCATCCCCGCTCATGCCCCGTGTCTATCTCCTGTTGCCCCCCACCCCCCGCTCATGCCCCATGTCTCTCTCCTGTTTCCCCCACCCCCCACTCATGCCCCGTGTCTCTCTTCTGTTGTCCTGTTGCCCCGACCCCCTGCTCATGCCCCGTGTCTCTCTCCTGTTACCCCCCACCCCCCTCTCATGCCCCGTGTCTCCCTGCTGTTGCCCCCACCCTCTGCTCATACCCCGTGTCTCCCTGCTGTTGCCCCCACCTCCCGCTCATGCCCTGTGTCTCTCTCCTGTTACCCCCCACCCCCCTCTCATGCCCCGTGTCTCTCTCCTGTTACCCCCCAACCCCAACTCATGCCCCGTGTCTCCCTGCTGTTGCCCCCACCCTCCGCTCATATCCCGTGTCCCCCTGCTGTTACCCCCACCCCCCTCTCATGCCCCGTGTCTCCCTCCTGTTACCCCCCACCCCCTCTCATGCCCCGTGTCTCTCTCCTGTTACCCCCACCTTCTCTCATGCAACGTGTCTCTCTCCTGTCGCCCCCACCCCCCGGTCATGCCCCGTGTCTACCTGCTGTTGTCCCCCAACCCCGCTCATGCCCCGTGTCTCTCTCCTGTTACCCCCACCCCCTGCTCATACCCCGTGTCTCCCTGCTGTTGCCCCCAACCCCTGCTCATGCCCCGTGTCTCCCTACTGTTGCCCCCCACCCCCCGGTCATGCCCCGTGTCTGCCTGCTGTTTCCCCCGCTCATGCCCCGTGTCTCCCTGCTGTTGCCCCCCACCCCCTGCTCATACCCCATGTCTCTCTCCTGTTAACCCCACCCCCTCTCATGCCCCGTGTCTCCCTCTTGTTGCCCCCCACCCCCTCGCTCATGCCCTGTGTCTCCCTCGTGTTACCCCCACCCCACGCTCATGCTCCGTGTCTCCCTCTTGTTCCCCCCACCCCCCACTCATGCCCCGTGTCTCCCTGCTGTTGCCCCCCACCTCCCGCTCATGCCACGTGTCTCTCCTCTGTTATCCCCCACACCCGCTCATGCCCCGTGTCTCCCTCTTGTTGCCCCCCACCCCCTTCTCATGCCCCGTGTCTCCCTCATGCTCCCCCACTCCCGCTCATTCCCCGTGTCTCCCTGCTGTTGCCCCCCACACCCCGCTCATGCCCCGTGTCTCTCTCCTGTTGCCCCCACCACCCGGTCATGCCCCGTGTCTCCCTGCTGTTGCCCTCCACACCCCGGTCATGCCACATGTATCTCTTCTGTTACCCCCCACTCCCTCTCATGCCCTGTGTCTCTCTCCTGTTGCCCCCCACCCCCCGGTCATGCCCTGTGTCTTCCTGCTGTTGCCCCCCACTCCCTCTCATGCCCTGTGTCTCTCTCCTGTTGCCCCTCACCCTCCACTCATGCCCTGTGTCTCCCTGCTGTTGCCCCGCTCATGTCCCGTGTCTCTCTCCTGTTACCCCCACCCCCCGCTCATGCCCCGTGTCTCTCTCCTGTTGCCCCCCACCCCCTGCTCATGCCCCTTGTCTCTCTCCTGTTACCCCCACCCCCGCTCATGCCCCGCGTCTCTCTCCTGTTGCCCCCACCCCCTGCTCATGCCCCGTGTCTCTCTTCTGTTACCCCCACCTCCCTCTCAAGCCCCGTGTCTCCCTGCTTTTGCCCCCCACCCTCCGCTCATGCCCCGTGTCTCCCTGCTGTTGCCCCCACCCCCCGCTCATGCCCTGTGTCTCTCTCCTGTTACTCCCACCCCATTCTCATGCCCGGTGTTTCTCTCCTGTTACCCCCCACGCCCCTCTCATGCCCGTGTCTCTCTCCTGTTACCCCCCACCCTCCTCTCATGCCCGTGTCTCTCTCCTGTTGCCCCCCACCCCCGGTCATGCCACGTGTCTCCCATCTGTTGCCCCCACCCCTGCTCATGCCCCGTGTCTCTCTCCTGTTACCCCCACCCCCTGCTCATACCCCGTGTCTCCCTGCTGTTGCCCCCCACCCCCGCTCATGCCCCGTGTCTACCTGCTGTTGCCCCCCAACCCCGGTCATGTCCCGTGTCTCACTGCTGTTGCCCCCCACCCCCTGCTCATGGCCCGTGTCTCCCTGCTGTTGCCCCCCACCCCCCGCTCATGCCACGTGTCTCTCTCTCCTGTTACCCCCTCCCCCCTCTCATGCCCCGTGTCTCCCTCTTGTTGCCCCCCACCCCACGCTCATGCCCTGTGTCTCCCTCGTGTTACCCCCCACCCCACGCTCATGCTCCGTGTCTCCCTCTTGTTCCCGCCAGCCCCCACTCATGCCCCGTGTCTCCCTGCTGTTGCCCCCCACCTCCCGCTCATGCCACGTGTCTCTCCTCTGTTACCCCCCACACCCGCTCATGCCCCGTGTCTCCCTCTTGTTGCCCCCCACCCCCTTCTCATGCCCCGTGTCTCCCTCGTGCTCCCCCCACTCCCGCTCATGCCCCGTGTCTCCCTGCTGTTGCCCCCCACGCCCCGCTCATGCCCCGTGTCTCTCTCCTGTTGCCCCCACCACCCGGTCATGCCCCGTGTCTCCCTGCTGTTGCCCTCCACCCCCCGGTCATGCCACGTGTCTCTCTTCTGTTACCCCCCACTCCCTCTCATGCCCTGTGTCTCTCTCCTGTTGCCCCCCACCCCCCGGTCATGCCCTGTGTCTCCCTGCTGTTGCCCCCCACTCCCGCTCATGCCCTGTGTCTCTCACCTGTTACCCTCCAGCCCCCCCTCATGCCCCGTGTCTCTCGCCTGTTACCCCCCACCCCCAGCTCATGCCCCGTGTCTCTCTCCTGTTGCCCCCCGCTCATGCCCCTTGTCTCCCTGCTGTTGCCCCTCACCCTCCGCTCATGCCCTGTGACTCCCTGCTGTTGCCCCGCTCATGTCCCGTGTCTCTCTCCTGTTACCCCCACCCCCCGCTCATGCCCCGTGTCTCTCTCCTGTTGCCCCCCACCCCCTGCTCATGCCCCGTGTCTCTCTCCTGTTACCCCCACCCCCCGCTCATGCCCCGCGTCTCTCTCCTGTTGCCCCCACCCCCCGCTCATGCCCCGTGTCTCTCTCCTGTTACCCCCACCTCCCTCTCAAGCCCCGTGTCTCCCTGCTTTTGCCCCCCACCCTCCACTCATGCCCCGTGTCTCCCTGCTGTTGCCCCCACCCCCCGCTCATGCCCTGTGTCTCTCTCCTGTTACTCCCACCCCATTCTCATGCCCGGTGTTTCTCTCCTGTTACCCCCCATGCCCCTCTCATGCCCCGTGTCTCTCTCCTGTTACCCCCCACCCCCTCTCATGCCCGTGTCTCTCTCCTGTTGCCCCCCACCCCCGGTCATGCCACGTGTCTCCCGTCTGTTGCCCCCCACTCCCTGCTCATGCCCCATGTCTCTCTCCTGTTACCCCCACCCCCTGCTCATACCCCGTGTCTCCCTGCTGTTGCCCCCCCACCTCCGCTCATGCCCTGTGTCTTCCTGCTGTTGCCCCCCAACCCCGGTCATGTCCCGTGTCTCGCTGCTGTTGCCCCCCACCCCCTGCTCATGGCCCGTGTCTCCCTGCTGTTGCCCCCCACCCCCCGCTTATGCCCCGTGTCTATCTCCTGTTACCCCCTCCCCCCTCTCATGCCATGTGTCTCCCTCTTGTTGCCCCCACCCCTCGCTCATGCCCCATGTCTCCCTCGTGTTCCCCCCACCCCTTGCTCATTCTCCGTGTCTCCCTCTTGTTCCCACCACCCCCCGCTCATGCCCCGTGTCTCCCTGCTGTTGCCCCCCACCCCCGCTCATGCCCCGTGTCTCTCTCCTGTTACCCCCACCACCGCTCATGCCCTGTGTCTCCCTCTTGTTGCCCCCATTCCCCGCTCATGCCCCGTGTCTCCCTCGTGTTCCCCGCACCCCGCTCATGCCCCGTTTCTCTCTCCTGTTACACCCACCCCCCGCTCATGGCCCGTGTCTCTCTCCTGTTGCCCCCCACCCCCCTCTCATGCCCCATGTCTCTCTCCTTTTGCCCCCCACACCCTGGTCATGCCCCGTGTCTCCCTGGTGTTTCCCCCCACCACCCCGCTCATGCCCCGTGTCTCTCTCCTGTTACCCCACACCCCCATCTCATGCCCCGTGTCTCTCTCCTGTTACCCCCACCCCCTCTCATGCCTCGTGTCTCTCTCCTGTTGCCCCCCACCCCCAAGTCATGCCCTGTGTCTCCCTTCTGTTGCCCCCCACACCCTGCTCATGCCCCGTGTCTCCCTCTTGTTGCCCCCCACCCCCTGCTCATGCCCCGTGTCTCTCTCCTGTTACCCCCACCCTGCTCTCATGCCCCGTGTCTCTCTGCTGTTGCCCCCCACCCCCACTCATGCCCGTGTCTCCCTGCTGGTTCCCCCAACCCCCAGTCATGCCCCGTGTCTCCCCCACGCCCCGCTCATGCCCCGTGTCTCTCTCCTGTTGCCCCCACCACCCGGTCATGCCCCGTGTCTCCCTGCTGTTGCCCTCCACCCCCCGGTCATGCCACGTGTCTCTCTTCTATTACCCCCACTCCCTCTCATGCCCTGTGTCTCTCTCCTGTTGCCCCCCAGCCCCCGGTCATGCCCTGTGTCTCCCTGCTGTTGCCCCCCACTCCCGCTCATGCCCTGTGTCTCTCACCTGTTACCCTCCAGCCCCCCCTCATGCCCCGTGTCTCTCGCCTGTTACCCCCCACCCCCAGCTCATGCCCCGTGTCTCTCTCCTGTTGCCCCCCGCTCATGCCCCTTGTCTCCCTGCTGTTGCCCCTCACCCTCCGCTCATGCCCTGTGACTCCCTGCTGTTGCCCCGCTCATGTCCCGTGTCTCTCTCCTGTTACCCCCACCCCCCGCTCATGCCCCGTGTCTCTCTCCTGTTGCCCCCCACCCCCTGCTCATGCCCCGTGTCTCTCTCCTGTTACCCCCACCCCCCGCTCATGCCCCGCGTCTCTCTCCTGTTGCCCCCACCCCCCGCTCATGCCCCGTGTCTCTCTCCTGTTACCCCCACCTCCCTCTCAAGCCCCGTGTCTCCCTGCTTTTGCCCCCCACCCTCCACTCATGCCCCGTGTCTCCCTGCTGTTGCCCCCACCCCCCGCTCATGCCCTGTGTCTCTCTCCTGTTACTCCCACCCCATTCTCATGCCCGGTGTTTCTCTCCTGTTACCCCCCATGCCCCTCTCATGCCCCGTGTCTCTCTCCTGTTACCCCCCACCCCCTCTCATGCCCGTGTCTCTCTCCTGTTGCCCCCCACCCCCGGTCATGCCACGTGTCTCCCGTCTGTTGCCCCCCACTCCCTGCTCATGCCCCATGTCTCTCTCCTGTTACCCCCACCCCCTGCTCATACCCCGTGTCTCCCTGCTGTTGCCCCCCCACCTCCGCTCATGCCCTGTGTCTTCCTGCTGTTGCCCCCCAACCCCGGTCATGTCCCGTGTCTCGCTGCTGTTGCCCCCCACCCCCTGCTCATGGCCCGTGTCTCCCTGCTGTTGCCCCCCACCCCCCGCTTATGCCCCGTGTCTATCTCCTGTTACCCCCTCCCCCCTCTCATGCCATGTGTCTCCCTCTTGTTGCCCCCACCCCTCGCTCATGCCCCATGTCTCCCTCGTGTTCCCCCCACCCCTTGCTCATTCTCCGTGTCTCCCTCTTGTTCCCACCACCCCCCGCTCATGCCCCGTGTCTCCCTGCTGTTGCCCCCCACCCCCGCTCATGCCCCGTGTCTCTCTCCTGTTACCCCCACCACCGCTCATGCCCTGTGTCTCCCTCTTGTTGCCCCCATTCCCCGCTCATGCCCCGTGTCTCCCTCGTGTTCCCCGCACCCCGCTCATGCCCCGTTTCTCTCTCCTGTTACACCCACCCCCCGCTCATGGCCCGTGTCTCTCTCCTGTTGCCCCCCACCCCCCTCTCATGCCCCATGTCTCTCTCCTTTTGCCCCCCACACCCTGGTCATGCCCCGTGTCTCCCTGGTGTTTCCCCCCACCACCCCGCTCATGCCCCGTGTCTCTCTCCTGTTACCCCACACCCCCATCTCATGCCCCGTGTCTCTCTCCTGTTACCCCCACCCCCTCTCATGCCTCGTGTCTCTCTCCTGTTGCCCCCCACCCCCAAGTCATGCCCTGTGTCTCCCTTCTGTTGCCCCCCACACCCTGCTCATGCCCCGTGTCTCCCTCTTGTTGCCCCCCACCCCCTGCTCATGCCCCGTGTCTCTCTCCTGTTACCCCCACCCTGCTCTCATGCCCCGTGTCTCTCTGCTGTTGCCCCCCACCCCCACTCATGCCCGTGTCTCCCTGCTGGTTCCCCCAACCCCCAGTCATGCCCCGTGTCTCCCCCACCCCCCACTCATGCCCCGTGTCTCCCTCGTGTTCCCCCACCCCCCGCTCATGCCCTGTGTCTCCCTGCTGTTGCCCCCAACCCCTGCTCATGCCCCGTGTCTCCCTCGTGTTCCCCCCACCCCCAGCTCATGCCCCGTGTCTCCCTGCTGTTGCCCCCCATCCCCCGCTCATGCCCCGTGTCTCCCTCCTGTTGCCCCCACCCCCGCTCATGCCCTGTGTCTCTCTCCTGTTACCCCCCACCCCCGCTCATGCCCTGTGTCTCCCTGCTGTTGCCCCCCAACCCCGACTCATGCCCTGTGTCTCCCTGCTGTTGCCCCCCACCCCCGCTCATGCCCCGTGTCTCTATCCTTTTACCCCCCACCCCCCGCTCATGCCCCGTGTCTACCTTGGGTTCCCCCCAACCCCCGCTCATGCCCCGTGTCTCTCTCCTGTTGCCCCCCACCCGGTCATGCCCCGTGTCTCTCTCCTGTTACCCCCCCACCCCCGCTCATGCCCTGTGTCTCTCTCCTGTTGCCCCTGCGCATGCCCTGTGTTTCCCTGCTGTTGCCCCTCACCCCTCGCTCATGCCCCGTGTCTCCCTGCTGTTGCCCCCCACCCCCCACTCATGCCCCGTGTCTCTCTCCTGTTACCCCATCCCCGCTCATGCCCCGTGTCTATCTCCTGTTTCCCCCCACCCCCCGCTCATGCCCCATGTCTCTCTCCTGTTTCCCCCACCCCCCGTTCATGCCCTGTGTCTCTCTCCTGTTGTCCCGACCCCCCGCTCAAGCTCCGTGTCTCTCTCCTGTTACCCCCCACACCCCTCTCATGCCCCGTGTCTCCCTGCTGTTGCCCCCACCCTCCGCTCATACCCCGTGTCCCCCTGCTGTTACCCCCACCCCCCTCTCATGCCCCGTGTCTCCCTCCTGTTACCCCCCACCCGCTCTCATGCCCCGTGTCTCTCTCCTGTTACCCCCACCTTCTCTCATGCAACGTGTCTCTCTCCTGTTGCCCCCACCCCCCGGTCTTGCCCCGTGTCTCCCTGCTGTTGTCCCCCACCCCCGCTCATGCCCCGTGTCTCTCTCCTGTTACCCCCCACCCCCTGCTCATACCCCGTGTCTCCCTGCTGTTGCCCCCCACGCCTGCTCATGCCCCGTGTCTCCCTACTGTTGCCCCCCACCCCCCGGTCATGCCCCGTGTCTGCCTGCTGTTTCCCCCGCTCATGCCCCGTGTCTCCCTGCTGTTGCCCCCCACCCCCTGCTCATACCCCGTGTCTCTCTCCTGTTAACCCCACCCCCTCTCATGCCCCGTGTCTCCCTCTTGTTGCCCCCCACCCCCCGCTCATGCCCTGTGTCTCCCTCGTGTTACCCCCATCCCACGCTCATGCTCCGTGTCTCCCTCTTGTTCCCCCACCCCCCACTCATGCCCCGTGTCTCCCTGCTGTTGCCCCCCACCTCCCGCTCATGCCACGTGTCTCTCCTATGTTACCCCCCACACCCGCTCATGCCCCGTGTCTCCCTCTTGTTGCCCCCCACCCCCTTCTCATGCCCCGTGTCTCCCTCATGCTCCCCCCACTCCCGCTCATTCCCCGTGTCTCCCTGCTGTTGCCCCCCACGCCCCGCTCATGCCCCGTGTCTCTCTCCTGTTGCCCCCCACCACCCGGTCATGCCCCGTGTCTCCCTGCTGTTGCCCTCCACCCTCCGTTCATGCCACGTGTCTCTCTTCTGTTACCCCCCACTCCCTCTCATGCCCTGTGTCTCTCTCCTGTTGCCCCCCACCCCCCGGTCATGCCCTGTGTCTCCCTGCTGTTGCCCCCCACTCCCGCTCATGCCCTGTGTCTCTCTCCTGTTACCCTCCAGCCCCCCCTCATGCCCCGTGTCTCTCTCCTGTTACCCCCCACCACCAGCTCATGCCCCGTGTCTCTCTCCTGTTGCCCCCCCGCTCATGCCCCGTGTCTCCCTGCTGTTGCCCCTCACCCTCCGCTCATGCCCTGTGTCTCCCTGCTGTTGCCCCGCTCATGTCCCGTGTCTCTCTCCTGTTACCCCCATCCCCCGCTCATGCCCCATGTCTCTCTCCTGTTGCCCCCACCCCCTGCTCATGCCCCGTGTCTCTCTCCTGTTACCCCCACCCCCCGCTCACGCCCCGCGTCCCTCTCCTGTTGCCCCCACCCCCCGCTCATGCCCCGTGTCTCTCTCCTGTTACCCCCACCTCCCTCTCAAGCCCCGTGTCTCCCTGCTTTTGCCCCCCACCCTCCGCTCATGCCCCGTGTCTCCCTGCTGTTGCCCCCACCCCCCACTCATGCCCTGTGTCTCTCTCCTGTTACTCCCACCCCATTCTCATGCCCGGTGTTTCTCTCCTGTTACCCCCCACGCCCCTCTCATGCCCGTGTCTCTCTCCTGTTACCCCCCACCCCCCTCTCATGCCCGTGTCTCTCTCCTGTTGCCCCCCACCCCCGGTCATGCCACGTGTCTCCCGTCTGTTGCCCCCCACTCCCTGCTCATGCCCCGTGTCTCTCTCCTGTTACCCCCACCCCCTGCTCATACCCCGTGTCTCCCTGCTGTTGCCCCCCACCCCCACTCATGCCCCGTGTCTTCCTGCTGTTGCCCCCCAACCCCGGTCATGTCCCGTGTCTCGCTGCTGTTGCCCCCCACCCCCTGCTCATGGCCCGTGTCTCCCTGCTGTTGCCCCCCACCCCCCGCTCATGCCCCGTGTCTCTCTCCTGTTACCCCCTGCCCCCTCTCATGCCCCGTGTCTCCCTCTTGTTGGCCCCCACCCCACGCTCATGCCCTGTGTCTCCCTCGTGTTACCCCCCACCCCACGCTCATGCTCAGTGTCTCCCTCTTGTTCCCCCCACCCCCCACTCATGCCCCGTGTCTCCCTGCTGTTGCCCCCCACCTCCCGCTCATGCCACGTGTCTCTCCTCTGTTACCCCCCACACCCGCTCATGCCCCGTGTCTCCCTCTTGTTGCCCCCCACCCCCTTCTCATGCCCCGTGTCTCCCTCGTGCTGCCCCCACTCCCGCTCATGCCCCGTGTCTCCCTGCTGTTGCCCCCCACGCCCCGCTCATGCCCCGTGTCTCTCTCCTGTTGCCCCCACCACCCGGTCATGCCCCGTGTCTCCCTGCTGTTGCCCTCCACCCCCCGGTCATGCCACGTGTCTCTCTTCTGTTACCCCCCACTCCCTCTCATGCCCTGTGTCTCTCTCCTGTTGCCCCCCACCCCCCGGTCATGCCCTGTGTCTCCCTGCTGTTGCCCCCCACTCCCGCTCATGCCCTGTGTCTCTCTCCTGTTACCCTCCAGCCCCCCCTCATGCCCCGTGTCTCTCTCCTGTTACCCCCCACTCCCAGCTCATGCCCCGTGTCTCTCTCCTGTTGCCACCCGCTCATGCCCCGTGTCTCCCTGCTGTTGCCCCGCTCATGTCCCGTGTCTTTCTCCTGTTACCCCCACCCCCCGCTCATGCCCCGTGTCTCTCTCCTGTTGCCCCCCACCCCCTGCTCATGCCCCGTGTCTCTCTCCTGTTTCCCCCACCCCCCACTCATGCCCTGTGTCTCTCTACTGTTACTCCCACCCCATTCTCATGCCCGGTGTTTCTCTCCTGTTGCCCCCCACGCCCCTCTCATGCCCGTGTCTCTCTCCTGTTACCCCCACCCCCCTCTCATGCCCGTGTCTCTCTCCTGTTGTCCCCCACCCCCGGTCATGCCACGTGTCTCCCGTCTGTTGCCCCCCACTCCCTGCTCATGCCCCGTGTCTCTCTCCTGTTACCCCCACCCCCTGCTCATACCCCGTGTCTCCCTGCTGTTGCCCCCCACCCCCGCTCATGCCCCGTGTCTTCCTGCTGTTGCCCCCCAACCCCGGTCATGTCCCGTGTCTCGCTGCTGTTGCCCCCCACCCCCTGCTCATGGCCCGTGTCTCCCTGCTGTTGCCCCCCACCCCCCGCTCATTCCCCGTGTCTCTCTCCTGTTACCCCCTCCCCCCTCTCATGCCCCGTGTCTCCCTCTTGTTGCCCCCCAACCCCATGCTCATGCCCTGTGTCTCCCTCGTGTTACCCCCCACCCCACGCTCATGCTCCGTGTCTCCCTCTTGTTCCCCCCACCCCCCACTCATGCCCTGTGTCTCCCTGCTGTTGCCCCCCACCTCCCGCTCATGCCACGTGTCTCTCCTCTGTTACCCCCCACACCCGCTCATGCCTCGTGTCTCCCTCTTGTTGCCCCCCACCCCCTTCTCATGCCCCGTGTCTCCCTCGTGCTGCCCCCACTCCCGCTCATGCCCCGTGTCTCCCTGCTGTTGCCCCCCACGCCCCGCTCATGCCCCGTGTCTCCCTGCTGTTGCCCTCCACCCCCCGGTCATGCCACGTGTCTCTCTTCTGTTACCCCCACTCCCTCTCATGCCCTGTGTCTCTCTCCTGTTGCCCCCCACCCCCCGGTCATGCCCTGTGTCTCCCTGCTGTTGCCCCCCACTCCCGCTCCTGCCCTGTGTCTCTCTCCTGTTACCCTCCAACCCCCCCTCATGCCCCGTGTCTCTCTCCTGTTACCCCCCACCCCCAGCTCATGCCCCGTGTCTCTCTCCTGTTGCCCCCCCGCTCATGCCCCGTGTCTCCCTGCTGTTGCCCCGCTCATGTCCCGTGTCTCTCTCCTGTTACCCCCACCCCCCGCTCATGCCCTGTGTCTCTCTCCTGTTGCCCCCCACCCCCCGCTCATGCCCCGTGTCTCCCTGCTGTTGCCCCGCTCATGTCCCGTGTCTCTCTCCTGTTACCCCCACCCCCCGCTCATGCCCCGTGTCTCTCTCCTGTTGCCCCTCACCCTCCGCTCATGCCCTGTGTCTCCCTGCTGTTGCCCCGCTCATGTCCCGTGTCTCTCTCCTGTTACCCCCACCTCCCGCTCATGCCCCGTGTCTCTCTCCTGTTGCCCCCCACCCCCTGCTCATGCCCCGTGTCTCTCTCCTGTTTCCCCCACCGCCCGCTCATGCCCTGCGTCTCTCTCCTGTTGCTCCCACCCCCCGCTCATGCCCCGTGTCTCTCTCCTGTTACCCCCACCTCCCTCTCAAGCCCCGTGTCTCCCTGCTTTTGCCCCCCACCCTCCGCTCATGCCCCGTGTCTCCCTGCTGTTGCCCCCACCCCCCGCTCATTCCCTGTGTCTCTCTCCTGTTACTCCCAGCCCATTCTCATGCCCGGTGTTTCTCTCCTGTTACCCCCCACACCCCTCTCATGCCCCGTGTCTCTCTCCTGTTACCCCCACCCCCTCTCATGCCCGTGTCTCTCTCCTGTTGCCCCCCACCCCCGGTCATGCCACGTGTCTCCCGTCTGTTGCCCCCCACTCCCTGCTCATGCCCCATGTCTCTCTCCTGTTACCCCTACCCCCTGCTCATACCCCGTGTCTCCCTGCTGTTGCCCCCCACCCCCGCTCATGCCCCGTGTCTTCCTGCTGTTGCCCCCCAACCCCGGCCATGTCCCGTGTCTCGCTGCTGTTGCCCCCCACCCCCTGCTCATGGCCCGTGTCTCCCTGCTGTTGCCACCCACCCCCCGCTTATGCCCCGTGTCTCTCTCCTGTTACCCCCTCCCCCCTCTCATGCCCTGTGTCTCCCTCTTGTTGCCCCCACCCCTCGCTCATGCCCCGTGTCTCCCTCGTGTTCCCCCCACACCTTGCTCATGCTCCGTGTCTCCCTCTTGTTCCTACCACCCCCCGCTCATGCCCCGTGTCTCCCTGCTGTTGCCCCCCAACCCCCGCTCATGCCCTGTGTCTCTCTCCTGTTACCCCCCATTACCGCTCATGCCCTGTGTCTCCCTCTTGTTGCCCCCCATTCCCCGCTCATGCCCCGTATCTCCCTGCTGTTGCCCCCCCACCCTGCTCATGCCCCGTGTCTTCCTGCTGTTGCCCCCCAACCCGGTCATGTCCCGTGTATCCCTGCTGTTGCCCCCCACCCCCTGCTCATGGCCCGTGTCTCCCTGCTGTTGCCCTCCACCCCCGCTCATGCCCCGTGTCTCTCTCCTGTTACCCCCACCCCCCTCTCATGCCCTGTGTCTCCCTCTTGTTGCCCCCCACCCCTCGCTCATGCCCCGTGTCTCCCTCATGTTACCCCCACCCCTTGCTCATGCTCCGTGTCTCCCTCTTGTTCCCACCACCCCCCGCTCATGCCCCGTGTCTTCCTGCTGTTGCCCCCCAACCCCGGTCATGTCCCGTGTCTCCCTGCTGTTGCCCCCCACCCCCTGCTCATACCCCGTGTCTCCCTGCTGTTACCCCCACCCCCCTCTCATGCCCCGTGTCTCTCTCCTGTTACCCCCCACCCCCTCTCATGCCCCGTGTCTCTCTCCTGTTACCCCCCACCTTCTCCCATGCACCGTGTCTCTCTCCTGTTGCCCCCACCCCCCGGTCATGCCCTGTGTCTCCCTGCTGATGTCCCCCACCCTCGCTCATGCCCCGTGTCTCTCTCCTGTTACACCCCACCCCCTGCTCATACCCCGTGTCTCCCTGCTGTTGCCCCCCACCCCCCACTCATGCTTTGTGTCTCTCTCCTGTTGCCCCTCAACCCCCGCTCATGGCCTGTGTCTCCCTGCTGTTTCCCCCACCCCCGCTCATGCCCCGTGTCTCTCTCCTGTTACCCCCCACCCCCGCTCATGCCCCGTGTCTCCCTCGTGTTTCCCCCACCCACCCGCTCATGCCCCGTGTCTCCCTGCTGTTGCCCCCTATGCCCCGCTCATGCCCCGTGTCTCTCTCCTGTTACCCCCCCACCTCCCTCTCATGCCCCATGTCTCTCTCCTGTTACCCCTCCACTCCCCGCTCATGCCCCGTGTCTCTCTCCTGTTACCCCCCACCCCCCGCTCATGCCCCGTGTCTCTCTCCTGTTGTCCCCTGCTCATGCCCCGTGTTTCCCTGCTGTTGCCCCTCACCCCCGCTCATGCCCCTTGTCTCCCTGCTGTTGCCCCCCAACCCCCGCTCATGCCCTGAGTCTCTCTCCTGTTACCCCCCATCCCCGCTCATGGCC
Organism: Ambystoma mexicanum; assembly: GCF_040938575.1. Classification (NCBI taxonomy): domain Eukaryota; kingdom Metazoa; phylum Chordata; class Amphibia; order Caudata; family Ambystomatidae; genus Ambystoma; species Ambystoma mexicanum. The sequence goes on along the minus strand of NC_090940.1, from coordinate 65,675,092 downwards.
CGTGTCTATCTCCTGTTGCCCCCCACCCCCTGCTCATGCCCCATGTCTCTCTCCTGTTTCCCCCACCCCCCGCTCATGACCCGTGTCTCTCTCCTGTTGCCCCGACCCCCCGCTCATGACCCGTGTCTCTCTCCTGTTACCCCCCACCTCCCTCTCATGCCCCGTGTCTCCCTGCTGTTGCCCCCACCTTCTGCTCATACCCCGTGTCTCCCTGCTGTTGCCCCCACCCCCCGCTCATGCCCTGTGTCTCTCTCCTGTTACCCCCACCCCCTCTCATGCCCCGTGTCTCCCTCCTGTTACCCCCCACCCCCCTCTCATGCCCCGTGTCTCCCTGCTGTTTCCCCCACCCTCCGCTCATACCCCGTGTCTCCCTGCTGTTACCCCCAAACCCCTGCTCATGCCCCGAGACTCTCTCCTGTTACCCCCCATCCCCGCTCATGCCCCGTGTCTATCTCCTGTTGCCCCCCACCCCCCGCTCATGACCCGTGTCTCTCTCCTGTTGCCCCAACCCCCCGCTCATGACCCGTGTCTCTTTCCTGTTACCCCCCCATCCCCCTCTCATGCCCCGTGTCTCTCTCCTGTTACCCCCCACCACCTCTCATGCCCCGTGTCTCTCTCCTGTTACCCCCCACCTTCTCTCATGCAACGTGTCTCTCTCCTGTTGCCCCCACCCCCCGGTCATGCCCCGTGTCTCCCTGCTGTTGTCCCCCACCCCCGCTCATGCCCCGTGTCTCTCACCTGTTACCCCCCACCCCCTGCTCATACCCCGTGTCTCCCTGCTGTTGCCCCCCACCCCCGCTCATGCCCCGTGTCTCCCTACTGTTGCCCCCCGGTCATGCCCCGTGTCTGCCTGCTGTTTCCCCCGCTCATGCCCCGTGTCTCCCTGCTGTTGCCCCCCACTCCCTGCTCATACCCCGTGTCTCTCTCCTGTTAACCCCACCCCCTCTCATGCCCTGTGTCTCCCTCTTGTTGCCCCCCAGCCCCCGCTCATGCCCTGTGTCTCCCTCGTGTTACCCCCACCCCACGCTCATGCTCCGTGTCTCCCTCTTGTTCCCCCCAGCCCCCCACTCATGCCCCGTGTCTCCCTGCTGTTGCCCCCCACCTCCCGCTCATGCCACGTGTCTCTCTTCTGTTACCCCCCACCCCCGCTCATGCCCCGTGTCTCCCTCTTGTTGCCCCCCACCCCCTTCTCACGCCCCGTGTCTCCCTCGTGCTCCCCCCACTCCCGCTCATGCCCTGTGTCTCCCTGCTGTTGCCCCCCACACCCCGCTCATGCCCCGTGTCTCTCTCCAGTTGCCCCCCACCACCCGGTCATGCCCCGTGTCTCCCTGCTGTTGCCCTCCACCCCCCGGTCATGCCACGTGTCTCTCTTCTGTTACTCCCCACTCCCTCTCATGCCCTGTGTCTCTCTCCTGTTGCCCCCCACCCCCCGGTCATGCCCTGTGTCTCCCTGCTGTTGCCCCCCACTCCCGCTCATGCCCTGTGTCTCTCTCCTGTTACCCTCCAGCCCCCCCCTCGTGCCCCGTGTCTCTCTCCTGTTACCCCCCACCCCCAGCTCATGCCCCGTGTCTCTCTCCTGTTGCCCCCCGCTCATGCCCGTGTCTCCCTGCTGTTGCCCCTCACCCTCCGCTCATGCCCTGTGTCTCCCTGCTGTTGCCCCCCACGCCCCGCTCATGTCCCGTGTCTCTCTCCTGTTACCCCCATCCCCCGCTCATGCCCCGTGTCTCTCTCCTTTTGCCCCCCACCCCCTGCTCATGCCCCGTGTCTCTCTCCTGTTACCCCCACCCCCCGCTCATGCCCCGCGTCTCTCTCCTGTTGCCCCCACCCCCCGCTCATGCCCCGTGTCTCTCTCCTGTTACCCCCACCTCCCTCTCATGCCCCGTGTCTCCCTGCTTTTGCCCCCCACCCTCCGCTCATGCCCCGTGTCTCCCTGCTGTTGCCCCCACCCCACGCTCATGCCCTGTGTCTCTCTCCTGTTACTCCCACCCCATTCTCATGCCCGGTGTTTCTCTCCTGTTACCCCCCACCCTCCTCTCATGCCCCGTGTCTCTCTCCTGTTACCCCCCACCCCCCTCTCATGCCTGTGTCTCTCTCCTGTTGCCCCCCACCCCCGGTCATGCCACGTGTCTCCCGTCTGCTGCCCCCCACCCCCTGCTCATACCCCGTGTCTCCCTGCTGTTGCCCCCCACCCCCGCTCATGCCCTGTGTCTTCCTGCTGTTGCCCCCCAACCCCGGTCATGTCCCGTGTCTCCCTGCTGTTGCCCCCCACCCCCTGCTCATGGCCCGTGTCTCCCTGCTGTTGCCCCCCACCCCCCGTTCATGCCCCGTGTCTCTCTCCTGTTACCCCCACCCCCCTCTCATGCCCTGTGTCTCCCTCTTGTTGCCCCCACCCCTCGCTCATGCCACATGTCTCCCTCGTGTTCCCCCCAACCCTTGCTCATGCTCTGTGTCTCCCTCTTGTTCCCACCACCCCCGCTCATGCCCCGTGTCTCCCTGCTGTTCCCCCCCACCCCCGCTCATGCCCCGTGTCTCTCTCCTGTTACCCCCCACCACCGCTCATGCCCTGTGTCTCCCTCTTGTTGCCCCCATTCCCCACTCATGCCCCGTGTCTCCCTCGTGTTCCCCCCACCCCGCTCATGCCCCGTGTCTCCCTGCTGTTGCCCCCCCACCCCCGCTCATGCCCCGTGTCTTCCTGCTGTTGCCCCCCAACCCCGGTCATGTCCCGTGTCTCCCTGCTGTTGCCCCCCACACCCTGCTCATGGCCCGTGTCTCCCTGCTGTTGCCCCCCACCCCCTGCTCATGCCCCGTGTCTCTCTCCTGTTACCCCCACCCCCCTCTCATGCCCTGTGTCTCCCTCTTGTTGCCCCCCACCCCTCGCTCATGCCCCGTGTCTCCCTCGTGTTCCCCCCACCCCCTGCTCATGCTCCGTGTCTCCCTCATGTTCCCACCACCCCCCGCTCATGCCCTGTGTCTCCCTGCTGTTGCCCCCCACCCCCGCTCATGCCCCGTGTCTCTCTCCTGTTACCCCCCACCACCGCTCATGCCCTGTGTCTCCCTCTTGTTGCCCCCCATTCCCCGCTCATGCCCCGTGTCTCCCTCGTGTTCCCCCCACCCCGCTCATGCCCCGTGTCTCCCTGCTGTTGACCCCCACCCCCCGCTCATGCCCTGTGTCTCCCTGCTGTGTCCCCCCACCCCCTGCTCATGCCCTGTGTCTCTCTCCTGTTACCCCCCACCCCCTCTCATGCCCCGTGTCTCCTTCGTGTTCCCCCACCCCCCGCTCATGCCCCGTGTCTCCCTGCTGTTGCCCCCCACGTCCCGCTCATGCCCCGTGTCTCTCTCCTGCTACCCCCATCCCCCGCTCATGCCCCGTGTCTCTGTGTCTCCCTCGTGTTCCCCCCACCCCCCGCTCATGCGCTGTGTCTCTCTCCTGTTGCCCCCCATGCCCCTCTCATGCCCCGTGTCTCTCTCCTGTTGCCCCCCACCCCCCGGTCATGCCCCGTGTCTCCCTGCTGTTGCCCCCCACCCCCGCTCATGCCCCGTGTCTCCCTCATGTTCCCCCCACCCCCCGCTCATGCCCCGTGTCTCCCTCCTGTTGCCCCCACCCCCCCGCTCATGCCCCGTGTCTCCCTCTTGTTGACCCCCACCCCCTGCTCATGCCCTCATGCCCCGTGTCTCCCTCTTGTTGCCCGCTACCCCCGGCTTATGCCCCGTTTCTCCCTCGTGTTCCCCCACCCCCCGCTCATGCTCCGTGTCTCCCTCTTGTTCCCCCTGCTCACGCCCCATGTCTCCCTGCTCCCCCGCTCATGCCCTGTGTCTCTCTCCTGTTACCCCCCACCCCCGCTCATGTGCTGTGTCTCTCTCCTGTTGCCCCCCACCCCCCTCTCATGCCCCGTGTCTCTCTCCTGTTGCCCCCCACCCCCGGTCATGCCCCTTGTCTCCCTGCTGTTGCCCCCACCCCCGCTCATGCCCCGTGTCTCTCTCCTGTTCCCCCCACCCCCCTCTCATGCCCGTGTCTCTCTCCTGTTGCCCGCCACCCCCCGCTCATGCCCTGTGTCTCTCTCCTGTTGCGCCCCACCCGCCTCTCATGCCCTGTGTCTCTCTCCTGTTACCCCCCACACCCCTCTCATGCCCCGTGTCTCTCTCCTGTTGCCCCCCACCTCCCGGTCATGCCCTGTGTCTCCCTGCTGTTGCCGCCATCCACCTGCTCATGCCCCGTGTCTCTCTCCTGTTACCCCCCACCCCCTGCTCATGCCCCGTGTCTCCCTGCTGTTGCCGCCCACCCCCTGCTCATGCCCCGTGTCTCCCTGCTGTTGCCCCCCACCCCCAGGTCATGCCCCGTATCTCACTGCTGTTGCCCCCCACACCCCTCTCATGCCCCGTGTCTCCCTCGTGTTCCCCCCACCCCCGCTCATGCCCCGTGTCTCCCTGCTGTTGCCCCTCACCCCCGCTTATGCCCAGTATCTCCCTGCTGTTTCCCCCCACCCCCTGATCATGCCCCGTATCTCTCTCCTGTTATCCCCCACCCCCTGCTCATGCCCCGTGTCTCTCTCCCATTACCCCCCACCCCCCTCTCATGCCCCATGTCTCTCTCCTGTTGCCCCCACCCCCGGTCATGCCCTGTGTCTCCCTGCTGTTGCCCCCCACCCCCGCTCATGCTTCATGTCTCTCTCCTGTTACCCCCACCCCCCTCTTATGCCCCGTGTCTCTCTCCTGTTACCCCCCACCCCTCTCTCATGCACTGTGTCTCTCTCCTGTTGCCACCCACCCCCCGGTCATGCCCCGTATCTCTCTCCTGTTATCCCCCACCCCCTGCTCATGCCCCGTGTCTCTCTCCCATTACCCCCCACCCCCCTCTCATGCCCCATGTCTCTCTCCTGTTGCCCCCACCCCCGGTCATGCCCTGTGTCTCCCTGCTGTTGCCCCCCACCCCCGCTCATGCTTCATGTCTCTCTCCTGTTACCCCCACCCCCCTCTTATGCCCCGTGTCTCTCTCCTGTTACCCCCCACCCCTCTCTCATGCACTGTGTCTCTCTCCTGTTGCCACCCACCCCCCGGTCATGCCCCGTGTCTCCCTGCTGTTGCCCCCACCCCCGCTCATGCCCCGTGTCTCTCTCCTGTTACCCCCCACTTCCTTCTCATGCCCCGTGTCTCCCTCGTTTTCCCCCACCCCCCACTCATGCCCCATGTCTCTCTCATGTTGCCCTCCACCCTCTGCTCATGCCTGTGTCTCTCTCCTGTTACCCCCCACCCCCCTTTCATGCCCCATGTCTCTCTCCTGTTGCCCCACACCCCCGGTCATGCCCCGTTTCTCTCTCCTGTTGCTCCCCACCCCCCGTTCATGGCCCGTGTCTCCCTCCTGTTGCCCCCCACCCCCTGGTCATGCCCCGTGTCTCCCTCCGGTTGCCCCCCACCCCCGCTCATGCCCCGTTTCTCCCTGCTGTTGCCCCCCACCCCCGCTCATGCCCCGTGTCTCTCTCCTGTTACCCACCCCCCCGCTCATGCCCCGTGTCTCCCTGCTGTTGCCCCCCACAACCCGCTCATGCCCCGTGTCTCCCTGCTGTTGCCCCCCACCCCCCGCTCATGCCCGTGTCTCACTCCTGTTACCCCCCACCCCCCTCTCATGCCCCGTGTCTCTCTCCTGTTGCCCCCACCCCCCGCTCATGCCCGTGTCTCTCTCATGTTACCCCCCACCCCCTTTCATGCCCCGTGTCTCTCTCCTGTTGCCCCCCAACCCCCGGTCATGCCCCGTGTCTCTCTCCTGTTACCCCCCACCCCCCTCTCTTGGCCCGTGTCTCCCTCCTGGTCCCCCCTACCCATGCCCTGTTGTGTTCTCTGTATACACCCCGCCTTCCCTTTCCATGATGTCCATCTTGGTAAAAGATTTTCCTTCCTTGGGAAGAAAAATCTTAGCTTACCATAACTGGCCAATTTCAAGGGTTTTTATGTTTTAATTGGAACCATAACGTCCGTTTAACAAAGTTTTTTCACTGAATTTCATAGGTTTTTAGTAGCGCAACTTAACCATAACGTCCCTTTAACAAAGTTTTTTCACTGAATTTCATATGTTTTTAGTAGCGCAACTTAACCATAACGTCCCTTTAACAACATTTTTTCACTGATATATATATATATCAGAAAAAAAAAGTTGTTAAAGGGATTTTATGCTTAAGTTGCGCTACTAAAAACCTATGAAATTCAGTAAAAAAACTTTTTTTAGGGACAGTATGGTTCCAAGCAAAACCGAAAAACCCCTTAAATTCGCCAGTTATGGTAAGCTAAGCAACCATAACTTGCACCACCACCGTGCATTGCTAAGACTAACACCCAGGACATCAAAGATGACATAACAAATGTCATTGATGACATCACATGTGCATTTACTTTTTATGAAAACTCTGCACAAGAGATTCTTATTATAATGTTGACAGAAAAAGTGTCAAGGATCATTGGAATAGATATCTTGAGCTATGTAGTGCATTAGGCAATGCGTTGATATAAATAGCATTCTATTATGAAGTTCTTAACAGTATACTAAGCTGCTCATGTATAAATATAAGCATTGTGTGCAGCATACATGATGGAGGTGCAATATTCATAATCTTCCCATGTTGAATAGTGAAATGTTACATGCTTTTAATGAGAGTTTTGTGTATTGTGCAACTATCACGCGACGCGTTCCCGGCTGGCGTCTGTTGCCCCGAGTACGTCTCTGGACTTCCTGAGTCCTATCACGCTCAGCAGCTACGTGCACTCGACGGTCTAGTCTTTCTCCGTTCGAGTGCACGAAGCGCTACTTAACCACGCCTCCCTTTCAGTCCTACGCATTGCAACCGCTCATGGTCAGCTGTGCTCCCTTGCTGCCGCGGTTTTGCTATACGCTGTTGTTTTGTTCCTCTGAGCATTCACTATCTACTTTCCTCTTCCTTTTCCTACCTCCCCTTTTTCTTGGTTCCAGTCCTCTCTTGGTTCCTCTGCTTTCAGTTTCGGGGCTCCCCCGGTTTGCCTCCTCCTGCGAACTGCTCCTGCAGTTCGTGCATCCAGCTTCCTTCTGGAGTGTTTCTCTTGTCATCCTCCGGTACTACTATTTCCATTCTGGGTCTCCCGCTCCTTCTATCCTCCGGACCCAGCATCCATCAGGAGACCTGCCGGATCCTTATCTTCAGTGGGTTTTCTTTTGCCAGTACTTGGCTTTTCTTCCCCTTTCTGTCCCCGCGGGGAGGGGGTCATGGCCAGGGCGTTTTTACCCGCTCTCACTGTGGTTTCCTCTTACGGGAGACTCAAGCAGCAAAGGAAAAAAGAAAAGGATTACAGAGCTCATCGATCTCTCAGCCCCGTGGAGGAGGACTCAGATACTCCAGGTGAGGAGTTAGAGGAGGGAAGGGGGGAATACCAACATAACATCAGGGAAACCGGTTGACAGATTGAAACGCCCAACCTTTAAGATGGCTACCCCTAAGCAAGTGCAGGAGTTAATCGCTGCGGTACAGAATCTTTCCATTGAGATGCAAAACATGAAGACAGAGAACAATCTTCTTAAACAAATGGTGGCGGCCCGCGAGCCCCCTCCTACGGATTTGCCCCCGATGTCTTTGTCATCAGGGAAGTATGACGGATCTCCCAAGACACTCAAGGTATTCCTTGACGCCTGTAGGGTGTACTTTTCCTTCAGAACCCGCACCTATGCATCCGACCACGCCAAGGTTGGCTTTCTGATATCAAATATGACAGGGAATGCACTTGCATGGGCCACCCCTCGCATCACAGGAGCTGATCCAGTGCTTCATAATTTTGATGCCTTTGTGGATTTAGTGAAAACCACATTCGAAAGACCTGAAATTACCATGGCAGCAGGCGAAGACCTGTTGGACATTCGTCAGGGTTAAACTGACGTATTGTCTTAAATTTCTTCATTTAAAAGATTGGCGATGGAAACTGGTTGGACCGAACAATCACAATATATATTGTTCCGCCGTGGTCTCCGGGAGGACCTAAAGGATGAATTGGCCCACTTCCCTCGTCCTGCATCACTACCGGAATTGATGACTGCAGCCCTTCAGATGGAATTCAGGATGCAAGAAAAGCGTCAGGAGAGACGAAAGACACGTTCTCCACTTCCAAGAACCTCCTCTCCTCCTTCACCTACACTCAAACAGCACGACGAGCCTATGCAGATCGGCGCCACTCGTCGATCATTGACTCCTGAGGAAAGAAAAAGGAGAAGAGAACAAGGTCTATGCGCTTATTGTGCTTCAGATCGTCACACTGTTCGGAACTGTTATGAACTGCCCCAAAGGCCGGCGGAAAACAAGAACCCTCGATCCTAGAAGGGACGAGCTATCGAAGGCAGTCTTCTAGTCCCTATTTTACCATGTCAATTGATTCCTCGGATCCGTCCGAAGTCTCCCGTCTCATGGTCTTGTCAGTAAAAGTTACCATTCATGGTAACCAAGTAGAGACTTTGGCACTCCTGGATTGTGGGGCCGCAGGAAACTTTGCTGATACCCTCTGGGTGGACAAGGCTGGTGCTAAACGCATTGACCGCAGACACGGACAGAAGGTTGAGGGAGTGGATGGTAAACCCCTTGTGTTCCGGACCGATTACTCAGACCACTGAACCTCTGCCACTCACGATTCTCCAGCATTCAGAAGTCATCACTTTTGACATAATACGAGCGGCTCACTTCCCTTTGATATTAGGGATCACCTGGTTGCGTCAACACAATCCCAGAGTGAACTGGAAGTCAAATTGTATGCATTTCAACTCTGAGTACTGCCAAACCCATTGTTTTCGAGATACACACTACCTGGAGGTAAAGGTTACATCTACCCCTCTCCACACGGCTATTGGGGTCCATTCTCTTGACAAAATTGTGGACGATTACTCTACTGTATTTTCTGAAGGTGTTCAGATGGCATTGCCCCCTCACAGACCAGAGGACTGTGCCATAGAGTTAATTCCCAATGCCCTAGTACCGTTTAGCAGGATGTTTGCACTGTCCAAGATGGAAAAGGAGGTATTATGGAAATATTTGGACGACAACTTGTGCAATGGTCTCATTAGACCTTCAAAGTCTCCTGCGGGTGCCCCCTTGTTTTTTATCCCCAAACGAGACTCCAAAGATCTCACGCTATGTATAGACTACCGGGGATTGAACAAGGTTACTCTCAAGGATAGGTATCCCATGCCTCTCATCCCGGACGTTTTGGAAACCGTCCAGGGTGCAACAGTGTTTTCTAAATTGGATCTCCAAAATGCCCATCATTTGCTCAGAATACGTTCTGGAGACGAATGGAAAACTGCGTTTAGGACACCTTTCAGACTGTCCGAATATCATGTGATGCCTTTTGGCCTTGTGAACGCTCCAGCCATCTTTCAAAGATTTATCGACCGTATCTTTTCAGACCTGTTGTTCGTGCCAGTGGTTGTATATCTTGACGATATACTGGTCTATTCTCGGACTATGTCAGAACATCGGCTTCATCTCACAGAAGTACTGAAGCACCTTAAAGGACATCAACTATTAGCCAAACGAGAAAAATGCATATTTGGTGTCTCTTCGGTACCCATTTTAGGGTTAATTCTTTCGTCTCAAGGCATTCAAATGGACCAGAAGAAGGTAGATGCCATTCTCAAATGGCCAGCCGCTACCTCGGTCAAAGAAGTGCAACGGTTTCTGGGCCTGGCAAATTTCTATCGGCGGTTTATACCGAGTTTTTCCAACATCGTTTTGCCCATCACTGGGTTATTAAGGAAATCATCTAAACCATTTATTTGGAGCCCTCAGGCTGAAGACAGCTTTCAATTCTTAAAGAACAGTTTTTGTAGTGCTCCCATTCTACGCCAGCCAGATCAAAACAAGCCTTTTATCCTAGAAACAGACCCATCAGCAGCATCTATTGGAGCCGTACTATTGTAAGAACATGATCATAAAGAACACCCTGTGGCCTATCTATCAAAGACCCTCATAACAAGTCAACAAAACTACTCTGTGATCGAAAAAGAACTCTTAGGCATAAAGAGGGCCTGTGAAGTATGGAGACAACTGCTGCAGGGGAGCCACCATACTTTTTTGATTCGGACGGATCATAAAAATCTACAAGTTCTGCAGTCTATGGATTGTATCAATTCCAGGCAGGCACGATGGGCTCACTTTTTCTCTCAATATGATTTCCACAACACTTACATCCCGGGAAGCCAGAACACCTTGGCAGATGCTTTGTCTAGAAATATGCTTACCTCCCGTGAAACCTCTATTCACCCCAAGAAACTGTTTCCTAGAAACCGAATTATAGCTACAATCTCCTCCTTTTTTCAGCAGATCAGAGAAGCTGCTGCAGGTCACTCAATACTGCCAGGCATGACTAAAAAGGACGGCCTGTTTTTCAGGAATCAGAAGATATTGGTCCCTTCCAAAACTCTTCAAGAAAACATCTTGTCTTGGTGTCATGACCACAAGACGGCGGGCCATCGAGGGCAAGCCGGTACCCTGGATTTGGTGAGAAGAGCCTTCTATTGGCTTGGATTACCTAAAGATGTCAAACAATATGTTCAGACCTGCGGAGTCTGTTGTCAAAGTAAATACAGCACAAAAAGACCCATCGGATTGTTGCAACAAGATACCATCCCTGATCGCCCGTGGAGTAGCATCTCCACTGATTTCATTGTGGATTTACCCCCATCTAAAGGGTGCACCTGTATAATGGTAACTGTAAATACTTTCACCAAGTTGGCTCACTTCTCTCCGCTCCCTGGCCTCCCAACAGCAGATGGCATGGTATTGGTTTTCATTAAGGATATTTTTAGGCTCCACGGCCTTCCGGACAAGATTGTGTCTGACCGGGGAAGCCAGTACATGTACACATTTTGGAAATCACCTTGCACCGCTCTCAACATCCAGCGGGCATTATCGTCTGGCTATCATCCTCACTTATGGCCAGACAGAACGTTTAAATGCCACCCTGGAACAGTACCTACGTAGCTACACTAACTTGGAGCAGGATAACTGGGTTGATCTGTTGCCTACGGCGGAATTCGCCTATAACAATGCCAGTCATTCGGCAACTGGGATGTCTCCTTTTTTCTGTTCTTATGGGTTTCATCCCCGAGCCATTGTTCCTCTCACTTCTTATCAACCTGCACTGCCGGCAGTAGAAGACGTACTGTCCCGGATAAAGGACACCCGAGAAAAGGCAAAGGTAAACCTGATGGATAGTCTTAAGGACTATAAAAATCAGGCCGACCATCATCGGCAGATTGTCCCTGATTGGAAGGTGGGTTCAAAGGTATGGCTTTCTACCAAATACCTTCCGAGATGGTCTCAACCATCTAAGCTGTCTCCTAGGTTCATTGGGCCCTATCCTATCACCGCTAAAATCAATCCGGTGGCTTTTCAATTGAAATTGCCTCACATTCTAAGGAGGATTCACCCCGTGTTTCATGCCTCTCTTTTAAAGAGCGCCAAACCATCTTGCAGGGCTAAAACTTTACCGATTCTCTTTCAGTCCCCTGATACCCCGGAGTATGAGGTTTCCCAACTGCTGGATTCTAGGTACCGTAAAGGGCGCCTGGAATACCTGGTGCATTGGAAAGGATTTTATCATGCGGAAGACTCCTGGGAGCCCTTGTCGTATATTCATGCCCCAGTTCTTCTTAGTAAGTACCATCGGTTGCATCTCGGTAAACCGGGTGGGTTGCGCCTTGGAGGGGGGCATACTGTCACGCAACGCATTCCTGGCTGCCGTCTGTGGCCCCGAGTATGTCTCTGGACTTCCTGAGTCCTATCACGCTCAGCAGCTACGTGCACTCGACGGTCTAGTCTTTCTCCGTTCGAGTACACAAAGCGCTACTTAACCATGCCTCCCTTTCAGTCCTACGCGTTGCAACCGCTCACGGTCAGCTGTGCTCCCTTGCTGCCGTGGTTTTGCTATATGCTGTTGTTTTGCTCCTCTGAGCATTCGCTATTTACTTTCCTCTTCCTTTTCCTACCTCCCCCTTTTCTTGGTTCCAGTCCTCTCTTGGTTCTTCTGCTTTCAGTTTCGGGGCTCTCCTGGTTTGCCTCCTCCTGCGAACTGCTCCGGCAGTTTGTGCATCCAGTTTCCTTCAGCTTTCTTCTGGAGTGTTTCTCTTGTCATCCTCCGGTACTACTATTTCCATTCTGGGTCTCCCGCTTCTTCCATCCTCTGAACCCAGCATCCATCAGGAGACCTGCCGGATCCTTATCTTCAGTGGGGTTTTTTTTTGCCAGTACTTGGCTTTTCTTCCCCTTTCTGTCCCCCCGGGGAGGGGGTCACGGCGAGGGCGTTTTTACACGCTCTCACTGTGGCTTCCTCTTACGGGAGACTCAAGCAGCAAAGGAAAAAAGAAAAGGATTACCAAGCTCATCGATCTCTCAGCCCCGTGGAGGAGGACTCAGATACTCCAGATGAGGAGTTAGAGGAGGGAAGTGGGGATACCAACATAACATCAGGGAAACCGGTTGACAGCAACATGTAATAAGTAGCTAATAAAACCACTGACTACATAATTTCATTATTACATACAAACCACAAAGACACAACAACAGATACAACCATGAGTATATATAGAGAAAGTGAAGCACGAAAAAAAGCAGCAGTAGAAGCAGAAAGTGTTCACAATCTAACTGATTATCTTTATGCACAGAAAGGATTGCTCTGCTTCAAACCTACTACTTCCCTATGTACAAATATCACATGAGGTGACTGCACCCTAAAGAAAGTAATGCAAATACAAATATGAGCACATCCAGAAAAAGTAAAGTAATAAAAACACAACAGAACAATAAGAAACTGCTGATAACCTTACTGATTGTCTTCATACACAGAAAGCATTGCTATCTTTTAAGTGTGTATTTTTCATATGTATATGTTTCATATGCTGTGAGTGGACCCTATGTCAGGAATCGAGGGTGGAAGCTGTGGGATCGATGGACGCTCTAGTCCTCACCCAACATGGCTGCCTCCACTATAAATCTAGGCCCCGCCTCTAGCTCGGCGCGTTGTATCTGTGTATTGCTTACACGTCTACCAGCGCTCAGAGTTACTCGTAACTTTCTTCCTAGTATCCTCCTCGCTCTCGTTTTCGGCGTGAGCTTGTATTTTTCTCTTGTGTCCCTCTCCCCTTTCTGTCCGCTCTGTGTTATAGTTCTATGTGGTTTTTCGTAACCGACTATCTGTGTTCTGCCTTTCTTGCTCGCGAACCCTTTTCGTGCTCCGCCTCTTGCTTACCTTCCTGTTTACTTTTTCTCCGCTTGCGAATCCCTTAGCACTCAGCTCCTTGCTCTGCCTTTCTGATTCCTTTTTCTCCGCTCGCGATCTCTTTCGCGTTCCGCTTCTTGCTTACCTTCCTGTTTACTTTTTCTCCGCTCACGATCTCTTTCGCGTTCCGCTTCTTGTTTACCTTCCTGTTTACTTTTTCTCCGCTTGCGAATCCCTTCGCACTCAGCTCCTCGCTCTGCCTTTCTGATTCCTTTTTCTCCGCTCGCGATCTCTTTCGCGTTCCGCTTCTTGCTTACCTTCCTGTTTACTTTTTCTCCGCTCGCGATCCTTTTTGCGTTTCGCTTCTTGCTTACCCTCCTGTTTACTTTTTCTCCGCTGGCGATCCCTTTCGCGTTCTGCTTCTTGCTTACCTTCCTGTTTACTTTTTCTCCGCTTGCTAAATCCTCCGCACTCTATTCTTCGCTCTGCCTTCCTGTACCTTAAACTGCTTGCGGCCCTATCTGCTTCGGTGTCCGAGGCATCTGGCACTCCCGGCATTCTGCAGTGTCCTGACTTTGGAGAAAGCACTTGCTTTTCAATCCATCTTTCCTGAATCTTCATCATCTCAGTCTGGGAGAACCTGCCTTATACCTGGCCTTAGGAACCACTCCTCACCTTGCCTGCAGATCTTCATTCAAGGGTTTTTTCTGCCGTTCCGGCTTTTTCCCTTGGGCACCGAGGCTGGCCCACTGGAAGCCCCCCGCGGCAGGTTTCCACTTCTGCCAAGGTGGCCTCCGGAGGGGCCAGACCTTACTTGCACGATAAGAAGGTTAGAACACCTAAGGATCTTATCTCTACCAAGAAGAAGGAACGTCCCCGAATCCGGACTACGGTAAAGGACTCTGTATCAGAAGATTCAGGTGAGGAGAAGGGGGAGGTGGAGCCGAAGTCTGACAGCATACAACGCCCAACTACAAACATGGCATCTTTGGAACAATACCAGGAACTCGTAGCAGCTATACAGAACCTAACAGCTGAAGTACAATCCCTAAGGGCTGAAAACATAGTCCTTCGCCAACAAGTAGTGTTGCGTCGAGATGACCACAGAGACCTACCCACGATGCCTCTCTCATTCGGCAAGTATGATGGTCATCCAGGAGGTCTCAAGGATTTCCTGGATGCCTGTAAAGTATACTTCACATTCAGGCCTCATGCATATGAGTCTAGCCGTGCCAGGGTCGGATTCATAATTGCCAATCTTTCTGGGAATGCCTTATCATTGGAAACTCCACTGGTCTCCAATGATGATCCTTCCCTAAATGTCTACGATCAGTTTGTTACAGCCTTTAAGGATAGATTTGATAGACCTGAGGTTCTATACTCCTCATTAGAAGCCATTCTTGATGTCCGTCAAGGAAATACAGACGTGCAAACATATATCTCACGCTTCCTCAGACTGGCTGCAAAGGCGGACTGGCCGGACTCGTCTCAACAGACGATCTTCAGAAGAGGACTTCAGGACGAGATCAAGGATGAGCTTGCGAGGATAGCCAGACCACAGTCATTTCGTGACTTGATGACCTTGTCCCTCCAGATCGAGTTCAGGCTGCATGAACGCAGACAAGAAAGGAGACGTCCACGGGGAACCTCACAGACGATAGGCCTGCCCTCCCAGACTCCAATCCAGAGACCGATATCATCCACCGAAGAGTCAATGCAGATAGGAGCTGCTCGTGGACCTCTGACTCCTGAAGAAAGGAGACGGCGCCGAGAGGCGGGATTGTGCATGTATTGTGGATCCTCTAAACACCTGCTGAGAAACTGTCCAGAAGTTCCTCCTAGGAAGAAGGAAAACTTCCACCCCCGGGCTGTTGCAAGGGAAGTCTCGGGGGACCTTCCAGTTACCCTTGCAACCACTCAAGAACCCTAGAAGAGGGCGAAAACAGTAGTTTAATGGTTTTCAAGGTCCACGTGAAGTTATCTGAAGCAACATCAGTTGAGGTATTGGCAATGTTGGATTGTGGTGCCGCGGGTAACTTCATGGACATTAACTGGGCTAAGGAGAACCTAGTCTCTACCAGACCCAAGTCCAGACCCATACCTGTTGAGGGTGTGGATGGTGTACCTCTTTCTTCGGGTCCTATCCTGTGGGAGTCGATTCCATTGCAGATTAGAGTAGGCAATCACCAAGAACTCCTAGTATTCGACCAGATACGTGCAGCTCATTTTCCTTTAGTTCTGGGAATACCTTGGTTGAGGAGACATAATCCTCTTATCGATTGGTCTGCCAACAAGGTGTGCTTCGACTCCCAATTCTGCAAATCAAACTGTCTGATTACTACTGCGGCTATGGTGGTGACTGGAGAAAGTTCAGAAGCTCCTGGCTCCTTAATTGTAGCAACAGTTCCGCCCCAATACCATGAATACACCGAAGTCTTTCTGGATACTCTCCCCAAGCAGCTACCCCCACACCGGGCAGAGGACTGCTCAATCGACCTGGTGCCTGATTCTATTGTTCCTTTCGGAAGGATGTATCCTCTGTCCCTTCCAGAACGAAGGGCCCTCAGAGAATATCTGGACGCTAATCTACAGAACGGGCTGATTCAGGAATCCAAGTCATCCTGCGGTGCATCATTGTTTTTTATCCCCAAGAAGGATTCGGATGAGTTGCGCCCATGCATAGACTTCAGAGGACTTAATAAGATCACTATAAGGGATAGGTACCCCATGCCCCTTATACGAGACATCCTGGAGGCGGTTCAAGGGGCTAGGTATTTCACCAAGTTAGATCTAAGAGGGGCCTATCACCTCCTTAGGATCAAGGAGGGGGACGAATGGAAGACCGCCTTTCGCACTCCGTTCGGCTTGTACGAGTATAGAGTCATGCCGTTCGGTCTTGTCAATGCTCCGGCAGTTTTCCAGAGGTATATGGACAAGGTGTTTGCTGACATGTTATACCTATCCGTGGTGGTCTACCTAGACGACATCCTTGTCTACTCCAAATCTCTTGATGAACACAGAGCACAGGTCAAGAAGGTGTTGAGAAGACTCCTTATCCATTGGTTGTTGGTCAAGCCCGAAAAATGTCAGTTTGAAGCCACTTCTGTGTCCTACCTTGGGTTCATCCTTTCTCACGAAGGGATCGAAATGGACCCAAGAAAGGTTAAGGCCATTCACGATTGGAAAGAACCCGGAAACATAAAGGAGCTACAGAGTTTTCTGGGTTTAGCCAGTTTTTATCGGCGTTTCATCCCCAACTTCTCACAAACTGTGCTCCCCCTGACCTCTCTACTTAAGAAGGGAGTATGGTTTTCTTTTGAAGGAGAACCTCAGAAGGCTTTCCAACTCCTTAAAGAAAGATTCTCCACGGCTCCCATCCTGATCCAACCTGACCAGACAAGACGATTCATCATGGAGACTGACGCCTCCATTGGAGCAGTGGGAACCTTTCTCCTCCAAGAATCTGAGGACGATCTTGAGCATCCTGTAGCTTATTTTTCCAAAACCTTAACATGTAGCGAACGGAACTATTCCGTATTGGAAAGAGAGCTACTAGCCATCAAGCTAGCTTGTCAGGAATGGCGTCATCTCCTACAGGGAGCTGCTCATAGCTTCTTGATTCGCACCGATCACAGAAATCTCAGAGTACTCCAGCAGATGGAATGCACCAATACCCGTCATGCCCGATGGGCCTATTTCTTTCTACAGTATGACTTTGTGATAACTTACATTCCTGGGACGGAGAACAAGAAGGCTGATGCCTTATCCAGAAGTAAGGGGGAAGTATCAGGATTATATCAAGGACATGACTTTGTTCTCCCCAAGCTCAGGATTTTGGCTTCCACGACCACTTTTCTCAAGGAGCTTATACCCCTGTATCAGAGTTGCCCAGAGCTGGCGCATACTACCACCAAAGGGAAGGATGGATTGTATTACCATGAGGAGGCGCTTTATGTTCCCACCAAGAAGCTTCAAAGAATGGTTCTTTCCTGGTGCCATGACTTGCCCTAGACAGGTCATCCTGGCATCAGAAAGACATATGACTTATTAAGTAGGGGTTTCTGGTGGCCAACGCTAAGAAAGGACGTGAGTCAATACGTCTCTACTTGCTCTGTTTGTGCTGCAAACAAGTATCAGATGGGTAGGCCAATAGGGTTGTTGCAACAGCCTCCTCTAGCTAATCGTCCCTGGGAACATATTTCCATGGATTACATTGTGGATCTTCCGGTGTCTTCTGGTATGACTGTAATTATGGTCACTTGTGACTCCTACAGCAAGTTGGCACACTTTTCAGCCTTTCAGCAACTGCCTTCGGCTTCTGAGACAGCTGCCGTCTTCCTCCGTGACGTAGTCCGCCTGCATGGTTTGCCTAGGACTATAGTCTCTGATCGTGGTTCCCAATTCACCTCAAAATTCTGGGCCACTCTATGTCGGGTTCTGGGAATCCATAGGGCTCTCTCCTCGGGTTACCACCCCCAAAGCAACGGCCAAACGGAAAGACTCAATGCCAGCTTGGAACAGTACCATAGGTGCTTCTGTAGTCCACAGCAAGAAAGGTGGTTTGAATTTCTCTCCCAGGCAGAGTTTGCTTATAACAATGCAATTCACACCACCATACAGATGAGTCCGTTCTTTTGTACATATGGTTTCAACCCACACCATCTACCCTGGGTTAACACACGATCGACCAAGGTTCCAGCCTTAGATGAGGCTCTCAGAGATCTGCACGAGGTACAGGAGACAGCCAAGAAAGCTCATCTAGCCAGCCAGGATGCCCAGAAGAAGTGGGCAGACAGGAGCAGACGCTCAAACCCCAACTGGAAGATGGGACAATTGGTATGGCTGTCAACCAGATTTCTTCCCAGATGGATTCACAAGGGGAAGTTTTCTTCTAGATTTCTAGGACCCTTTCCCATTGTTCAACAGATCAATCCGGTGGCTTTCAAACTTAAACTTCTGGATTCCCTCAAGAGGATTCACCCTGTATTTCACACTTCTCTTCTCAAGGCCTACAAGGAAGACCCATTTCAGAGGCCTGTTCATAAGGGACGCCCTAAAGTTGATCCTGCCCCGGACGAGTACGAGGTGGCTCGTTTGATCGATTCCAGGTATCGTAAGGGCAGGTTACAGTACCTGGTACATTGGAGGGGCTATCCTAAGGAGGAGAGAACCTGGGAGCCTGACTACCACATACATGCTCCTCATCTTGTGAAAAGGTTCCATCGTTTTTAGCCAGGCAAACCAGGGGGACCCCCAAGGAAGAGGGGGTATACTGTCAGGAATCGAGGGTGGAAGCTGTGGGATCGATGGACGCTCTAGTCCTCACCCAACATGGCTGCCTCCACTATAAATCTAGGCCCCGCCTCCAGCTCGGCGCTTTGTATCTGTGTATTGCTTACACGTCTACCAGCGCTCAGAGTTACTCGTAACTTTCTTCCTAGTATCCTCCTCGCTCTCGTTTTCGGCGTGAGCTTGTATTTTTCTCTTGTGTCCCCCTCCCCTTTCTGTCCGCTCTGTGTTATAGTTCTATGTGGTTTTTCGTAACCGACTATCTGTGTTCTGCCTTTCTTGCTCGCGAACCCTTTTCGTGCTCCGCCTCTTGCTTACCTTCCTGTTTACTTTTTCTCCGCTTGCGAATCCCTTCGCACTCAGCTCCTCGCTCTGCCTTTCTGATTCCCTTTTCTCCGCTCGCGATCTCTTTCGCGTTCCGCTTCTTGCTTACCTTCCTGTTTACTTTTTCTCCGCTCGCGATCTCTTTCGCGTTCCGCTTCTTGCTTACCTTCCTGTTTACTTTTTCTCTGCTTGCGAATCCCTTTGCACTCAGCTCCTCGCTCTGCCTTTCTGATTCCTTTTTCTCCGCTCGCGATCTCTTTCGCGTTCCGCTTCTTGCTTACCTTCCTGTTTACTTTTTCTCCGCTCGCGATCCTTTTTGCGTTCCGCTTCTTGCTTACCTTCCTGTTTACTTTTTCCCTGCTTGCTAAATCCTCCGCACTCTATTCTTCGCTCTGCCTTCCTGTACCTTAAACTGCTTGCGGCCCTATCTGCTTCGGTGTCCGAGGCATCTGGCACTCCCGGCATTCTGCAGTGTCCTGACTTTGGAGAAAGCACTTGCTTTTCAATCCATCTTTCCTGAATCTTCATCATCTCAGTCTGGGAGAACCTGCCTTATACCTGGCCTTAGGAACCACTCCTCACCTTGCCTGCAGATCTTCATTCAAGGGTTTTTTCTGCCATTCCGGCTTTTTCCCTTGGGCACCGAGGCTGGCCCACTGGAAGCCCCCCGCGGCAGGTTTCCACTTCTGCCAAGGTGGCCTCCGGAGGGGCCAGACCTTACTTGCACGATAAGAAGGTTAGAACACCTAAGGATCTTATCTCTACCAAGAAGAAGGAACGTCCCCGAATCCGGACTACGGTAAAGGACTCTGTATCAGAAGATTCAGGTGAGGAGAAGGGGGAGGTGGAGCCGAAGTCTGACACCCTAAGTGAATTATTGTAAGAACATATTTGAAGTATAAGTCTACAAATATAGTACTTTTTGATTTCTTGGTTCCTAACTATTACTGTCTAAGATATATCACTAAAGGAAAAAACAACGAGTCAGGCATGTGATGTCATCAGTGATGTCATCAATGACATTTGTGATGTCATCTTTGATGTCCTGGGTGTTAGTCTTAGCAATGCACGGTGGTGGCGCGAGTTATGGTTGCTAAGCTTACCATAGCTGGCGATTTTCAGGGTTTTTTCGGTTTTACTTGGAACCCTAACGTCCCTTTAACAACATTTTTTTACTGAATTTCATAGGTTTTTAGTAGCACAACTTAACCATAACGTCCCTTTAACAAAGTTTTTTACTGAATTTCATAGGTTTTTTGTAGCGCAACCTCCTTTTATCAAAGTATTTTTACTGAATACACATATACATAGTGTGATTTTGATAGATGTGTACTAGGATTCCCTTACTTTACATACATGTAACATAGAACATGCCGATCGCCCTGCTAGTGATTTTGATGTCCGCGGACAGACGCAGACAACAGCAACACTACCCAAAAACTTATGGGGTATCTTAGATTGTTCTATCATGCCATACAAACACTGAACAAGTTCAAAAAGCAGCATATAAACACATTATATGTAATAATAAATAAGAAGTGGAACCTATATATGTAACACATCAACCATCCATTTAAATACCATATGTACTAAAAATGGATTATACCAAAACAAAAAAGATATGTTTCCAACATAATTACCTCACAGAAACTGCACAGCTAGGAGCAACAGCAGACCTACACAACAGTAATAACACAACTTACCAGAAACTAGTAAGTAAACTTCATTTTTCTTATATATTTCTAAACTTTCTGTATTTGGTACACTAAAAGTAATATATATTTTTTTACACAGAAATGTCCAGTACTTGAGGAAAATTTCCCACGTGAGGAATTGTCTGAAGACAGTGATACTAATGGTAGACACGTCTCTATATAAGCAAATTAATAATCATTACTTTAACAGTAAAAAAGAAAAAAACTCTTCCTGTTAATTGTATCACTGAGAGTAGCTGGATCGCTCGTGTTAAAAATACTTTGGGGAGCCTGGCATGCGATGTGCAAAGTTATAACAATGATGTGATGATCTGGAACGGAACATGTACTGTAGCCTCTTTGACATCATTAATAAAGTCACTGCCTAATTCTAGAGCTGCAGGACCTGACTGTACCTGTAATGCCCTTTTGAATCGATCTCCTGAACTCTGGGCTAAGGTGCTGTTTGTTATATATCAGTGGATCAGAAGATTTGGAAAGGTCCCTGATTCATGGAAGAAGAGCATTATATTGCTAATATATAAAAAAGGATCACGCAAAGAACTGGCAAATTATAGAATGCTAGCTATGCTAGATATCCCAGCCAAAATGTTTGCTAAAATATTGTTAACTGAGCTTAATCAATGGATATATAGCTGTGGGATCCTACCTGATAATCAATCTGGATTTAGAGCAAGGTCATCTACATCCCATAACATAACCATCTTAGTTAGTGCAGTGGAATACTAATGGAAAACTCGTAGATTGCCTGTTTATGTTGCCTATATTGATTTTTCCGCGGCCTTTGATACGGTTTTGTGCATGAAATTATGGGTCAAATTGAAAAAATTGGGAATTGCACCTGCCCTGCTTTTTATGATAAAATTACTATATCAGGACACATCTGTTAGAGGGCGTCTAGACATAGAAGGGAAACTGTCAAACGATATACCCACAGTACGCGGTGTCAAGCAAGGCTGCACCTTAGCGACAACACTTTTTAATTTATATCTGGCAGACTTTCTAAGAGATGTAGGACAAACCCAGATGAACAATATTAAATTGGGGGTAGCGAGGCTTGGATGGTTGGGGTATGCTGATTACCTCCTTTTATTAGATTATACTCCAAAGGGACTTCAAGCAAAATTGAATGAACTTGAAAGGTTTGCTAAAGCGAATGAATTAGTCATTAACATTGATAAAACTAAAATCATGAAGTTCGAATATAAAATTTCAACGAAAAATAAAAATTCCAATATGGCTGATAGATAAAAGACGGACTGAAGTCGTAAATTAATATAAATATCTGGGCATTATTATTGATAACAAACTTAATTGGAAAAAACATTGGAATGAAACCAAAAGAAAGTGTATGATTGCTACTATGGCTTTAAGCAAATTTATTGCATGTCAAGGGAATATTTCCATATGTACTGTGTTGAAACTTTACTCTGCTAAAATTGTATCATGTGTGGTGTATGGTGCCGAAATATGGGGATGCTATTTTAAAAATGAATTGGAGAAATTCGAAGCAAAAGTTCGAAAGATTTTATTGAGGATGTCCAAAAATCAGCCGTCTGAATATATTTTCTTAGACTGCGAATTGAACAGTGTTAACAGTCGAATTCAATTAATGACTGCTATGCTATAGGTCAAATTGACAAGACTTAACAATGATACATTTGCAGTGAAGTTAATGGAACAATTTAGATGTGCAGAGAACAATTTTGACTTTCTAACATTATATAGATGGAGAGGGGTCTATAATAAATGCATAGAGAATGATACTTTTGGCTGGCTGCTATTGAGTATGGCGAGCTAAAAAGAAAATTGAAAAGAATGATATATGATCTAGATAGTGATCAAATGGTAGTCAATCTGGCGACAAAAGCAAATAGTGGTTTTTTTCTTGATCATCTGGCAATAGGAGATCGTAAACCTTCCTATCAATGTGCATATCCAGACTGCAATACTATCAGGGGCCAGATTACAGAAACTTTGCGACAAGGCAAGGGCAAAGTTGCACGATATTAGCACTAGGGCAAAGTTTGCCCTATTTTTAAAACAGTAGCACACACTAGAAAACGACTACATCATGACAACGGCAGTTTGGTATATTAAAAGCACCAGGGCAAAAATGTCCCTAGTACAAAAAAGATGCATTTCTACTGCATTTTTGCACCTAGGCAGAGTTTGCCCTAGTGCTTATACGGAATGGTATTAGCACTAAGGCAAACGTTGCCCTGATGCAAAAATGAATCAAAAATGTATCTATTTAGCACTAGGGCAATTTTTGCCCTGGTGCTTTTAATATGCCAAACTGCCCTTGTCACGGTGCAGTAGTTTTCTAGTGTGTGCCACTGTTTTTAAAAATAGGGCAAACTTTGCCCTAGTGCTAATACCGTGCAATTTTGCACTTGCACCGGTGCAAACTTTCTGTAATCTGGCCCCTGGTGGTATTTGAAGTTTAAATTCAATATATGTAATGTATTAATTATATTCGTAGCAAAAATTGGTATTCCTAAAGAACTTAGATACTGTAGACTCTGTGGGATGAATACATTAGAAACTGCCTACCATATATTATGTGAGTGTGATAGTCTGGTCTGGTTACGTAATCTACATCTTATGAAATATAATAACAATATGTATAAGTGTAATATTCTAGATACGTGGCAAAGACTACTTGGTGGGCATGATATGAACTTAATATTTTACATGATGAAATGTTATGCAATGATATTAGATATTTTAACTGAGCTATCAAATGGGATTTTTATGTTTTAATTCAAAAATGTATTTCATTGCGATCGATTAGTGATTATATGTGATTTATATGCAAAATTTTTGTTATAAGCATATTATTAAATAAATAAGAAATATAAGAATAGCCTTCCCAACTAGTTGTAGCTGCCCAATGCACAATCACACACCACCACATACATCATTACCATCATACTCAGACACTCATGCACACAGCACACATACATTGCAGAACACCCCAACCCAAACCTCCTTTTTTTTCAACAGACCCCAAAGAATGCCTATCAAATAGCAAGTCCGTAGAAAGCAACGCAGAAGTAGAGCAAATGAAAATAGAAGTATCCAAAATGAGCATCTATCTCTAGCAGAATTTGTACAAAAAGTTCAAACAAAAGATCTAATAGAGTCATTAAGTGAAACAAAACAAGCTTCCAATACAAAAAAACTTTCCCTCCTCTTTCAAAATGTAAAACAAAAAAAAGTGATTAACAAGAATTCAGCTAACAGTACTGCTAACACTGCTCCTATAAATCTTGATGTAGTGGCAAGTAACCATACAAAAAAAAGTATTTTAGAATAAATGTTCCACCACAGAGTCCTTCCGAATCCTATAAAAACAGGAGGAAATCATACACAACCCTTAAAACCTACCGTAGAAAATGTATCTTAGAAGCTTTGATAGACAGTGCAATCCTTTTCAAAAGGAATTTATTTATTTTAGTGTTAAACAGAATGAAACCACTAACAAAACTAACTACTAAATTACAAAAAAGACTTCTCAATAAACGGAATGTCAACAAAAATAACTTAAATATCTGTGGAGGTGAATGAAGTCACACCACGAGCACAGAACCATATTTCAATGAAGAAGCATACAAACAAAAGCAAACAAACACAATTGCCATACATAGCAGTGGACGCGGGTATGAAAAACTTAATAATACCATAATGCAACAAGAAATACTGCTTACAAAAACATCCCCAGAAAACTCAGTATCACCTCTCCATTCGACAGAACTAGAATGTCCAGTATACAAATGGCTGTGCAAGTCAATGTGTAACATTGCCAAAAAATCTTTCAAATCTTTACGCCAGTTCCTCAATCAGTATGTGAAAGGCAAGGACAAAATCAAAATGAAACTACTACAAAATATGGATACCTCTCCAGTGCGCAAACACACAGGACTACAAGGACATTCATTAGCCTACATTTCAGGACTTATTTGCAAAAGCACCTTCCATCTTATCAAAATTATATCAACACATCATTCAACTATAAGAAATCGAGTCTATAAACTGTACTATGCTAAAAGTCCTCCTTTAGCACTAGCCAATTTAAATAACAATCTTCTACATAGTACAGCTAAAGACCTACTTGACTTGGAACAATTGTACAGATGGCAACCTTCTACTACACACATACAAAAAATAAATACTAACATTTAAAAGTACATCTGCTGACGTACCAAACCATGTGTGTGTGTGTTGCCGCAGAACTTTTTATAAAAGTAGCACAAAAACTGTAGACGTAACATACAAAATAGAGGACAATGAAGATTCCAAATGGTTTGAATTACCTCTCTACCTTTTAACAGAAAACAAATATGAAACACTGACCCCTTAATACTTTGCACTTACTGCACTACAAAACTTGACAACAACCAAACTCCTTCACATGCTATCACAAATAAGTTGGAATTATTCCCATTACCAAAACCCCTGCAACAACTCAATTTATATGAGAGCATCATAATTCAAATAGTGCACCCATTTCAAGCAATAATAGGCCTTCAACCAAAAACAGCAAAATTACCTCCCTCTGAATTAGTGAAAGGCATTCGTGGCAAAGTAGTTTATTTACCATTAGATCTGAAAAAAAAAGGGGAACACTCTGGGAGTGCAACGTCCAATAGAGCAATCTTTAATTGTCTTAGTAAATGGTGTACCTACAAAAGACAAAAAAAATTGGCAACAACTCGTAGACTTACATAAAGTTAGACAAGCCTTGCAATATCTAAAAGACAATAATGAATACTACAAAGAAATGAATATTGAAGAAAATAAAACTTGAGGGAACCTACTGAAATAATTCAAGAGTCACCAGAAACTGGACAATTTGAACTTCTAGATCCTGCTACAGTATCCAATATTTTAGACCATTATACAATTCATCAATTACACTCTAATGAAACCATAGATGATGCACTAGAAACGTACCAAATGTGACAAAGAAAAGGATCACCAATCAGCATATGGGAAAAAAGTATAGAAGCACGTGCTTTTCCTCTACTCTTTCCTACTGGGAAAGGAGGAAGGTACGATGATAGACCCATTCAGATAACAGCATCAGAATACCGCTCGTTACGAAAGTATTCTGAAGATCCCAGATTAAGACAAAATGCGGAATACATATTCCACCTACTCTTTGAAAGTGAACTAGCAACTCTATGCTACGGAGTTGCACACACATTGAAATCAGGTACCCACTTTCAAATTATGTCAGCTACGCAATTACTACAAAAAGTGCAAGAAAGAGTTGAGGTTTTACAATCAAGCATTACAAATCTGTTAGCAAACATGCCTGGTACTAAAGAGTATTGGTTCCGACGTCACAGAGATGTACATTGTATGATAAGAAACGTTGGCCCGCCTACTTGGTTTGTTACATTAAGTTGTGCAGAATATGCATGGGAAGATTTACATGATTTCCTACGCATATTAAACAAAAACAAAACTAACATAGATATACTAACAGCTGGAGAACTTTGCTCTCTATATCCTGTTAATATTTCAAGATATTTTCATCATCACTTCATTGCTATGCTACACTTTATTTGTAATAAAACTGTTCCTCCCCTCAGAGAAGTGCAACATTTGGAGAAAAGAATACCAAGCCAGAGGAGCACCACATATCCACATGCATTTATGGATTAAAGATGCTCCTACATTTGGTCAAGACAGTGATGCCACTGTTTTACAGTTTATCGAAAAAAATATGTCACTTGTGAAATTCCATCAGAAGCAACAAATAGTGATCTTCATGCACAAATTGTACAATTTCAAAGACACAAATGTGGGAAATATTGTCGTCGGAAATACAAAAACAAAGGGAAATACTACACCAAATGCCGCTTTGGTTTCCCTAGACCAGTTACAGAAACAGGTGAAGTGAACAACTTCATGTCTTCAGTTTTACATAGTGTTAAAGGTAAATCACCAAGAACACATATTACATAAAAAGAACAGAAGAAGCAAAATATATCAATGATTACAATGCAATAATTGCCCTCTTATGGAATTCAAACATAGATGTGCAGTACATTGCAGACAATTCCACTGCAGTTGCACGATATGTTACAGCCTACTTAACCAAAGCAGAATGAACAGAGCTTCAAGACCTCTGGAATGACCTATCATCGGACAAAACACTGTCTCAGAAATTGTACAGCTTAGGCATAAAAATGCTCTCTCATAGAGAATGTGGCTGCTCTGAAGCTGCAGATCGTTTAACCGGTACTGCTTTGTATGGAAAATCTGAAAATATAGTATGGCTAAGTCTTGGTCCTGCTAAATCTAGAAAAAGAGTTCTCAAATCATACGACGATATCGAAACAATAGCCAAAAATGATCCCAACAGCCAAGACATTTTGAAAAACAATTTACTAAACACATACTACCCAAGCAGGAGTACCACTTTGGAAACCATGTGTCTATACCACATAGCCAAAAACTTTGCATACAAAAATAATATAAAACCCGATGAAAGTAAAGGTAGATACAGGGTGACAAATTGTGAAAGCAGCTTAGTGAAACTTACCAAATGAAGCTTAATTAATCAAATGAAATTGTCATTAAAAATTCCTCAACATAAAGAACTATATTACATGTCCTTGCTACAACTTTTTAAACCATGGAGAAAAGAAGAAGAGATACTAGATATCTATGATTCCTATGACGATGCTTTCAAAGCAAATGAAAGCACTATAACCGATGTGAACTTTACACAGTACAAAACAATGTTGCACAATGAACAGCAATACAAAGAAGAACTTCAGGCCCAACTAGATAAGGACACTCCCGACAGTAGTCAACCTTCTGTAACAGGAAGCCAAGAACCACTGGGACAGCCACTAATTGCAAATGAGGCAGAATTAGCTATGACAGAAGTAGAAAACACCATGTGTCACTATGAAGAAGATACAGAAGACTTAACTGTACTGAAATCAAAACTGAACAAAGAGCAGCGTAGCATTTTTCAAGAAGTAACAGAAGAAATTGCACATGGTGTACAACATAAAAATAAAGAATATACTTGCCAAAATTACAAACCTATGCTACTATATGTCAATGGTGAAGCTGGTTCAGGTAAAACATTCTTAATCAAAATCATCAGCAAGTTCCTTCAACAAGTGACAAACAACAAACTGGTCGATTCATGGAATTAATGTGCGCCGAAAATTCCCGCGCAGAGGTGCCAAAATGTGCGAATCTGAAGTAAAAGTGCAAAATTCGCAGTGCAACTGCGAAAATCGCAGGGAAACCAGCGCACATCGATTCATGGAAGTCCGTGCGCGAGAAAAACATTGGATGTGCGCTGAAAAAGTGCGCAGCGCACGCGGCGCACAGGTCATCCAACAGCATGCGCCATGGCCACTGCGAAATCGCACATAGCGCGGCACACATCACAAAAGTAGGTGGAACACGGGGCGTAACACTCGGAATGGGGAACAATGCGTGAAAATATGGGCGTCACAGGGGAAGTACAGGAGGCAAGTGCGCAGAACGCCCACACGTTCGCCTACAACCCGTATTCA
Organism: Ambystoma mexicanum; assembly: GCF_040938575.1. Classification (NCBI taxonomy): domain Eukaryota; kingdom Metazoa; phylum Chordata; class Amphibia; order Caudata; family Ambystomatidae; genus Ambystoma; species Ambystoma mexicanum. The sequence goes on along the minus strand of NC_090940.1, from coordinate 65,646,993 downwards.
TGGAATCGAATAGCGCAAACCAGCGCACGGTGAAAGACGCGCACAGGGCCAAACAAGTACGCCACAAGAAAGCAGGCGGTAGCGTCCCTGCGCCTGAAATAAATGTGCGCCAAAATGTGCGCTAACAAAAAGCACCCATATTCAGCCATGATGAATGGTCCATACAGTGGCCCTCTAGGACAAATGAGGTGAAAAGGGGTACCGGAAAACATGGACACCCGCTGTGTGAAAATTAGCGTGTGCGTGTATTACGGGGTTCGTGGGAAGTTCCACACGCGATTGGCCTGGGCACGTGTATTCCGGGGTGCGCGGGAAGTTTCACACGCGAATGTACAGGGTACGTGTATTACGGGGTTCGCAGGAAGTTCCACACGCGATTGCCCTGGGTCCGTGTATTTCGGGGTGCGCGGGAAGTTTCACACGCGAATTAGCAGGGTACGTGTATTTCAGTGTGCGGGGGAAGTTACACACGCAAATTAGCAGGGTACGTGTATTTCGGTGTGCGAGTGAAGTTCCACACGCAATTTCAGCAGGGTACGTGTACTCCGGGTGCGCCGCAAATTCCACACGCGAATCCAGCAGCCTACTTGCATTTCTGGGGTGCCGGGGAGTACCACACGTGAATTGGCCGTGTGGGTCCTCCCAGCTGTTCCCTCTACACCCTCCACGGTCCCTGCAGGCGGCCCACACTACAGGGGACTACCCTGCACCCCTGCACATGTCCCGCAGGCAGCCCATCCACCATGGCCATGCCCCCCCAGCCAACCCACATGTCACCTTGCACTACTGCCCACCAATGCATGTGTCCCAGCACCCCCACCCCCCAGCATCCAGGGACACCCTCCACCAGGGACCCACTCATGTCTCCCAGCACCCCCACCCCCCTGCTTCCAGGGGCACCCTCCACCAGGCCCCCACTCATGTCTCCCAGCACCCCTACCCCCCAGCACTGTGGGGCACACTCCACCAGGCCCCCACTCATGTCTCCCAGCACCCCCACCCCCCAGCACTGTGGGGCACCCTCCACCAGGCCCCCACTCATGTCTCCCAGCACCCCCAACCCCCTGCATCCAGGGGCACCCTCCGCCAGGCCCCCACTCATGTCCCCCTGCACCCCCACCCCCCAGCACTGTGGGGCACCCTCCACTAGGCCCCTACTCATGTCTCCCAGCACCCCACCCCCCTGCATCCAGGGGCACCCTCCACCAGGCCCCCACTCATGTCCAACTCATGTCCCCCTGCACCCCCACCCCCCACCAGTCAGGGGCACCCTCCACCAGGCCCCCACTCATGTCCAACTCATATCTCCTTGCACCCCCACCCCCCAGCATCCAGGGGCACCCTCCACCAGCCCCCCACTCATGTCTCCCAGCACCCCCACCCCCCAGCACTGTGGGGCACCCTCCACTAGGCCCCCACTCATGTCCAACTCATGTCCCCTTGCACCCCCACCCCCCACCAGTCAGGGGCACCCTCCACCAGGCCCCCACTCATGTCCAAATCATGTCTCCTTGCACCCCCACCCCCCACCAGTCAGGGGCACCCTCCACCAGGCCCCCACTCATGTCTCCCTGCACCCCCACCCCCCACCAGTCAGGGGCACCCTCCACCAGGCCCCCACTCATGTCCAACTCATGTCTCCTTGCACCCCCACACCCCAGCATCCAGGGGCACCCTCCACCAGGCCCCCAGTCATGTCTCCCAGCACCCCCAACCCCCAGCACTGTGGGGCACCCTCCACCAGGCCCCCACTCATGTCTCCCAGCACCCCCACCCCCCAGCACTGTGGGGCACCCTCCACCAGGCCCCCACTCATGTAGCCCAGCACCCCCACCCCCCACCAGTCAGGGGCACCCTCCACCAGGCCCCCACTCATGTCTCGCTGCACCCCCACCCCCCACCAGTCAGGGGCACCCTCCACCAGGCCCCCACTCATGTCCAACTCATGTCTCCTTGCACCCCTACCCCCCACCAGTCAGGGGCACCCTCCACCAGGCCCCCACTCATGTCTCCCTGCACCCCCACCCCCACCAGTCAGGGGCACCCTCCACCAGGCCCCCACTCATGTCGAACTCATGTCTCCTTGCACCCCCACCCGCCAGCATCCAGTGGCACCCTCCACCAGGCCCCCACTCATGTCTCCCAGCACCCCCACCCCCCAGCACTGTGGGGCACCCTCCACCAGGCCCCCACTCATGTCACCCAGCACCCCCACCCCCAGCACTGTGGGGCACCCTCCACCAGGCCCCCACTCATGTCTCCCTGCACCCCCACCCCCCAGCACTGTGGGGCACCCTCCACCAGACCCCCACTCATGTCTCCCAGCACCCCCACCCCCCACCAGTCAGGGGCACCCTCCACCAGGCCCCCACTCATGTCTCCCAGCACCCCCACCCCCCAGCACTGTGGGGCACCCTCCACCAGGCCCCCACTCATGTCCAACTCATGTCTCCTTGCACCCCCACCCCCACCAGTCAGGGGCACCCTCCACCAGGCCCCCACTGATATCCAACTCATGTTTTCCTGCACACCACCCCCCACCAGTCAGGGGCACCCTCCACCAGACCCCCACTCATGTCTCCCAGCACCCCCACCCCCACCAGTCAGAGGCACCCTCCACCAGGCCCCCACTCATGTCTCAGAGCACTCCCACCCCCCACCAGTCAGGGGCACCCTCCAACAGGCCCCCACTCATGTCTCCCAGCACCCCCACCCCCCACCAGTCAGGGGCGCCCTCCACCAGGCCCCCACTCATGTCCAACTCATGTCTCCTTGCACCCCCACCCCCCAGCAACCAGGGGCACCCTCCACCAGGCCCCCACTCATGTCTCCCTGCACCCCCACCCCCCACCAGTCAGGGGCACCCTCCACCAGGCCCCCACTCATGTCTCCCAGCACCCCCACCCCCACCAGTCAGGGGTACCCTCCACCAGGCCCCCACTCATGTCTCCCTGCACCCCCACCACCCCACCAGTCAGGGGCACCCTCCACCAGTCCCCCACTCATGTCTTCCAGCACCCCTACCCCCCACCAGTCAGGGGCAGCATCCACCAGGTCCCCACTCATGTCCAACTCATGTCTCCTTGCACCCCCACCCCCCAGCATCCAGGGGCACCCTCCACCAGGCCCCCACTCATGTCTCCCTGCACCCCCACCCCCCACCAGTCAGGGGCACCCTCCACCAGACCCCCACTCATGTCTCCCAGCACCCCCACCCCCCACCAGTCAGGGGCACCCTCCACCAGGCCCCCACTCATGTCTCCCAGTACCCCCACCCCCCAGCAGTCAGGGGCACCCTCCACCAGGCCCCCACTCATGTCTCCCTGCACCCCCACCCCCCACCAGTCAGGGGCACCCTCCACCAGGCCCCCACTCATGTCTCCCTGCACCCCACCCCCCACCAGTCAGGGGCACCCTCCACCAGGCCCCCACTCCTTCCTACCACCCCCCCCAACCCCCAGCAGTGCGATTCGCCTGTGTACGATATCAGCAGGGTACGTGTATTACGGGGTTCGCGGGAAGTTCCACACGCAATATCAGCAGGGTACGTGTATTACGGGGTTCGCGGATAGTTCCACACTCGATTTCAGCAGGGAACGTGTATTTCGGTGTGTGCGCATGAAGTTACACATGCGACTGTGCCTGTGAGAGTGGTGTACGTGTATTCCAAGGGTGGGTGGTATTAATTACTCGCGACTGGGCCTGGGAGAGCGTGTTACGTGTATTCCTGGGGTGGGCGGGAAGATTTACACGCTCGCCTACAACGCGCCAAAAAATAAAAGGACCAATCCTGAAACACGTACGCCAGCATGAAGCAGGCGCACGTCCCGCGCAGCATAAAAGAGTGCGCAAACAACAAACAAGCTCAGACGCCAGGATGAATATACCGTTCCTAGCAGCAGTGGCCGTGGGATACCGCAGGAGGAGGAGAAGGATAGTCAGGGCCAGAATCTTCACACCCAGAACCAGCCTATTTGGTATGCCAGATGACCAGGTGTATGGGAGGTACAGGTTTCCACCACACATAATACTCGACCTGGTCAGTGAGTGGGAGGATGACCTCACATCACCCACCCTGTGCTCCCAAGCACTCAGCCCCCTGGAGAAGATCCTCAATGTACTGCACTTCTTGCCTACCGGATCATTTCAGCGGACAAGTGCCATAGTGGGGGGGGGGGTGTCACAGGCCACGCAGTCATGGTGCCTACACCAGGTGTTGGCCATCATCACTGCACGCCCATCAGTGCGCAGGCACGTATACCTGCCCAGAACACCTGCAGAAAGGCAGGCTGTCAGCCAGGATTTCTACAGGGTGGCACAAATTCCCCAAAGTGCTTGGTGCCATTGATTGCACCCATGTGGGCACATCTATAGAAACCGCAAGCACTGGCATTCCATCAACGTCCAGGTAGTATGTGATGCCAAGGGAATCATCACCTCAGTATATGCCAACTATCCAGGGTCCACCCATGACAGCTTCATTTACAGGATGTCAACCCTAAACCGGGACATGGAAGCTGGGCGGCATGGCGATGCATGGCTGCTTGGTGAGTAGAAATGCCACAGCACACGCATGCATGACAGATACAGAGTAATGCCAATACCCCACTAATGATCCCCATCACCATCTCCCCAGGGGACAGTGCCTACCCTCTGAGCACACACATGATGATGCCAATTCGGAACCCCATCACGCCTCCCGAGGTAAGATACAACACAGCCCATATTGCAACACGGGGCATAGTGGAGCGCACATTCGGAGTGCTCAAGTCACGCTTTTGCTCCCTTGACCGTTCTGGCGGGCAGCTGTTATACGCTCCCCCAGTAGTGTGCAGGATCATAGTGGCAGCATGTGTCCTGCACAATGTTGCAACACGCCGGGGCCTGGCTGTGGACATGGTGGTGCCCCCACATCCCCAACCACATGCACGCCCGCTGCGCATGGGAGGGGAAAGGGCACGGGGTGAGGCAGCCCGTACGTAGCTGGTGGCTAATTACTTCACATAGAAAGCACACCCCTGTGGAGTGCACACAGCCCTAGCACATACCATCGGACAATCAATGATGACTCAATCTGACAATTATGATGAAAAAAGGGACAGTCAACTGTCAGAAGGATAGCAGCCTGAGATTGTTCATCTGTACGGGCCTCATTACGACCCTGGCGCTAAGCGCAAAACGATGGCGGTAAACGATTACCGCCATCGTTTTCCGCTAGGGCCGATTACGACCCCTGACCGTTAACTACGATGCCACTAGCGGCATCGTAGACAACGCTGCCGCTAACTGCGCCAAGGGCGCGTGCACGCGATCTCCCACACCGTAACTAGCGCCATGGCGGTAAGGTACGCGAATGCCGACCCAAGCGGACATGCACCTTACGCCATCACCCAGCCCATAAAGTACCTTACCGCCATGGCGCTAACAACGCCATCGCGAATCAACCGCAAAGGGACAAGTCAAGTGAATGCAGCTGCCACAGGTGCACAGAAACAGCACAGGTGAAGGCAATACAGACACAGGAAGCACAAAAAGAGCACACCCCACCCCTGCCCACACCCAGTCACACACCACAATGCTACCGATAGGACTAGCAATGTTGGGGCTGGAGGACCTGATAGCAATGCGAGTGCTACAACAGCAACTACAACAACAACAACAACAACCACAACAACAACAACAACAACTACAACAACAACAACAGGCTGCACAGAGGAGACGCAGGAGGAGAAGGAGGGCAAGGCAGGCCCAGCATGCCCCACCAGCACAGCCAGTGCTACCACGCAGGCAGCCCCCAATCCCACGCGTCAGACCCAACCCATTCAACCTCACCGCTGAGCAGATCCACACCCTGTATCGACTGGACCGGGACACCATCACCACCATCGTGGACATGATACACAACGACATCGCCAGCATGATTGAAACACCCACCGCCACCCCCCCCTACTGAAGGTAGTGTCCGTGCTCCACTTCCTGGCCACAGGCACCTACCAGCACAGAGTAGGGCACTTGCATGGCATATCACAACCATCGTTTTCGCGTACACTGACGCAAGTGCTGGATGCACTCCTCAAGCACACAGATGACCACATCTCACTACCACGGACTGCCCAGGAGATTGCCAACACCAAAGTGGGTTTCCATGCACTAGCTGGCATACCTGGTTGCATCGGTGCCATCGACTGCACCCATGTGGAATTGACGGTGCCACGTGCCCAGGAGGTACCGTACCGGAACTGCAAACAATTTCACTCAATCAACGTGCAAATGGTCTGTGACTCCAACAGTATCTTCACACATTGTTGTGCCCGATTCCCCGGATCAACCCATGATTCATTTGTCCTGAGGAACTCTACATTACCACGCTACATGGAGCAACAGGCAGGGCCCAGAACCTGGCTACTCGGTGAGTCCAATGTCATGGGCATTGAAATGTGAAGTGGGTGTGTAATTGACATACCAATGCAGGGGGGGGAATGATGCATGCTCCAACTGGCGGGAAGGGGGGGGGAATGATGCATGCTCCAACTGGCGGGAAGGGGGGGAATGATGCATGCTCCAACTGGCGGGAAGGGGGGGGGGGAATGATGCATGCTCCAACTGGCGGGAAGGGGGGGGAATGATGCATGCTCCAACTGGCGGGAAGGGGGGGGGGGGAATGATGCATGCTCCAACTGGCGGGAAGGGGGGGGAATGATGCATGCTCCAACTGGCGGGAAGGGGGGGGGATGATGCATGCTCCAACTGGCGGGAAGGGGGGGGAATGATGCATGCTCCAACTGGCGGGAAGGGGGGGGGGAATGATGCATGCTCCAACTGGCGGGAAGGGGGGGGAATGATGCATGCTCCAACTGGCGGGAAGGGGGGGGGAATGATGCATGCTCCAACTGGCGGGAAGGGGGGGGAATGATGCATGCTCCAACTGGCGGGAAGGGGGGGGGAATGATGCATGCTCCAACTGGCGGGAAGGGGGGGGGAATGATGCATGCTCCAACTGGCGGGAAGGGGGGGGGAATGATGCATGCTCCAACTGGCTGCGACTAGCATTAGCCACAACACACCCTGAGGAAGCACTCACGTCACCTGACACCTGGATACATGAGGCCTGACCTAAGAAGACCTGACATGTCAATGAAGGTGTCACCCAACCCTGACACAACCACCTACAAGTGCATTGACCATACCGTGACCACATACACTCCAAAGTAATGTACGTCCATGCACGTCACCAACAGCTCCTACAGAAAGGCCTGTTCCCCATGACTGTGCCCAAAGTAGGCACATGATGGACTGGAAGAACAATGCACCAAAACACAGACAGCAAGGCCCACAGACTGTCCCCATGGGCAACAGTCTTGTTCACTGGGGTAATGATGAGCCAGACTGCATTTCCGCTATCATGTGAATGCAACCCTCACGGGACACGTGCCAGGTCACCTACAGAAACAGCCTGAACGGACACAGTGGATCGGCACTCACAAGGCACATGTCACCCCTGCATACCTCGTGCCTTGGAATTCAGAAGCGGCACATGTGAGACATGTGGCACACTCTGTGAAAGTCGATTATAGAGGTATATCCAATAGACGCTCCATAAAGTTGCACCTAGAAATGTGCCCAATAGCCTCTAGATAACTGAATTTAGAAGTGTGCCCAATAGCCTCTCTATGGAAAATAGTATTTAGAAAACTGCCCATTAGCCTCTCGTGGGAAAATGATTTTTGTAGTTTGCCCGGTACCCTCTCTGGGAAAAGTTGCATTAATAAATGTGCACATTGAAAGAGCATATAACCCATCAAATCACACCACCACGCTTACTCTCTCCTTTACATCACCACTCAACTAGAACACAGAGATACTATGACACCATTCGGTATAACTGTTCCCATACTAAGACCGCTTACTCCACATCAATCTATGTAAACACTGCTGGTTTCACACCCCCAGCCAGGCGTTTTCCTCAGGCCTAACGCAGCCACATCCGTCCTGGATAAATCCTGCCTGAACGAACACATTATCCTGATCTCTCAACCACCACATGTGCCGCTAAGAAGAGGCTATTACACAAGTACCGCACGAGCTGCACACATACCCGCTGCTCACACGCACCTTTTGACTCTCCCTACTCTCTCTGTTGATCAGAACTTCGGTTCCCAAGGACGTTCAACCTACCAGCACCTTCAGACCATACCAATGGTATATAAGGCGCTATATAAGTGCAAAATAACAATAACAATAACAATATAGCGGTTGCACGGTGTGAAACCAGTAGCACAGAAGAAACTGCTGCAAAATCAATGTTCAATGCAATTCATGGTGGCATTACATGTACATCACTCAAGCTCATCCCTGACGCATACATTCTTGCCCACATACAGGTGATGCAGGCTATCCCCTGAAGAGGTGGCTCCTTACACCAGTCCGAAACCCACAGAACCAGCATGAGGAGGACTTCAACCGTGCCCATTCCCGTACGCGTGTAGTGATCGAGCAAGCTTTTGGCCTACTGAAGGCACGTTTCCGCTGCATCAGCAGGTCTGGCGGGGCACTCCTGTACCGGCATGAGAAGGTTGCAATGGTCGTCATGGCATGTGTCATGCTACACAATATGTGCGTCAGAAGAAATGTGCCCCTGCCCCCTGACGTAGATTTGCTACCACCTGACGATGAGGATGATGAGGGTGGGGATGGGGCACCACCTCAAGGAGGCAGCGATGCACAGGAGGGGCGTGTCATGCGTCAGACTCTCATTGACCAATGCTTCTAGCACACACAGCGTTTGCGTGTCACATGGAGACGGCACTCGGCGCACTGTGTGTGTGTGGGACATGCACACTGTGGACTCTACAACAATGTAGCACATGGACGCAATAAAGATGTCAACACATTTGGTTTGTGGTAATGATAAATGTGTATTGCAACAGTGAAATCTTGTGACACACCCCCTCCCCCCTCCCACCTCCTCCCTGAACACCCCAACACACCCCCTCCCCCCTCCCACCTCCCCCCTGAACACCCCAACACACCACCTCCCCCTGAACACCCCAACACACCCCCTCCCCCCTCCCACCTCCCCCCTGAACACCCCAACACACCCCCTCCCCCTCCCACCTCCCCCCTGAACACCCCAACACACCCCCTCCCCCCTCCCACCTCCCCCCTGAACACCCCAACACACCCCCTCCCCCTCCCACCTCCCCCCTGAACACCCCAACACACCCCCTCCCCCCTCCCACCTCCCCCCTGAACACCCCAACAATGGTGCAGTAGTGTCCGTGCTACAAGGTGCGGAGTAGTCCTGCTGAACAGGCAAGTCAAGGATGTGTATCCCCTCCCATGGCCCCTGGGGCACCCCTGGCCGTGCTGCGGAGAGTGCGCCCAGATCTACGGACGGGGCTGCTCTGTGCTGAGCTGGTGGTTGATGAGGCTCCACGCCCCACATCCGGTCGCATGTCCCTGATGGTGTGCACAAGTTCACTGAGTACATTGCGCACAGCCGCTAGCTCAGTGCATATACTCCTTGTGGAGTTCTCTATGGCAGCTGTGACACGGTCAGCTGACCGCTCCATGGCATCCCTTGGCCCACCACACTGTGCCACATGTGCATTGAGGAGGTCAGACAGTTGTTGCTGCCGTGTTGCAATGTCCTGTAGTGCCTGCTGGTTCTGCTGGCCTATGGCCAGTGCCATTTGCATCTCCGGTGCGATGCCCACCTCAGGCTGGGGGGATGGGGTGGCTGGCCATTCGTCGGAGTCGGACTGCCCCTGTGTGGCATCCGCCTGCAGGGGGCTTAGGGAAATTGTGGGGGAATGTGGATGGGCAGTGGGCCCTTCTGCATCAATGTCCTCAATGCTGGCTGGCCCGCTGTCAGAGTCTGCCGCTATGGCTGCACTCTCCCCAAGGGTGCTGCTTGCGGCAGAGGCTGTCCCCTCAGTGGCCACAACTAGTGGCATGTCTGCTGCTGCTGCTGTGTCTGTGTCAGCAGTAGTGGGGGCTGGCACTTGCCTGTCCTCTACCCCAGGCAGGGTTGGTGGCTGCCGGTGGGTTCCCTTCCGGAGGGCTGGGGTGGATGCCTGCGGCCTGGCCATTCTGGAGGAACAGGATGCGGTGTTGCCCTCTTCCTGGGGCTCTGTGTCGGAATCTGTGGTGGAGCAAAGGAGGGATGTGTTATTGATGGGTCCGCGGACATTGGACGTGCATTAGGGGATGACATCTATACAGTCGGTGCATGCAGCGCATTTCATACAGGTTTGGTGGCTTTTGTGTGGAGGTAGCATGGTGCTATATGTGTTCCAGCAGTTAGGGTGTGCATGCTGCTTGTTTGCAGGGTGGTGTTGGGATGTGTCTGTGCACGTTCGCCTGTCGATGTGTTGCATGTGCACTATGGGGCAACTGGGTACTTCGCACAGTGGGGCTTTGTTGAGTGTGGCATGCATAGCTCTGGCCACCTACCTGCGTCTCCTGGGGTCGGCACTCCTCTCTCCATGGCTCCGACACCTTCAATGCTCTCCATCCCTATGGTGGATGCGCATATTTCCTCCCACGCCTGGAGCTTGATAGGTGATTCTGAGCCTCCGCCAGTTGACATGGCTAGGTTGCGGTTAGCCGAAATGATGCTACGGACACGGAGCCTCAGATCATCCCACCGCTTGCGGCACTGCTGGGCTGTGCGGGGTGCGGCCCCCACTGCACTCACTCGCTGTGCCACTAGGGCCCATATCGCCTTCTTCTTCATGATAGCCGCCCTTGTCATCTGTGTCGAGAATACGACTTCCGCATTCTCTTGCAGGGTCTCTGCCAGCATGTTGAGTTCCTCCTTGGTGAAGCGGTCTTGGCGCTGCCTGTCACATGCCTTTTTGACAACTTTGGGCATGTTGGATGTGGTTTTGGGGTGGTTGATGGGTGTGGATGGTTATGGGGGCCGGATGAGGTATGGTAGTGGAGGATGGCGATGGATTGTGTTTTTAAAGATGGCCGCCATGCCATTTCCCGTTCCTGCGCGATGGCGCTATTTCCGCTTCCGCCTATTTAAGGTGACCGCTAACTGCGGTGACCGCTAAGTACGGTGACCGCTATGGTGTGCTTGGCGGTAGTGCTCCATGGACGGTGTGCGATGGCGGTAAGGGCCGTTTTTGGCCCATTAGCGCCATGGCGTACTTTACATTACCGCCATGGCGTAAAGCACGTGCCTGATGGGTCGGTATTAGGTGCTATTTACGTCTTCGCTACTCGGCGTTAATGTAATTTACGCCATGGCGGTAATTTACGGAACTTACCGCCTGGGTCGTAATGAGGCCCTATGTGTCACAATGTGTGCATCCCTACCTACACAACCACCACCAATGCAGTGTCATCAAAAGACACACTTCCATGCAGCAAAAATGAATACCACCTTGCAAAATACAACATGAGAACAGTGCCATGTCACCCAACCCCTCCCCGGCACGGCCACACAACACACCATGGCATGTCATGCAATGTGAGAGCAAACAAATTAATCCCCACAACATGCCCCAAGTGTCACCAACTACAGTGTCCCTAATGGAAACTGGCCACACATGAAATGCTCACAGTAATGCAGGACCAACAACACACATTACCAAATACTTACCAAGAATACCAATCACCTACACAACCTCCAACCTACCATAAACATGACAGTACAGACTTAAAAAATTGGTAGCCTCACTACCTGATAATGGCAGCACTTCGACCACTTCCAAGTATACAGTGTTAGCGCCACGCAAGAGTGTAGGTGCACTGCTTACAACATGGACTCCAGTCCCAAAGTAGATCGCCTTGTGAAGACATGAGAAATGGACCTGCAAATTAGGAGGATGAGATGGATGCAGAGGCACATGTCAATACACCATGCAGTGTACAATACAACAACAATATGCACTAGGAATGTATACACAGTATTGATTAAAGACTGCCCACACATCAAATGGGAGTCCAACGTCACCATGTACGTCAATGTCACTTGGGCACACCCTTTGCAAGCCCATGGAAACGGGAAGCAAGGAGACATGAGTTGGACATGAGTGGGGGCCTGCTGGAGGGTGCCCCTGGATGCACCTGTGTGGATATTGCGAGAAAAAAAAACACCTCCATGGGCTTATGGCCTGCACGGCTACCCTATTGTGAGAGATTTGCTGCTGTCGCTCTCCTCACCCTCTGCAGCTGCATAAGGAGGTGGTGGCACTATGGGAGGCAGCCCACCAAAGCCCTAGTCTGGTCCTCCATGGCAGCAAGCATGCGGGTGTGGAAGGTCTGGTTCTGGAGGATAATTGTGTGGAGGTCCCAATGCAACAACTCACGGGATGCCCGACCTCCACCCTAGTTGCCTGCATCTCAGCTGAGAGCGTACGTGTGAGCTGCTCCAGCTGCTGTTCTGTCCTCGTGTTAGCTGAAGGCTCAAGCTCAACCAGAGTTGCCCTGAGCTGACGGAGTTCCACCCTCAGGGCTTCCCTGTGGCCCTGGGACTCAATGGAAATGGCTTCCCGCAGAGTCTCCAGTGCCGCCCGCCTGTCCCTGTTGGACGCCAACATGTCCTCCCTGTGTGACTGGCTAATGGAGTCTGTTGCCTGCTGTAGTTGTTCAATTAGCCTTTCTTGGGGGACAATGGAAGTGGCCACCCTATCCATGGCCTGAGCCATCATCTCAGTTGATGCTGCCTGTTGGTTTGCCATACCGTATATGGATTGCTCCCCTGCGGTATTGCCTGGTGGCGTACGGCCACCGCGTAGGGTGGCACCACACCTGTCTGGGGCAAGGCGAACTGCGCTTTGCTGTGCCGGCACTGCCTGAGGCTGCAGGACTGCATTCCCCCTCTGATCTGCTGGCCCAGGGACAGGATCAGATGTAGCGGAGTGTGACCCTGCATCCGTAACCACCAAAGGCTGACCTACCCACACTGACATCCCCATTGAGGGTTCGACCCCTGGTGCAGGTGGGTTGGACAGTACAGAATCCCTCCCAGAGACACTTACCTGCGACGGCACATAGGTCTCATCATCCAAATCGACACCTGAATAGAGCTCGGGGGAGGTGCACCCAGAGACACCCCTTGAGATGACGGCCTGCAGCAAGTGTGGGTTCTCACCCACCACCACACCACGTCCCCCACTGGTGCCCAGTCGAGCCTGAGACCCCTCCTGGGTCTGCACCATCTCCACAACCCCAGCAGTATCAAGTGCGTCATCCCCTGCAAAGACATGAAAGAAAAGAAATGGGAACAGGCATTAGCAACATGGAACACAATTAGGGCTGAGAAGCAACAGAAACAGTACTTCATTGACACATGTCCCACATGACTATAACCCTCCCATGCATGCACTGTCACTGTGTATGAAGGGGAGGCAAATGGCACACATTGATGACACCAAGATGGAAGATGAACACATTTGCTGCATGTTTCCTAGCGGTGCCATCACACATTGGTCTGTGATTGGCATGTCCAATACACATACATGACACATGCCATCACACAGATGGCATGTACCCTATCCATGTCACACATGTGACGATAGGACTGAGAAATGCCTAGTGAAAGTGGTGGAATGCAGACAATCAGCCTGAATTAACACAGAATAACATGCAACTATGTTGTGGCAAGATGACAATTCAAGGGCAACTGGCGTGAGGTTGGGCTGAATGTCTACTGTTGCCAGAAGGGATACTGCAACACCCAAATCCTGGTGCACAGAATGTTTTGGATGAAGCACATTGGTGACCCAAACCACTCAGGCACACACCCCCTCACCTGGCACTCAATCAGAAGCACTCACACACAAGCCATGCACATGGATGACACACACATGCATGTGCACTCACCGGACAATGCCTCGTAATCTGGCAGGTCTCCCACGCCTTGGATCTGTTCCTCCGTGACGTAGGTCCCAGCAACATACTCATGTGGAGTGAGTTCAATGTCCTCTGCTGGAGACCCACCTCCAGTCACTAGAGTTGCGGCATGACTTGAGGCCAGCTTTTTCTTTGCCCTGCGCTTAAGGTCATTCCAGCGCTTGTAGCAATCATTAGCTGTGCGCCTCACAAATCCAAGGGCACTTATGAGTTCCGCAATGGTCTGCCAGTGTGCCTGACGTTGTGCAGGTGTGGTATTGCATCCTGCAGTAATCACCATTTCACTGTCATGTGCGGACACATACTCCACAAGTGCATCAAGTTCGACCCGATTGAAGCAGGGCTTCCTTGCTGGGCCGGACTGTGTAGCCGTGTCTGGGGCATCAGCCTGTACTGGACGAGCACACTTCCTCTTCCGCTTGGAAGGTGGTGGTGATACTGAGTGTCCTAAGCCGCTCTGGACACTAGGGGCAGGAGCCCCGGTGGACTGTGGACTAGGAGTGTGGGAATGAACACTCACCATGGGAGTTGTTGCAGGCATTAGCTGAAGTGTGATGTGGTCAGGGGGAACGTCAGCAGGATGGACTAGGACCGACACTGTCCTGGCTGGGTCACTCAGAGCTGGGGTGGATGGAGCCGCAGCTGGCCCTGCAGCCTCCCCACCCTGCCTACCCGGGGCAGCAGATGACATAGCTGCCCCTGATCCACGTGGGCTGGTGACACCAACGTGCACCGCCACACATGGCCTAGACCTGCTGACCTGGAAGTCAGCCATGGAGTCACCCAGTGCCAGGTCTGGTGCCACAATGGGCTGGTCCAACAAGGGCTGAGCAGGGATGGTGTCAGCCACGTTACCCCCAACCAGGGGGGGCATGGGTGTCCCTGACTGGTCACCCACACATGGGGGGGTAGGGGCACCCTGCAAGTCCTGGCCACGTCCCCTACCGTATCCACCAAGGCCACCTCTTGTGGCTCGCCCACCTTTGCGACCCTTACCGCGTGCTCGCCTCCCAACCATGGCACTGATGTTGTTGTGCGTATGGGAGTTGCAGTAAACTATTGTCCTGGGCAATTGGGGGTCAAAGGGGTAGGGTACTAGATGGAATTCGTACCCTAGTGCTCTAGCAAGGCTGTATGTGACCCCTGGGGGAAGATGACGGGTCACGCAACGCACAGGCACCCCGAAAAAGGTAGATAATGTGCACGCAACCCCTCCTAGACCACATACGTGGAAAAAAAACCCTGCACTACGCTGTGGCACCCAGAAACACAAAAATGAACGTATGCGTGTTACACGCAGCCTAGACTGACCTCTGAAGGGGTAGGCAACACACGGGGCAAGCACAGATGTCAAATACGTGCGCAGCTCACCGTCTGCCAGGAAAAATTGCGTGTAAGATACGCGCGTGTGCGTGTTGGCAACAGCCCCGCCAAAAGAAGAATTGTACGCTGTCTGAGGAGAAAGGACAACAGGAGAAGTGAACGCTGTTTGAGGAAACAGGCCCAGGAAAAAGACAAGAAGAGAAAAAGCTGTCAGAGGTAACAGGGAGTACGAACTTGGAACAACGTGAAGTAAATCGCGTGTGAACCGACAAGAAGTACAGATTTCACCCACTCGCTCTCCACGAAAAGCACGTACAAGGCAATGGCATTCTACATGTACCTTTTAAACATGCCCACACGTCCAGCGTCACTTCCGTGTGTACGCGCTAAGGCCCCATCCTCCAATTACATGCGCTGACACTCTGACGTGCAGTTATTGGACGTGTAACATGCACCCGAGTACAGGGAAACGCCCGTGCACGCACGTCACAGATGCGCATACGTGCTGTTGGCCTTTGGGCCAATGAATTCGCGTACGTGTGCTTATGTGCTTACGGGCTAAGGCCCTTTCCTCGAATTACACGCAGACGTGCTGGATTTTCACGTGTCAAATCACTCCATATGAAGCTGGCCACGCGTAAGCACACAGACGACCACGCTCCTGCCCAGAAGGCCAAATTACTGCCCCCCAGAGCCCCGAGCATGCTCCCACCTGCCATCTGCTGCTGCCTGATTGCCTGCTGCCCACGTGCCCTGCCATTTTCTGCCTGCACATCAGCCAGGGGTGCTGTTGCTGGGACCACCCCAGCTGGAACCGAAGACTCCAGACTGGGATTCCATCGCTCCACAGCCCAGCCTCAGGACCCAGTTGCCCACCCACTCCTGCCTCTGGGGTTGTCATGTCAGGCACTGCAACATCTGGCACCACTGACAACCCCCGGCCAGAGAGGCAGACGGGCACCAGCTTCACTGCCACCGAAGTTGGTGTCCTGGTGGAGCAAGTCCTGGGGCAGTATGATGCCCTCTTCGGAAGTTCCCGCGCCGACAAGGAAGGACGGACTCGGATCTGGACGGACATCGTGACTGCCATCAACGCGGAGGGGGTGGCAGTCCGCGACTTCCAACATGTCAAGAAGCGCTGGGAGGACTTCAGGTCCAGGACCCTCAACAAGGCGCGGCGCCTCTTGAAGGCAGCGGATGCTAGGGGGCGCCGGGGCCACTTGTCGGAAGATCAGATGAGGGTCCTAGAACACATATCCCCAGCGCTCCACGTGCAGGTCCTTGAGAGGCAGACCCGTCTGGAGTCGAGCGGTAAGTGTACATGCATCCTGATTGTGAGCTGTGCGTGTGGTGATTTTTCAGTAGTGTGCAGGTTGCACATCTGTTTGTATGGGGTCGAGTATGGGTGGGGGTGTACAGGGCCGTGGGGCTAACACATGCGAGGGCTGTCATGTGTGAGATATGGATGGTGCTTGTGTGTGTAGGCTTGCATGCCAAATGCAGTTGTGGGCACTCATGTTTGGATGAATGTGTAGGTAAGCAGGCATGTTCATGATGTCACGCATGTATGTTGTTTTCAGCTGCATGTATCAGCACTGTATGTATGTGAGGGACATGTGTTAATTTCCAAACTTGCAATTGGGGTTCTATCATGTTATTGCCATTTCTAAGTGGGTGGATGCAATACTCGGGTGGGTGTTTGGCATTTGGAGGCTGACCATAAGGGCCCGGGATCTAGATTGTGATGACATGTTGGCTGGGGGACATGTGTGGGGGCCTGGTGGAGGGTGCCCCTGGATGCAGGGGGGTGGGGGTGCAGGGGGAGATGAGTGGGGGCCTGGTGGAGGGTGTCCCACAGTGCTGGGGGGTGGGGGTGCAGGGGGACATGAGTGGGGGCCTGGTGGAGGGTGCCCCTGACTGGTGGGGGTGGGGGTGCAGTGAGACATGAGTGGGGGCCTGGTGGAGGGTGCCCCTGGATGCTGGGGGGTGGGGGTTCAAGGAGACATGAGTTGGACATGAGTGGGGGCCTGGTGGAGGGTGCCCCTGACTGGTGGTGGGTGGGGGTGCTGGGAGACATGAGTGGGGGCCTGGTGGAGGGTGCCCCAAGGTGCTGGGGGTGGGGGTGCAGGGGGACATGAGTTGGGGCCTGGTGGAGGGTGTCCCACAGTGCTGGGGGGTGGGGGTGCTGGGAGAGATGAGTGGGGGCCTGGTGGAGGGTGCCCCACAGTGCTGGGGGATGGGGGTGCTGGGAGACATGAGTGGGGGCCTGGTGGAGGGTGCCCCACAGTGCTGGGGGGTGGGGGTGCTGGGAGACATGAGTGGGGGCCTGGTGGAGGGTGCCCCTGGATACTGGGGGGTGGGGGTGCAGGGGGACATGAGTGGGGGCCTGGTGGAGGGTGCCCCTGGATGCTGGGGGGTGGGGGCGCAGGGGGACATGAGTGGAGGCCTGGTGGAGGGTGCCCCTGGATGTTGGGGGGTGGGGGTGCAGGGAGACATGAGTGGGGGCCTGGTGCTGCCTGATTGCCTGCTGCCCACGTGCCCTGCCATTTTCTGCCTGCACATCAGCCAGGGGTGCTGTTGCTGTGACCACACCTGCTGGAACCGAAGACTCCAGACTGGGATTCCATCGCTCCACAGCCCAGCCCCAGGACCCAGTTGCCCACCCACTCCTGCCTCTGGGGTTGTCATGTCAGGCACTGCAACATCTGGCACCACTGACAACCCCCGGCCAGAGAGGCAGAGGGGCACCAGCTTCACTGCCACCGAAGTTGGGGTCCTGGTGGAGCAAGTCCTGGGGCAGTATGATGCCCTCTTCAGAGGTTCCCGCGCCGACAAGGAAGGACAGACTCGGATCTGGACGGACATCGTGACTGCCATCAACGCGGAGGGGATGGCAGTCCGCGACTTCCAACATGTCAAGAAGCGCTGGGAGGACTTCAGGTCCAGGACCCTCAACAAGGCGCGGCGCCTCTTGAAGGCAGCGGATGCTAGGGGGCGCCGGGGCCACTTGTCGGAAGATCAGATGAGGGTCCTAGAACACATATCCCCAGCGCTCCACGTGCAGGTCCTTGAGAGGCAGACCCGTCTGGAGTCGAGCGGTAAGTGTACATGCATCCTGATTGTGAGCTGTGCGTGTGGTGATTTTTCAGTAGTGTGCAGGTTGCACATCTGTTTGTATGGGGTCGAGTATGGGTGGGGGTGTACAGGGCCGTGGGGCTAACACATGCGAGGGCTGTCATGTGTGAGATATGGATGGTGCTTGTGTGTGTAGGCTTGCATGCCAAATGCAGTTGTGGGCACTCATGTTTGGATGAATGTGTATGTAAGCAGGCATGTTCATGATGTCACGCATGTATGTTGTTTTCAGCTGCATGTATCAGCACTGTATGTATGTGAGGGACATGTGTTAATTTCCAAACTTGCAATTGGGGTTCTATCATGTTATTGCCATTTCTAAGTGGGTGGATGCAATACTCGGGTGGGTGTTTGGCATTTGGAGGCTGACCATAAGGGCCCGGGATCTAGATTGTGATGACATGTTGGCTGGGGGACATGTGTGGGGGCCTGGTGGAGGGTGCCCCTGGATGCAGGGGGGTGGGGGTGCAGGGGGAGATGAGTGGGGGCCTGGTGGAGGGTGTCCCACAGTGCTGGGGGGTGGGGGTGCAGGGGGACATGAGTGGGGGCCTGGTGGAGGGTGCCCCTGACTGGTGGGGGTGGGGGTGCAGTGAGACATGAGTGGGGGCCTGGTGGAGGGTGCCCCTGGATGCTGGGGGGTGGGGGTTCAAGGAGACATGAGTTGGACATGAGTGGGGGCCTGGTGGAGGGTGCCCCTGACTGGTGGTGGGTGGGGGTGCTGGGAGACATGAGTGGGGGCCTGGTGGAGGGTGCCCCAAGGTGCTGGGGGTGGGGGTGCAGGGGGACATGAGTTGGGGCCTGGTGGAGGGTGTCCCACAGTGCTGGGGGGTGGGGGTGCTGGGAGAGATGAGTGGGGGCCTGGTGGAGGGTGCCCCACAGTGCTGGGGGATGGGGGTGCTGGGAGACATGAGTGGGGGCCTGGTGGAGGGTGCCCCACAGTGCTGGGGGGTGGGGGTGCTGGGAGACATGAGTGGGGGCCTGGTGGAGGGTGCCCCTGGATACTGGGGGGTGGGGGTGCAGGGGGACATGAGTGGGGGCCTGGTGGAGGGTGCCCCTGGATGCTGGGGGGTGGGGGCGCAGGGGGACATGAGTGGAGGCCTGGTGGAGGGTGCCCCTGGATGTTGGGGGGTGGGGGTGCAGGGAGACATGAGTGGGGGCCTGGTGCTGCCTGATTGCCTGCTGCCCACGTGCCCTGCCATTTTCTGCCTGCACATCAGCCAGGGGTGCTGTTGCTGTGACCACACCTGCTGGAACCGAAGACTCCAGACTGGGATTCCATCGCTCCACAGCCCAGCCCCAGGACCCAGTTGCCCACCCACTCCTGCCTCTGGGGTTGTCATGTCAGGCACTGCAACATCTGGCACCACTGACAACCCCCGGCCAGAGAGGCAGAGGGGCACCAGCTTCACTGCCACCGAAGTTGGGGTCCTGGTGGAGCAAGTCCTGGGGCAGTATGATGCCCTCTTCAGAGGTTCCCGCGCCGACAAGGAAGGACAGACTCGGATCTGGACGGACATCGTGACTGCCATCAACGCGGAGGGGGTGGCAGTCCGCGACTTCCAACATGTCAAGAAGCGCTGGGAGGACTTCAGGTCCAGGACCCTCAACAAGGCGCGGCGCCTCTTGAAGGCAGCGGATGCTAAGGGGCGCCGGGGCCACTTGTCGGAAGATCAGATGAGGGTCCTAGAACACATATCCCCAGCGCTCCACGTGCAGGTCCTTGAGAGGCAGACCCGTCTGGAGTCGAGCGGTAAGTGTACATGCATCCTGATTGTGAGCTGTGCGTGTGGTGATTTTTCAGTAGTGTGCAGGTTGCACATCTGTTTGTATGGGGTCGAGTATGGGTGGGGGTGTACAGGGCCGTGGGGCTAACACATGCGAGGGCTGTCATGTGTGAGACATGGATGGTGCTTGTGTGTGTAGGCTTGCATGCCAAATGCAGTTGTGGGCACTCATGTTTGGATGAATGTGTATGTAAGCAGGCATGTTCATGATGTCACGCATGTATGTTGTTTTCAGCTGCATGTATCAGCACTGTATGTATGTGAGGGACATGTGTTAATTTCCAAACTTGCAATTGGGGTTCTATCATGTTATTGCCATTTCTAAGTGGGTGGATGCAATACTCGGGTGGGTGTTTGGCATTTGGAGGCTGACCATAAGGGCCCGGGATCTAGATTGTGGTGACATGTTGGCTGGGGGACATCTGTGGGGGCCTGGTGGAGGGTGCCCCTGGATGCAGGGGGGTGGGGGTGCAGGGGGAGATGAGTGGGGGCCTGGTGGAGGGTGCCCCACAGTGCTGGGGGGTGGGGGTGCAGGGGGACATGAGTGGGGGCCTGGTGGAGGGTGCCCCTGACTGGTGGGGGTGGGGGTGCAGGGAGACATGAGTGGGGGCCTGGTGGAGGGTGCCCCTGGATGCTGGGGGGTGGGGGTTCAAGGAGACATGAGTTGGACATGAGTGGGGGCCTGGTGGAGGGTGCCCCTGACTGGTGGGGGGTGGGGGTGCTGGGAGACATGAGTGGGGGCCTGGTGGAGGGTGCCCCAAGGTGCTGGGGGTGGGGGTGCAGGGGGACATGAGTCGGGGCCTGGTGGAGGGTGTCCCACAGTGCTGGGGGGTGGGGGTGCTGGGAGAGATGAGTGGGGGCCTGGTGGAGGGTGCCCCACAGTGCTGGGGGATGGGGGTGCTGGGAGACATGAGTGGGGGCCTGGTGGAGGGTGCCCCACAGTGCTGGGGGGTGGGGGTGCTGGGAGACATGAGTGGGGGCCTGGTGGAGGGTGCCCCTGGATGCTGGGGTGTGGGGGTGCAGGGGGACATGAGTGGGGGCCTGGTGGAGGGTGCCCCTGGATGCTGGGGGGTGGGGGCGCAGGGGGACATGAGTGGGGGCCTGGTGGAGGGTGCCCCTGGATGTTGGGGGGTGGGGGTGCAGGGAGACATGAGTGGGGGCCTGGTGGAGGGTGCCCCTGGATGCTGGTGGGTGGGGGTGCAGGGGGACATGAGTGGGGGCCTGGTGGAGGGTGCCCCTGGAGGCAGGGGGTGGGGGTGCTGGGAGACATGAGTTGGACATGAGTGGGTGCCTGGTGGAGGGTGCCCCTGGATGCTGGGGGGGTGGGGGTCCTGGGAGACATGAGTGGGGGCCTGGTGGAGGGTGCCCCTGGATGCAGGGGGGTGGGGGTGCAGGGAGACATGTGTGGGGGCCTGGTGGAGGGTGCCCCTGGATGCAGGGGGGTGGGGGTGCAGGGGGAGATGAGTGGGGGCCTGGTGGAGGGTGCCCCACAGTGCTGGGGGGTGGGGGTGCAGGGGGACATGAGTGGGGGCCTGGTGGAGGGTGCCTCTGACTGGTGGGGGTGGGGGTGCAGGGAGACATGAGTGGGGCCTGGTGGAGGGTGCCCCTGGATGCTGGGGGGTGGGGGTGCAATTAGAAATGAGTTGGACATGAGTGGGGGCCTGGTGGAGGGTGCCCCTGACTGGTGGGGGGTGGGGGTGCTGGGAGACATGAGTGAGGGCCTGGTGGAGGGTGCCCCACAGTGCTGGGGGGGTGGGGCTGCAGGGGGACATGAGTGGGGGCCTGGTGGAGGGTGCCCCACAGTGCTGGGGGATGGGGGTGCTGGGAGACATGAGTGGGGGCCTGGTGGAGGGTGCCCCACAGTGCTGGGGGGTGGGGGTGCTGGGAGACATGAGTGGGGGCCTGGTGGAGGGTGCCCCTGGATTCTGGGGGGTGGGGGTGCAGGGGGACATGCGTGGGGGCCTGGTGGAGGGTGCCCCTGGATGCTGGGGGGTGGGGGTGCAGGGGGACATGAGTGGGGGCCTGGTGGAGGGTGCCCCACAGTGCTGACGGGTGGGGGTGCAGGGGGACATGAGTGGGGGCCTGGTGGAGGGTGCCCCTGGATGCTGGGGGGTGGGGGTGCAGGGGGACATGTATGGGGGGGGCCTGGTGGAGGGTGCCCCTGACTGGTGGGGGGTGGGGAGCAGGGGGACATGAGTGGGGGCCTGGTGGAGGGTGCCCCTGGATGCTGGGGGGTGGGCGTGCAGGGAGACATGAGTGGGGGCCTGGTCGAGAGTGCCCCTGGATGCTGGTGGGTGGGGGTGCAGGGGGTCATGAGTGGGGGCCTGGTGGAGGGTGCCCCTGGATGCTGGGGGTTGGGGGTGCTGGGAGACATGAGTGGGGGCCTGGTGGAGGGTGCCCCTGGATGCTGGGGGGTGGGGGCGCAGGGGGACATGAGTGGAGGCCTGGTGGAGGGTGCCCCTGGATGTTGGGGGGTGGGGGTGCAGGGAGACATGAGTGGGGGCCTGGTGCTGCCTGATTGCCTGCTGCCCACGTGCCCTGCCATTTTCTGCCTGCACACCAGCCAGGGGTGCTGTTGCTGTGACCACACCTGCTGGAACCGAAGACTCCAGACTGGGATTCCATCGCTCCACAGCCCAGCCCCAGGACCCAGTTGCCCACCCACTCCTGCCTCTGGGGTTGTCATGTCAGGCACTGCAACATCTGGCACCACTGACAACCCCCGGCCAGAGAGGCAGAGGGGCACCAGCTTCACTGCCACCGAAGTTGGGGTCCTGGTGGAGCAAGTCCTGGGGCAGTATGATGCCCTCTTCAGAGGTTCCCGCGCCGACAAGGAAGGACAGACTCGGATCTGGACGGACATCGTGACTGCCATCAACGCGGAGGGGGTGGCAGTCCGCGACTTCCAACATGTCAAGAAGCGCTGGGAGGACTTCAGGTCCAGGACCCTCAACAAGGCGCGGCGCCTCTTGAAGGCAGCGGATGCTAAGGGGCACCGGGGCCACTTGTCGGAAGATCAGATGAGGGTCCTAGAACACATATCCCCAGCGCTCCACGTGCAGGTCCTTGAGAGGCAGACCCGTCTGGAGTCGAGCGGTAAGTGTACATGCATCCTGATTGTGAGCTGTGCGTGTGGTGATTTTTCAGTAGTGTGCAGGTTGCACATCTGTTTGTATGGGGTCGAGTATGGGTGGGGGTGTACAGGGCCGTGGGGCTAACACATGCGAGGGCTGTCATGTGTGAGACATGGATGGTGCGTGTGTGTGTAGGCTTGCATGCCAAATGCAGTTGTGGGCACTCATGTTTGGATGAATGTGTATGTAAGCAGGCATGTTCATGATGTCACGCATGTATGTTGTTTTCAGCTGCATGTATCAGCACTGTATGTATGTGAGGGACATGTGTTAATTTCCAAACTTGCAATTGGGGTTCTATCATGTTATTGCCATTTCTAAGTGGGTGGATGCAATACTCGGGTGGGTGTTTGGCATTTGGAGGCTGACCATAAGGGCCCGGGATCTAGATTGTGGTGACATGTTGGCTGGGGGACATCTGTGGGGGCCTGGTGGAGGGTGCCCCTGGATGCAGGGGGGTGGGGGTGCAGGGGGAGATGAGTGGGGGCCTGGTGGAGGGTGCCCCACAGTGCTGGGGGGTGGGGGTGCAGGGGGACATGAGTGGGGGCCTGGTGGAGGGTGCCCCTGACTGGTGGGGGTGGGGGTGCAGGGAGACATGAGTGGGGGCCTGGTGGAGGGTGCCCCTGGATGCTGGGGGGTGGGGGTTCAAGGAGACATGAGTTGGACATGAGTGGGGGCCTGGTGGAGGGTGCCCCTGACTGGTGGGGGGTGGGGGTGCTGGGAGACATGAGTGGGGGCCTGGTGGAGGGTGCCCCAAGGTGCTGGGGGTGGGGGTGCAGGGGGACATGAGTCGGGGCCTGGGGGAGGGTGTCCCACAGTGCTGGGGGGTGGGGGTGCTGGGAGAGATGAGTGGGGGCCTGGTGGAGGGTGCCCCACAGTGCTGGGGGATGGGGGTGCTGGGAGACATGAGTGGGGGCCTGGTGGAGGGTGCCCCACAGTGCTGGGGGGTGGGGGTGCTGGGAGACATGAGTGGGGGCCTGGTGGAGGGTGCCCCTGGATGCTGGGGTGTGGGGGTGCAGGGGGACATGAGTGGGGGCCTGGTGGAGGGTGCCCCTGGATGCTGGGGGGTGGGGGCGCAGGGGGACATGAGTGGGGGCCTGGTGGAGGGTGCCCCTGGATGTTGGGGGGTGGGGGTGCAGGGAGACATGAGTGGGGGCCTGGTGGAGGGTGCCCCTGGATGCTGGTGGGTGGGGGTGCAGGGGGACATGAGTGGGGGCCTGGTGGAGGGTGCCCCTGGAGGCAGGGGGTGGGGGTGCTGGGAGACATGAGTTGGACATGAGTGGGTGCCTGGTGGAGGGTGCCCCTGGATGCTGGGGGGGTGGGGGTCCTGGGAGACATGAGTGGGGGCCTGGTGGAGGGTGCCCCTGGATGCAGGGGGGTGGGGATGCAGGGAGACATGTGTGGGGGCCTGGTGGAGGGTGCCCCTGGATGCAGGGGGGTGGGGGTGCAGGGGGAGATGAGTGGGGGCCTGGTGGAGGGTGCCCCACAGTGCTGGGGGGTGGGGGTGCAGGGGGACATGAGTGGGGGCCTGGTGGAGGGTGCCTCTGACTGGTGGGGGTGGGGGTGCAGGGAGACATGAGTGGGGCCTGGTGGAGGGTGCCCCTGGATGCTGGGGGGTGGGGGTGCAATTAGAAATGAGTTGGACATGAGTGGGGGCCTGGTGGAGGGTGCCCCTGACTGGTGGGGGTGGGGGTGCTGGGAGACATGAGTGAGGGCCTGGTGGAGGGTGCCCCACAGTGCTGGGGGGGTGGGGCTGCAGGGGGACATGAGTGGGGGCCTGGTGGAGGGTGCCCCACAGTGCTGGGGGATGGGGGTGCTGGGAGACATGAGTGGGGGCCTGGTGGAGGGTGCCCCTGGATGCTGGGGGGTGGGGGTGCAGGGGGACATGCGTGGGGGCCTGGTGGAGGGTGCCCCTGGATGCTGGGGGGTGGGGGTGCAGGGGGACATGAGTGGGGGCCTGGTGGAGGGTGCCCCACAGTGCTGACGGGTGGGGGTGCAGGGGGACATGAGTGGGGGCCTGGTGGAGGGTGCCCCTGGATTCTGGGGGGTGGGGGTGCAGGGGGACATGTATGGGGGGGGCCTGGTGGAGGGTGCCCCTGACTGGTGGGGGGTGGGGAGCAGGGGGACATGAGTGGGGGCCTGGTGGAGGGTGCCCCTGGATGCTGGGGGGTGGGCGTGCAGGGAGACATGAGTGGGGGCCTGGTCGAGAGTGTCCCTGGATGCTGGTGGGTGGGGGTGCAGGGGGTCATGAGTGGGGGCCTGGTGGAGGGTGCCCCTGGATGCTGGGGGTTGGGGGTGCTGGGAGACATGAGTGGGGGCCTGGTGGAGGGTGCCCCTGGATGCAGGGGGGTGGGGGTGCAGGGAGACATGAGTGGGGGCCTGGTGGAGGGTGCCCCTGGATGCAGGGGGGTGGGGGTGCAGGGGGAGATGAGTGGGGGCCTGGTAGCGGGTGTCCCACAGTGCTGTGGGGTGGGGGTGCAGGGGGACATGGGTGGGGGCCTGGTGGAGGGTGCCCCTGACTGGTGGGGGGTGGGGGTGCTGGGAGACATGTGTGGGGGCCTGGTGGAGGGTGCCCCTGACTGGTGCGGGGTGGGGTGCTGGGAGACATGAGTGGGGGCCTGGTGGAGGGTGCCCCACAGTGCTGGGGGGGTGGGGGTGCAGGGGGACATGAGTGGGGGCCTGGTGGAGGGTGCCTCACAGTGCTGGGGTGTGGGGGTGCTGGGAGACATGAGTGGGGGCCTGGTAGAGGGTGCCCCACAGTGCTGGGGGGTGGGGGTGCAAGGAGACATGAGTGGGGGCCTGGTGGAGGGTGCCCCACATTGCTGGGGGTGGGGTGCTGGGAGACATGAGTGGGGGCCTGGTGGAGGGTGCCCCTGGATGCTGGGGCGTGGGGGTGCAGGGGGACATGAGTGGGGGCCTGGTGGAGGGTGCCCCTGGATGCTGGGGGGTGGGGGTGCAGGGGGACATGAGTGGGGGCCTGGTGGAGGGTGCCCCTGGATGCTGGGGGGTGGGGGTGCAGGGGGACATGAGTGGGGGCCTGGTGGAGGGTGCCCCACAGTGCTGGGGGGTGGGGGTGCAGGGGGACATGAGTGGGGGCCTGGTGGAGGGTGCCCCTGGAAGCTGGGGGGTGGGGGTGCAGGGGGACATGAGTGGGGGCCTGGTGGAGGGTGCCCCTGACTGGTGGGGGGTGGGGAGCAGGGGGACATGAGTGGGGGCCTGGTGGAGGGTGCCCCTGGATGCAGGGGGGTGGGGGTGCTGGGAGACATGAGTGGGGGCCTGGTGGAGGGTGCCCCACAGTGCTGGGGGGTGGGGGTGCAGGGGGACATGAGTTGGACATGTGTGGGGGCCTGCTGGCAGGTGCCCCACAGTGCTGGGGGGTGGGGGTGCTGGGAGACATGCGTTGGTGGGCAGTAGTGCAAGGTGAAATGTGGGTTGGCTGGGGGGCATGGGCATGGTGGATGGGCTGCCTGCGGGACATGTGCAGGGTAGTCCCCTGTGGTGTGGGCCGCCTGCACGGGCCGTGGAGGGTGTTGGTTGAACAGCTGGGAGGACCCACACGGCGGATTCACTTGTAGGACTGGCCGGCACCCCCGGAATCCACGTAGGCTGCTGGATTCGCGTGTGGAATTTCACTTGCACCTTGGAATACACGTACCCTGCTGAAATCGTGTGTGGAACTTCCCGCGCACCTTGGACTACAGGTACCCTGCTGAAATCGCGTGTGGAACTTCCCGCGCACCTTGGAATACACGTATCCTGCTGAAATTGCGTGTGGAACTTCCCGCGCACCTTGGAATACACGTACCCTGCTGAAATCGCATGCGGAACTTCCCACGCACCCCGAAATACACGTACCCAGGGCAATCGTGTGTGGAACTTCCTGCGAACCCCGTAATACATGTACCCTGCTGATATCGCGTGTCAGACTACACGCGCACCCCTGATGTACACGTACACAGGCGAATCGCACTGCTTGATAGGAAGGAGTGGGGGTCTGGTGAAGGGTGCCCCTGGATGCTGGGGGGTGGGGGTGCTGGGAGACATGAGTGGGGGCCTGGTGGAGGGTGCCCCACAGTGCTGGGGGGTGGGGGTGCTGGGAGACATGAGTGAGGGCCTGGTGGAGGGTGCCCCACAGTGCTGGGGGGTGGGGGTGCTGGGAGACATGAGTGGGGGCCTGGTGGAGGGTGCCCCTGGATGCAGGGGGGTGGGGGTGCAGGGAGACATGAGTGGGGGCCTGGTGGAGGGTGCCCCTGGCTGCAGGGGGGTGGGGGTGCAGGGGGACATGAGTAGGGGCCTGGTCGAGGGTGCCCCACAGTGCTGGGGGGTGGGGGTGCAGGGAAACATGAGTGGGGGCCTGGTGGAGGGTGCTCCTGACTGGTGAGGGGTGGGGGTGCAGGGAGACATGAGTGGGGGCCTGGTGGAGAGTGCCCCTGGATGCAGGGGGGTGGGGGTGCAAGGAGACATGAGTTGGACATGAGTGGGAGCCTGGTGGAGGGTGCCCCTGACTGGTGGTGGGTGGGGGTGCAGGGAGACATGAGTGGGGGCCTGGTGGAGGGTGCCCCACAGTGCTGGGGGGTGGGGGTGCAGGGAGACATGAGTGGGGGCCTGGTGGAGGGTGCCCCTGGATGCAGGGGGGTGGGGGTGCAGGGAGACATGAGTTGGACATGATTGGGGGCCTGGTGGAGGGCGCCCCTGACTGGTGGGGGGTGGGGGTGCAGGGAGACATGAGTGGGGGCCTGGTGGAGGGTGCCCCACAGTGCTGGGGGGTGGGGGTGCAGGGAGACATGAGTGGGGCCTGGTGGAGGGTGTTCCACAGTGCTGGGGGGTGGGGGTGCTGGGAGACATGAGTGGGGGCCTGTTGGAGGGTGCCCCTGGATGCTGGGGTGTGGGGGTGCAGGGGGACATGAGTGGGGGCCTGGTGGAGGGTGCCCCTGGATGTTGGGGGGTGGGGGTGCAGGGGGACATGAGTGGGGACCTGGTGGAGGGTGCCCCTGGATGCAGGGGGTGGGGGTGCTGGGAGACATGAGTTGGACATGAGTGGGGGCCTGGTGGAGGGTGCCTCTGACTGGTGGGGGGTGGGGGTGCAGGGAGACATGAGTGGGGGCCTGGTGGAGGGTGCCCCACAGTGCTGGGGGATGGGAGTGCAGGGGGACATGAGTGGGGGCCTGGTGGAGGGTGCCCCTGGATGCTGGGAGGTGCTGGGAGACATGAGTGGGGGCCTGGTGGAGGGTGCCCCTGGATGCAGGGGGGTGGGGGTGCAGGGAGACATGAGTTGGACATGAGTGGGGGCCTGGTGGAGGGTGCCCCTGACTGGTGGGGGGTGGGGTTGCAGGGAAACATGAGTGGGGGCCTGGTGGAGGGTGCCCCTGACTGATGGGGGGTGGGGGTGCAGGGAGACATGTGTGGGGGCCTGGTGGAGGGTGCCCCACAGTGCTGGGGGGTGGGGGTGCAGGGAGACATGAGTGGGGGCCTGGTGGAGGGTGCTCCTGGATGCTGGGGGGTGGGGGTGCAGGGGGACATGAGTGGGGGCCTGGTGGAGGGTGCACCAAAGTGCTGGGGGGTGGTGGTGCAGGGGGACATGCGTTGGTGGGCAGTAGTGCAAGATGACATGTGGGTTGGCTGGGGGGCATGGTGGATGGGCTGCCTGCGGGACATGTGCAGGGTAGTCCCCTGTGGTGTGCGCCGCCTGCAGGGGCCGTGGAGGGTGTAGAGGGAACACCTGGGAGGACCCACACGGGCAATTCACGTGTAGTGCTCCCCGCGCACCCCTGAAATACACGTGCCCTAATGGAATCGCGTGTGATACTGCCCTGCGCACCCCTGAAATACACGTACCCTGCTGCTTTTGCGTGTGATACTTCCCGCGCACCCCTGGAATACACGTACCCTGATGGAATCGCGTGTGATCCTTCCCGCGCACCCCTGAAATGCACGTACCCTGCTGATTTTGCGTGTGATACTTCCCGCGCACCACTGAAATACACGACCCCTGATGGAATCGCGTGTGATACTTCCCGCGCACCCCTGAAATACACGTACCCTGCTGCTTTTGCATGTGATACTTCCCGCGCACCCCTGGAATACACGTACCCTGATGGAATCGCGTGTGATACTTCCTGCGCACCCCTGAAATGCACGTACCCTGCTGTTTTTGCGTGTGATGCTTCCCGCGCACCCCTGAAATACATGTGCCCTGATGGAATCGTGTGTGTTACTTCCCGCGCACCCCTGATGTACACGTACCCAGGACAATCGCGTGTGAAACTTCACGCGAACCACTGAAATACACGTTCCCCGCTTGGCATTTGCTGTTTGGCTGCCCTGTGAACTGGTCTAGGGTTAGCGCAGCCCTTTGCGATGATTTGGGGATTTTGAAGGCTTTTCCTTGCGCGAGGGCGTTCTTGGGCGTGTAACTGGCGCTGCTGCAGGGTCGCTGCGCCACTCTGCGCCACGGCTGGTTTTTGAGGCCAAAATCCATGAATACGCTGTGCGATGAAACGGATTTTATTGCACGAGGCTGGCGCAGTGTATCGCACGGGGACACTGTGCGCCAGCCTCGTGCGCCACTTTTGTGCGAAATTCTATGAATTACCCTGAAACTGTCAGCTGTTGTAACTGCACCCACAGGTTTAGCTGCCTACAACATAGGCTTGTCACTTTACACCGATTACTACTCCTTCTTGTAGAACACCAAAACAAATTAGAATATTACAAACTTTCTACAGAAGCTGCAATGGAACTATTCAGAGTGTTAAAACAAATGAAAATGCTACTAATAGAAGTGAGCATGGTCTCCAGCCTAATGTTGGCTTTGATTCACCTCAGATTACAAGAAGTACTCAAAACAAACTACGAAGAGCTCTTTGGAGGAAAACACATTATTGTTTTCGGAGATCTTCTTCAATTGACATCAGTGAAAGGTGAACCTATTTTTAAAACCTTAGGACACTAACTCTACCGTAAAACTGTTGGCTGGGTAACGGGAGGGACTGCTCAAAAATGTGGGAGGACTTGTGAGCTGGTAACAATGGAAACAGAGAGGTGGCGTCCTGCCACACATATTTTGTAGCTTTACATGTGCATTTACTGTAAAGATGTAACCATTTGTCATTATTAGTATATGCAGAGCTGTATTATTGAGCTGACTCTCATATAGAAACAGTGAGCAAAAACACTTGTAAAATACACTTTAGATTTTTATTTAGCTGGTGTTTAAGGATGCAGACTTAATTCTGCATTATGTTTGCGTGCCCCTGCATCAAGGGTTCTTTTTTTGTTTTTTTACAAGGATAAAAAACTATTTCTGCTTTTCACTTGTATTCAATTTATAGAGAAAAAACAAAAAAAGGGGGAAACATGAATATCATCAACAAATACATAGGTAAACATTCACATAAAAACACATGCACAGTTCGATTTCACGGCACAGTTCACAAGCCGTCTTCTGCCCAGTGAGCTGATCCTGCAGAGATCCTCGGAACCACCACGGCTCGGTGCGACTTGCACGCACCCACTTGCATATCCCAGGGTGACAGGTACCTGAATGATTGGCCGGCTTGATTTCTCCCGGCCAGCAACCCTCGACACATACCGTGGTGTCTGCATATTAGTGATTCTTCACTAACTACCACCACTCAGGCACTAGGCTCCTGTCAACAGCTACCACTGTCGAGACTAGCCCTTCCACTGGCTTGACAAAACAGCACAGTTCTGTAAGAACTTCATTTGCCAAGTCTGCCATCAGGAGTTTCCTCCCCAGTAATACGGGGTCCGACTCCTCCGCCTCTCCCACACAGGAAGATGCGCCACGCTCCACTTTGACCAGGGAGACCCGGTCGAGGCCCATGAAGAAGGCTTCTTTGCCGAAACGTCACACAGCTTGAGGGCTAAATACCCAACATCCCGAACCATCATTTGATCTACACCCAGACTTAGACCAACAACTAGGTCCTTCCCGTATCAGTCAACTTCAAACACCTAATGCCAAGAAAAATGTCCTAATGAATTTGACTGCCTTTGTTTTTGTATTTTGTTTTGGTTGCCCTCTGAAAAATTCAAAATTCTTCCTTTATGTGTTGTATACTGAGGCAAACCACCAATGTTTACACGGCCCTGTAATTGCTTTGCACGTGTGTGTACATATTTTTATGGGAATGTTTACCTATGTATTTGTTGATGATATTCATGTTTCCCCCTTTTTTGTTTTTTCTACATATATTGAATACAAGTGAAATGCAGAAATTGTTCTTTATCCTTGTACAAAAACAAAAAAAGAACCCCTGATGCAGGGGCACGCAAACATAATGCGTAATTAAGTCTGCATCCTTAAACACCAGCTAAATAAAAAGCTAAAGTGTATTTTTCAAGTGTTTTTGCTCACTGTTTCTATATGAGAGTCAGCTCAATAATACAGCTCTGCATATACTAAGCATGCCAAATGGTTAAATCTTTACAGTAAATGTACATGTAAAGCTACAAAATATATGTGGCAGGACGCCACCTCTCTGTTTCCATTGTAAAACTGTTGGCAGCATAGGAAATGTTAACCTTTGTCAACATTTCCAATACAGGGAATTAACAGAAAACATGCGCCAGTCTGCAGACCTCCCCTACGCCAACAATTTAAAAAGTATTAAAGTTGGTGTACTATCTCAAGAAGCACAAGCAATATTAAAAACCCGGCACATCCATGCACTTTATGGCCATAACTCATGTGATACTGATGTCATGGAACAATAAGCACACAAAAATGTCAATTTTATGTCCTTGATGCCAACTCTTGCAAGCTGTTCCAAATTCAATGAAACAATGTTGAAAAAAGAAATGCAACCATAAATAAAACTGTTGGCAGCATAGGAAATGTTAACCTTTGTCAACATTCCCAATACAGAGAATTAACAGAAAACATGTGCCAGTCTGCAGACCTCACATACGCCAACATTTTAAAAAATATTAAGAGTTGGTGTACTATCTCAAGAAGCACAAGCAATATTAATAACCCGGCACATCCATGCACTTTATGGCCATAACTCATGTGCTACTGATGTCATGTAACAATTAGCACACAAAAATGTCAATTGTATGTCATTGATGCCAACTCTTGCAAGCTGTTCCAAATTCAATCAAACAATGTTGAAAAAAGAAATGCAACCAATAATTGAAATTTGCTCCGCAGACAAGCTGGACGTACATGGTATATGGCCGATTCATGGAACTAATGTGTGCCGGAAATCCCAGCGCAAGCAGGCGCAAGGTGGCGCAAGCGTGAGAAAGCAAGCGCATGTGCACACATCTGATTCAAGGAAGGCGCTGCGCATGTTTTCCACTGGTTGTGCGCCAAATCCATGCGTGGCGCACGCGGGCACAGCGAAAGCGCACATAGTGCGGCGCACACAACAAAAGTGGGCGGAACAGTGGGGGTAAAACGCGGAATGGGGAACAATGCATGAAAAGGAAGGCGTAACTGGGGAAGTACTGCAGGGAACTACACGGAACGCCCACACGCACGCGAACAACCCGTATTCATGGATTCGAATACGCCAAACCTGCGCACGGCAAACAACACGCATAGGCGTCCACCACAGGAAGGCAGGCGAAGCGTCCCTGCGCACAGTATAAAAGTGCGCGCAAGCAACAAACACGTATATACAGCTACGATGAATGCCCCATTTGTTGCAGCACTGATCGTGGGACACCGCAGGAGGAGGAGAATAGCCAGGGCACGCATTTTTTCACCCCGGACAAGCCTTTTTGGGATGCCCGACGACCAGGTCTACGGCAGGTATAGGTTTCCACCTTGTATCATCCTATACCTGGTCAGGGAGTGGGAAGAGGACCTTACATCCCTCACCCTCTGCTCCCAAGCATTGAGCCCCTTGGAGAAGGTGCTCAATGTCCTGCATTTTTTGGCCACTGGGTCATTTCAACGGACTACTGCCATAGTGGGAGGGGGGTCTCACAGGCCACGCAGTCACGCTGCCTACACCAGGTCTTGGCAATCATGACAGCGCGCCCCTCAGTCCGCAGGCACATATACATGCCCAGAACACCCGCAGAAAGGCAGGCCGTTGTCCAGGACCTTTACAGGGTGGCACACTTCCCCAAAGTGCTCGGTGCCATAGATTGCACCCATGTGGCCCTACGTCCACCAAGGGCCACTGAGCACATCTACCGAAACCGCAAGCACTAGCATTCCATCAACGTGCAGGTGGTATGCGATGCAAAGGGAATCATCACCTCTGTCTATGCAAACTACCCTGGCTCCACCCATGACAGTTTCATATACAGAATGTATGCCCTGAGCCGGGCCCTGGAAGCTGGGCAGCATGGTGACACATGGCTCCTAGGTGAGTACAAATGCCCGTGCACATGCATGCATGTCACACACACACACAAATACACAAACCCCAATAATCACAACCATCATCACCTCTCCAGGGGACATGCCTACCCTCTGAGCAACCACATGATGACGCCAATCCGGAACCCCACCACACCACCCCAGGTAAGATACAACGCAGCCCATATTGCAACCAGGGCCATAGTGGAGTGCACATTCGGAGTGCTCAAGTCATACTTCCGCTCCCTTGACCGCTCTGGCGGGCAGCTACTCTATACACGCCCAGTAGTGTGCAGGATCATTGTGGCAGCATGTGTCCTGCACAATGTTGCAACACGGCAGGGCGTACCGGTGGACATGGTGGTGCCCCCACATCCCCAACCACAGGCACAGGCGCTGCCCTGGGAGGGGACAGGGCATGTGGCGAGGAAGCCCAGACCCAGCTTGTGGCCATATTTTTCACCTAAACTCCCACCCCTGCGGAGTGCACACAGGCCTGGCACATACCAGGTGACAATCGATGATGACAAAGAGACAGTAAACTGTCACAACCTTACCACCCTGAGAATGTTGCCATGGAAGTGCCACATTGTGTGCATCCCTAGCTACTTAACCATAAGCAATCCTGTGTGACCAAAAGGCACACATGCAAGGTGTGAATCACACAGACCTGCAAAACAGGCCATGGCTATCACTGGTATGTCACCCAAACTCTCCCAAACCACAACATGACATGGTAAGCAATAGCTATACACCAACACAGTACCAATAAGGTACACATTGACATGTGAAAAATGTAAAGTGGCATCAGACAATGATGCCTGACATGGAATCAGATGAAATGACTGACCAACAACCTCCCACCCAAAAGAAGTCATACCCAAATGCATTCCAACAGTTGTAGTTGTAACATAACAATGAATGCCTGTCTACATGCACATTGTGCATTGCAAAATCAACACTGCAGCTTCTGTGTGCCGTGCCCACCTCCTGCAACTCAGAGCTCAGCGCACAGCATAGTGAACAGCCATTGTGTGTGACGCACACCCTGAGCATCACATCTAAGCGACAAAATACATCAAAAAGCAAATTACGCATGTACAGGATCCACAATTGGTCATAGAACATGTGCTGCAGGGACACAGTGGGCACCAGAAGGCAAACAGAGTGTACATGTGGACATGGAAGGGTGGTTGTACATGTAGTGGATCATAGTGCGAGTGTGTAGGTCAGTAGGGACATGCACTCAATATATGCATGTGCAATCAAGTGACCATCAGTTTCCTCTACACATCACATGTGAGCATTCACCATGTGTACACCCCAGCATGTCAAGCCACAACTATTCCCTCACACCTGAAAGGTAAACATAACACATGAACAGGCATTGATCAGCAGAATACATCATGTACATAGGATACCGCAATTGCAATGTCAGGGTGCTCATCACACTGTAGGGCAAGGCAACTGTCAACAACAAAACACCCCCCTCCCTCACAAATCACCATTACACACTGAACAACTGCACCTGGGTTATGTAGCCTTCATCCTTGACTTTCACCTGGCCACATGATCACCCTTCCCCTTTGTCACCATCTCCCACCTTGTGTGCAAAAAGCGCCCGGCACCCTCAGAGGCCACCTTGACTTGCAAAAACACCACATCAAAGAGAACTCAAAGCAGGCCAACACAGAAGCCAAGCAAAAAGCCTGCAGTCAGCAAAACAAACCAGAAGAGCCTCCAGTAGATGACTTGAAGTAGCAGTACGTCACAAAGCCCAAGTACTACCACAATGATGTAACAACAAAGGTAGC
Organism: Ambystoma mexicanum; assembly: GCF_040938575.1. NCBI lineage: Eukaryota > Metazoa > Chordata > Amphibia > Caudata > Ambystomatidae > Ambystoma > Ambystoma mexicanum. The sequence goes on along the minus strand of NC_090940.1, from coordinate 65,611,595 downwards.
ACGGTAAAACAATGTCACAACAGGATGTATACCATGTGTGGTACATAACACAGAATGATGCACCACAAACTGATGTGTACTGTCACAGCTCCCGTGTACAGGCGCAGGAGTGGCACGAACCAACCACCCCCACCGTGGTCTGGGTGCCTGCAAGGTCAAACTCACACAGGCCTCTGAGACCCTGGTGGGGAAGGAGGGTCAGGGATATGCAGTCGGGACAGGCATTGCTATACTAGATAACCGGAATGCGGGGCAGGAGAGGGGAGTAGGATTGACACGGGAAAGTAGGAAATGCACAAATCTGTACTACTCACATTAACACATACACAAGAACACCAAACTTGATCATCATGCACATAGTAGCAAATTACTCAAATGGAAGACAAAGAGAAATGTATCTCTGGGGCCTCCTGCCTGCGCACTCTCAGGTCCGGTAACAGGAGCAGTTCAATGCTGCAAAGAGAGCCACAGTTACTAATCTGTGCGTGCCCATAACACACAAACACACCACCATATATGCCCCAAACTAACAAACTACTCTACAAACAAACAATCTGGTGTGGATGCTTCGTACCCATTTGTAACATTACCCCTGTGATGGTTCATACACAGTCAATGCAGTAAGTCAGGCGCCGGTGGGTGCATGGCAAATGGAAGACCAATTTGCCATAATTTACACAACATGCAATGTTCCCTGGGTAAGCAGCCAGACGCATATAGCAAGGTATGACTTCAGTACAAGTCGTGTTCCACCATGACCGAAATAAAGTAGGTAGTGCATGTGTCAAATTCTACATGGAAATGAAATGCACTGCACACAAGTCTGTCCCTTGCTGTCTGTCCCTGTGAGCTGCTTCTTTCCATGTCTCGCAACGCTACATGGCTAATACAAGTGCCTCAATGGACCATGGTGGACTGGAGGGAATGTGCCACTGCCCCTGCAGGTGCCACAGACAACTTTCCCATCAACTAGCCTTTAGTCCACCAACACATCACAGCTGTATTGTGCGCTTCAACACCAATATTTGTCCAAGCTCACCGTCAGTGCTGCTACTAAGCATGCAAGTGCAACTGGCCTGGTGGAAGGTTTGCTGTGTTGTGGCCCCCCTGTGCTGCTCACCTTGCCTGGAGTCCCTTGAAACACGTCTGCTGTTTTTGGATGTATGAGTGCAATCCCTGTGCCTCTGCTTGCGCACACATGCACATGTCAGCACCACCAAATGTGTCCAGCTTCCAGATGTCCAATGGCCCATGTCTGCTGGCAAAGGTGGTCTGGAGGCTCATACCCCTGCAGAAAGGGAATGAAACAATGATTAATGCATTAGATTCATCTGTGTGTGTCTCTTCAGGCATTTCATGACTGGACCATGTCAGAGACGTACATCAGAAATCACACCATCAGTCCGTCTTTCACAGGCAAAGTGTGGAACACACTATCTACGGCATGAATTGCAACAAGCACATGTACAGTAAAGATAAGAAACATACTACACAATGCATAGCAATGAATGTACACATGAATCATGAAACCCCCCATCTAGCGAAAGAAGAACAGTGGTCAATAAAACCCCTATCATCCCCACTAGGGGTGTTAACACAAGTTTACACAGCAGCAGACATGACACAGATATGACAGTCCAAAGCCCTTGTGTAATAGGCTGTTACACCGAACCATCCTTGCGAGCACATGGATAAGGGAAGCAGGAGTGGCATATGTGAGTCAACAAACCCAAGCTGCAAACACATACACAAGACAAGTTTGAGGGGCCCAGCTGGAACAGACAGTGGATGCTTTCAAAAGCCACAAAGCACCACACCGTCACATGAAAGCACAATATACAAGCAATTTTAAACTATATTAACTAATTACACTAACTATGAAAAACCTAAATTACTTAATTAAACTATCAAATAGAAACTTAACTAACTAAACTGAAAGAAAAATCAAAAATGGCCACATACGACCCGGGGGGGAGGCACTCAGGAGGGGGGAAGTACAGGGTGCTGCTCCACACCCACATGCAATGATGTTGAGGAAAAAAAAAACCCATGGGCTCAACACCTGCACAGACCGACCTATGTGGGAGATAGATTGTCATCCAAGTCTGGCTCTTCCTGGAAAGGAGGACGTGGCACAGGAGCCTGACCACGCCTAGCCACAGCTTGCCCCTCATCGGCAGCAAGTCTGCCGGACGGGTGATCCTGGTCCTGTGCAGCGATCACACGTAGGTCTGCATGCAGGACCTCACGTGATACGCGTGCTTTCCCTTGCAAGGTAACACGTGTAACAAAGAGTTCCTCCTGCAAGGCCTGGCTGGACAACTGTTGCACCTCCCGGCAAGCATGTAGCTCAGCCGAGATGGTACGCTCAAGCTGCGCAAACCTCTCCTCTGCATGCTCCCTCTGGGACATCATAAGGACACCCAGAGTGGATCTGAGGGAAGCATACTCCTCCCTCAGGGCCTCCATGTGTGCCTCTGCGTGAGCAGCAATTGCTTGATGCAAAGACACCATCTCAGCCTGGCGTGCCCTGTCTGAGGCCTCCATGCCCAGCCTGAGCGAGTGGGCCGTGGACCGTGCCGCCTGCTGCTGAAGAAGCACCTGCCTAGCAGGGGGGAGCACGGATTGGGCCACACACTCCATGCTCACAGCGATGTTCTCCATTGATGCCACCGGGCGTTCAGAATTGGCAGTCATGTCTTGCTCCCACTCATTATACAGCGGTTGCGCGAAGCGACCGCGTTGCTGGGCTTGACCCCTTCGGGACCCAAGGACTGGATGTCCTCGTTGTGCTGGCACCGCCCACGGCTGCACGACTACATGCCCCCGTCGACGTGATGGCCCAGGCACATCAGTGACTGGTGTGGAGGGTGACCCTGCGTCACGATCCACCACAGGTGGAGGTTCCAAGAATGTCTGACCCCTCAGTGCAGGTGTCGCGGACAGAGGAGTGCCCACATCAGAATAACTCACCCCTGACATATGGACCTGATGCTCATCCAACTCGACATGGGCGTCAGAGTGGTCATCAGGGTTGGACTCATTGCCAGCCAGAGACAAGATGGACTGTAGCACATGTGGGTTTTCGTGGCCTACCACCCCACGACCCCCACTTGTGCCGGGTTGCTGTAGTGATAACAACCCTGTGCCTGGCATGACAACACCATCCTCTGGCTCCATTGCGTCATCATCTGAAAAGTAGAGAGAAAAAAGGTCACTACACATGATAGAAGCACACAACACGCACACACACACACAGACATCACACAGACACCAAACACATCAAGCAGACATGTCACACTCAAAAGAGAACCTGCCATGCATGCTGGGTCAACTTGACGCTGCTTCTGTGATTAGGCATGTAGAATGATGTCATTTTGCACAGAAGTGGGTTGATGCAGTGCAGCAAATTTGTACGTTACTCACTGTCTACATGTACAAGTACTTCATGATGTGTATCTGAAAATGTGAAGACAGTGCAAGGTCAACTTCAGCAATCACGTGCAATGTGAATTCAATGGCTAGCATGGCTACAAGCAAACCACCCCTCCACCCAAGTGCAAATGCAGGGGTGCCTAGCATGGTATCAAAAGGCTGACCATAGACCTGTGTATTGATAGACAGTGTAGACTAGCATCAACTGCATCATGTGAGTCAAGTGACAACACAGCAATTGATAATGGGACAGTAAGCAGGACACATGATGAAACCTCCGGAGTACACCCACGTGTGAAGAAGACACTACACCAGTTGGACAGAGTCATTGGCCATTAAACAGGCTGAGGCCTGTGACCCACACAGACTGTCACACCCTAAACATGTGTGCGACGCAGGACTGAGCCACAGTGGCCATGGGAAGGCTGATGAAATGCCATGCAATGTATGTAACCAAGGACTTGTATTACATTGATCATCCAGTCAAGGACACATAGGGGCATGCGTGCAATGCACATGGAGCATGAATGGGCACTCATGTCCCTGCGGGGCATCTGACCTATGCACAGTACAAGTGAGATACCCTGCATCAAGTACTAAGGCTGTACCACACAGCATATGTCTGGCAGATTGTACGCTGGAAGTTAGCATGTACACAGGATGCATGAACAGGGAAGTACTCAATGGCAAAATTGAAGCATACCAGTGCTAAGGTGGAATTGGGGTGCAGAGGGGGCGTGGAGGGGCAAGGGAGCATGCCTACATGGAATACCTGCATGCAGGCAGAGGACACATGCACGTTAGTCATGCTATGACATAGTCCCTGGGCTCAGAGGAAGGTCACCCCACACTACATGCAGAAGGGCCAGTGAGATGGAACATGGACTTGAGGGGCATACTGGTGACCAGCATGTGAGTAGGGTGCAATAGTGGTGATGCGGACAGTCCCGTCCTCTCCGCATGTCCACCATCCAGCAGAGCAGACATGCATCAGGGAAGCATTGCATTACTTGCACATCAGAACTATGTACACATGACATGTAGTTGCAGTCATGCACAACACATCACACAAGTAAAACACACATGTCCACAACAAACATGCAGCAAAACTCACTGGACTTGGCATCAAAGTCCGGCATCTCTCCCACTCCTTCGACCGATTCAGATGATATGAACTCCGCAACGAGTGACTCATGCGGAGTGAGGTCTTCCTCCTCAGGCACAGGCCCACTGCCAGTCACCAGAGTCAAGTTGTAATTTGAGGCACGCTTATCCTTAGCGCTGCGTTTGAGGTCATTCCAACGCTTTTTACACTCTTGCGCCGTGCGCACCTCATGGCCGAATGCACTCACAAGTGCCGCAACTTGCTTCCAGTGGGTATCACAGTGGCAGCCGTAGTCTGACAATTAGGACCCACTAGCATGTCACGGCTGTGGTCCCACACGTAGTCCACGAGGTAGTCTAGTTCCTGGTTGCAGAAAGTCTTCTTCCTCGACATGCAGGAGGTCGTGGCTGTGTGTGGGGTCCCAGCCTGTGATGCAGGTGCAACCTTCCTCCACTTGGATTGTGGCACAGACCCTGGCTGGCAAATGCCGCCCTGATCACTATGGCCAGTAGCACCGGTGGATTGAGCCAAGGGAGAGGCAGGTGGAGGGACGACCAAAGGCCTGACTTACGTCAGTGGCAGCTGGGTGCCCTCTAATGGACCCTGCGCAGCAACATCTGCTGTGGCAGGGTCATTGACCGCCACTGTCCTGGTTGGCAGACTCACAACCGGGCTGTTGTTGGCTGCATCTGCCCCTGCACTTGCCAACACCCAGCTGTTCGGGGCAGCAGATGACATTACTGCCCCAGGGACATGTGTCTTTGTCAGCGCAGCCCTGCGTGCACCTACGGTTTCCCTCCTGGCCTGTTGGAAATCTTCCAAGGGCTCTTCAAGTGCCAACGCAGACTGTGCTGGCAGACCCTGAGCCTGGGTGGTGGTGTCCACAGCTGCAACTGCAGCTACCACTACCCTTGGGCCTGTGGCAGTCGATAAAACAGACTGTCGGGTCACACGGGCACCAGTGCCAGATGCAGAAGCTGCATCTCCCGGAACCACAGGGGGTGGTGGCATGACTGCACCGACACATGGCACAACATCGTGATCAAGTGGCGCACCCCTGCCTCTTCCCCCTCTGCGGCCACCCTGGACACCTTGGAGTCCCCCTACTCCCTGGTCACCCCGGCCACATCCCTGACCACGCCCACCACGAGGAGGACACCCAGCTGAGGCGCCCCTCACCTTTGGTGGCCTCCCAACCATGGCACAGATGGAGTAGTGCCGGCACAGATGGAGGAGTGCCAATGGGAGGTGTACACCACAATTGTCCTGACCAATTGGGGTGAGGGGGGTGGGATGCAAGCGGTTAACAGCCCCCCTGCACCTGCAAGGCTGTATGTGACCCCGGTGATGTAGTGACGGGTCACACAATGCTCAGGCACCCCAAAACTGCAGTAAAACCGTGCACGCAACCCTGCAGCCTACGTGCATGGAATCAACCTCCCGCAGTACGCGGTGGCACCCAGTAACATGAAAAACGCGTACGCGTGGGACACTCAGGCTACTATGACCACGAAAACGGGTGCGATACACAGGGGCACCCGTAGTGGGAAAAATAGCATGCGCGACTCACCGTCTGACTAGCGTGATAATGAAAACACGTGTAGCCAATACCCCCACCAAAAGAAGAGATACGTCCTTCATCCGCTGTGAAGTTGTGATGGCGCACGAAACAACACGAAGTAGCAACACACGTCGGTCGCCACGAAAGGCACGTACAGTGAACTGCTGGCCCCTCTCACCTTTAACCCGTGCTGAGGGAAACGTTGTGCGTGTCACGCATAGCCCCTTTCCTCGGATTACACCCATTCACATGCAGACGTGCAGTTTTTTCACGCGCACGCCGAACCACTATGCCCACGTCACAAAGGAAACACCCGTGCATGCTACGTCACAGACACGCTTACGCGCTAAGGGCCTTTCCTCAAATTACACGCTGACGTGCAATTTTTTCACGCGCCAAATCACTCTGTATCAAGCTGGCCACGCGAAAACACATGGAAGACCACGCTCCTGCCCAAAAGGCCATTTTCCTGCCCCCAAGAGCCCCGATTACGCTCCCACCAGCCATCTGCTGCTGCTTGCCTGCCTGCTGCCCACGTGCCCTGCTATTTGGTGCCTGCACGTCAGCCATCTGCAGGGGTCCAGTTGCTGTGTCCACTCCTGCTGGAACAGAAGACTCACGACTGGGATACCATCGCTCCACAGCCCAGCCCCATGACCCAGTTGCCCACCCACGCCTGCCTCGGGGTCAGAGAGGCAGAGGGCCACTAGCTTCAGTGAGAAGGAAGTTGGTGTCCTGGTGGAGCATGTCCTGGGGCATTATGATGCCCTCTTCAGAACATCACGCGCCAACAAGGAAGGACGGTCGAGGATCTGGGAGGATGCAGTGGTTGCCATCAATGCGGAGGGGGTGGCAACCCGCGACATCAAGCACGTCAAGAAGCGCTGGGAGGACTTGAGGTCCAGGACCCTCTACAAGGCCGGACGCCTCACGGAGGGGGGCCGGGGCAGCATGAGCAACATCCAGATGAGGGTCCTGGAACACTTAGGCCCAGCGCTCCACGCCCAGATCCTTCGGAGGCAGACCCGTCTGGAGTTGAGCGGGAAGTGGCCAAGCATTGCTGTGTGAGAAAGGGCATGTTGCAGTGTGCTGGTAGTCTGTTACTTGCCTGTATGTGTGACATAGGCCATGTATGGATGTGTGTGTGCAGGGACATCATGGCCATGCATGTGAGACCAGTAATGTGTGAACCACATGGATGGTGCATGTGTTCCAATGCAACATGGAGAGCTGTATGCGGAATGCACACATGAAAGCATGCCAGTCTCTGTTCTTGCACATGGAGGGGGTGTGAGGGATGGGTGCTGCTGTCCTGTACATGTATGGTGCACACGTGTGTGTGTCTGAGAAGTGTGTGTGTGACTTTGAAACGCCATGGATGCATGACACATGTCCGTGATGATGTGTAGATTCACTCATGCAGTGCCGTCACCGTTGTATCCACTGTGTCTATCCACTGTGTCTGTGGTGTACAAGTCATGATGCATGACCCTCCGGTGATGAGTGTGCATGGGATCAGTCTGAGCCATGATGCATGTGAGTTTGAAGGGAACATTTTGGTTAACAGAGGCACTTGTACATGGATGCTGATGTTGATTGCAGGTGCCGGGACTGTTTCTGCATGTGGGTTGCGTGCATTCACCCATGTGTTGAGGAGGGACAGGATGGAAGTGACATTTGACAGTGCCACTCATGTGTTATTGCTTCCTGTCTAGGGGAATATTGTACTGTACCCTGATGCTTGTGTTCTATGTCTCCCTCTACGCAGCGTCAAGTGAATAAGAGGGCGGAGACGGCGCTGTGTAGCCAAGCGGTGGGGATGCCTCCACCCCGCGGTGACGCAAGGCCCAGCCACCCTTCCAGGAATTGCCATCATCCCGGAGCGAGGGGGCTGGTGCCGCGTCTGCCACTACGGCTGTAGCGGCCAGATCGGTTGAGCCCCCACAGGGGCTTGCAATGGCAGAAGACGGTGTGGAGACATCCAGGTTGGTGGTCTCCACAGAGAAGGAGGAGCCCGCTACTGAGCCGCACATGGGGCCTGGTGGGGGTAGTATCACTGGTGCAAGTGGTGCAGTCCAGGGCCAGGGTCAGGAAGCAGCACAGGTCACCACGGAGGGGCCTGTGCATGTTGCTGTCCTTGACCCTGTGACTGCACCACCATGCACCAGCAGGGATGCCCCGTCCCAGGCCTGTCCGCAGGTAGGGGGCATTGCCACATCATCTGCCTCTCCACTACCTGCAGACGAGGGGTCCCATGACTGTATGGGCTCCGTCCTGGTTGGTGTCACGTTGCGCATGCGTGACATTCGTGATGATGTGTGTGCTTCCTGGGCGGAGCATGCACGCCATCACGAAGAGCAGCATCGCAACGTGGCACTGTTGGGAGGGGACTTGGTCGGTGGGTTCCTACATGTGTCGTGCACTCTGGCGACCTCTCCTCCTCTGTGGAGACTATGCGCCAGTCGTTCTCCCTGCCGTCTTCAGGCCCAAATTCCACCAGGGCCCCCTGTGGACCTGGCCTGACCAACACAGCCAGCTTGGTGGAGATCCCATCCCTGCCACAGTCGGGAGTCGGCGGTCCAGCAGGGGTGGACACCCCAACAACTGTAGACCAGCAGATGGAGGATGTGCAGGCATCGGACAGGGCACATGGACAGCAGCAAAAGCAGCAGGCTCTAGGTGAGAGCAATGATGGCTCGGGGCCATCGACATCAAAGGGGCAGGCATCGGCCAGAGGGCAGGAGGACCCTGGAATGGGTGTGTCTTCCATGTGGCTGCGGTTGGGCCAGCGTATAGATGCGGAGCGGCGGCGGGCGGAAGAGGCGCGACTCACCATGGTCAGGGCGAAGTTCTCCATGCGTCGGGCGTTGAGGCAGGCAGAGTGCCTCGAGGCAACTCGCAGGGAGTTGGAACAGGCCATGAGTGCATCCCTGCGAGACCCGGAACATCACAGAGTGAGCTGCAGGACTCGTCCGCCGCCATTGTATATAGTTAGATAGTGTTAGGTTTCCTGTGTTTTTCTTTTAATTTGGAGTTAATGGACATTGCTCCACTTCGTGTGTATATATTTTTTTCGTCATAAGACTTTTTTGTAGGTATCCTTTTGTTTGTGGATCATGGACCATTTGGACTTACATTGTATATAGTTGCAGACTTGTACATGCTTTCTTTTTCTATATTCCCATGGATCAATGGTTATTTTTTATTTGAATTATGTTTTTATTATGGACATTGGCAATGGACCACTTTTTTATTGTACATAATTTTTCTTTTTTTTTTCAAAATCGGTCATTGTACATTGATTTTCATTTTAATATTCCTTAAAGTCAGTTCATTATGTTTTTAATACAATTTTTATAACTTCTGAATTGGTGTTGTGTTCTGTCATTGGTTTTGTGCATGTCTCAATGAACATTTCCTCAGTCACGTCTTGCCACTGTGTGGCTACGTTGTGCATTCCTGCATGGGCATGGTGGTTCATTTAGACTATCATGGCATGGGTAATTTGGGAGTGGGTTCTGTGGATGGTTGCATGCTTGGATTGGGGGGCAAGGGGGATTAGGGTTGGCTTTAGGGACATGGGTCTGTTTTGTTGGGACATGTTGTTTTTTTGGGACATGAGTCGGGGCCTGCTGGCAGGTGCCCGTCAATGCTGGGGGGTGGGAGTGCTGGGGGACATGAGTCGGGGCCTGCTGGCAGGTGCCCCTCACTGCTGGGTGGGTGGGGGAGCTGGGGGACATGAGTCGGGGCCTGTTGGCAGGTGCCCCGCACTGCTGGGTGGGTGGGGGTGCTGGGGGACATGAGTCGGGGCCTGCTGGCAGGTGCCCCTCACTGCTGGGGGGTGGGGGTGCTGGGGGACATGAGTCAGGGCCTGAGGCTCACTGCTGGGTGGGTGGGGGTGCTGGGGGACATGAGTCGGGGCCTGCTGGCAGGTGCCCCTCACTGCTGGGGGGTGGGGGTGCTGGGGGACATGAGTCGGGGCCTGCTGGCAGGTGCCCCTCACTGCTGGGGAGTGGGGGTGCTGGGGGACATGAGTCGGGGCCTGCTGGCAGGTGCCCATCACTGCTGGGGGGTGGGAGTGCTGGGGGACATGAGTTGGGGCCTGCTGGCAGGTGCCCCTCACTGCTGGGGGGTGGGGGTGCTGGGGGACATGAGTAGGGGCCTGAGGCTCACTGCTGGGTTGGTGGGGGTGCTGGGGGACATGAGTCGGGGCCTGCTGGCAGGTGCCCGTCAATGCTGGGTGGGTGGGGGTGCTGGGGGACATGAGTTGGTGATCACTAGTGGAAGGTGACATGTGGGCTGGCTGGGGGGCATGCCCATGGTGGATGGGCTGCCTGCGGGACATGACCAGAGGTGCAGGGTAGTCCCCTGTGGTGTGGGTTTCCTGCAGGGGCCATAGAGGGGGTAGAGGGCACACCTGGGAGGACCCACACTGCCAATTCACGTGTGGAACTCCCTGCGCACCCCAGTAGTACATGTCCCCGGCTTGCACAGGGCCAATTGCGTGTGGAATTCCCCGCGCACCCCAGTAATACACGTACGCCGCTCGCACAGGGCCAATCGCGTGTAAAACTTCCCGTGCACCCCAGTAATACACGTACCCCGCTCGCACAGGGACAATCACGTGTGGAACTCCCCACGCACCCCAGTAATACGCATACCCCGCTCACACAGGGACAATCGCTTGTGAAACTTCCCATGTACCCCCGAAATACACGTATCCTGCTCGCACAGGGCCAATCGCGTGTGAAACTTCCCGCGCACCCCCGATATACACGTATCCTGCTCGCACAGGGCCAATCGCATGTGAAACTTCCCGCGCACCCCCGGAATACACGTACCCTGCTCGCACAGGGCCAATCGCATGTGAAACTTCCCACGCACCCCCGAAATACACGTACCCCGCTCGCACAGGCCCAATCGCGTGTGATTCTTCCCGCGCATCCCCGTAATACACGTACCCCACTCGCACATGGGCAATCGCGTGTGAAACTCCCCAAGCAGCTGGGTACGTGTATTCGGAGGGGTGCATGGGGAGTTTTACAGGCGTTTTTGTGGTTGGGGGCCTGTGCTCCATGTACGGGATTTGTGCGCTGTACATGGCACACGGTGAGGGGATGGGGGCGTAACTGGCGCTGCTGAAGGGTCGCTGCACCACTCTGCGCCACAGCTGGTTATGGATGTTCAAATCCATGAATACGCTGTGCGCAGAAATGGATTTTGGCGCACGCGGCTGGCGCAGACTGTCACACATGCACATTGTGCACCAGCCGCGTGCACCACTTGTGCGCTGGATTCTATGAATTACCCCGTAAATACCTTGGAAAACTCTATCTCCAACACAGCTGGTTTGGAGAAAATATTAAAATTATCTTTAAACTGTAGAGTAATGCTTAAACGTAGCCTTGACGTGGAGCAAGGACTAGTTAATGGAGCACTTGGTACAGTTGTTGGCTTTCAAATATACCCATGTGACAACAACATTCAGTTTGTCAATATTCTCTTTGACAAACTATCAGAAGTAAAAAGGATAGGACGCTCAACAGCTAGATTCCTTCTTTTCAAAGACATGTATGTACGCAGAGAGCAATTTTCTCTAACCCTAGCATACGCAGTCACCATTCACAAATCACAAGGTCTTACCCTAGATAAAGCATTGATAGATATTGGGAACACAGTCTTTAAAGAAGGCATGAGCTACGTACCACTATCACGCTTACGTACACTTGACGGTCTATTTCTAATCAACTTTGATGCAAGTAAAGTAAACGCTGATCTTCCTTGCATTTTAGAATACAATAGACTACGTTCACTGTACACCCCCATCTAAAAACCTATCCTGTTCCACAAAAAGCAAAACGTTGTAGAAGAAAACTACTTCAAACAGAAATGCAACAGGATCTCACTGTAAATCCTCCAAAGAGAATAAAAGAAGCTAATACTTCATCAATGACTACAACCAAAAAAGAATGTACTACTCAAAGTAACTCAGGTACTTCTTCAAAGAAGCAAAACACACTCCGAAGAAATGACTTGGACACAGAACTATCTGGTCCATTCAAATTTTCAAATATAACTGGTGTAAATTGCTACGCAAATGTAGCAATAAATATTGTATTTCAATTGCCACCAATTGTTGACAACATTTACTTACACAATACAGACCAATAGTGTTTGCAAATGTTAGTCCTTCATAGAAATGCAAGCAACAATCCTGACAACACATATAGTGTTCATGGAATAAGACAAGAATTGGACTACTGTGCTGGAATGGTGAAATTCACTATAAACTCACAAGAATTTCTATGTACTTACTACAAGTACTGGAAAACACAAACATACCTATCAATGAAATCTTCCAGATTTCATACATGTGGAAACATACATGCACTCTGTGCAACAATATGGCACAGGAACAAATCCCTAATGAACATTTTGGGTACGTATCCATACCTAACTGTGAATCTGTTCCATTTCAGCAACTTATACAAAATGCAAACCATGGCAGATTATGTACTACCTGCAATTCAGATGATCGCTCCACCTTACAATACAAACACATAGTAAACACGTAATACTAATGCTTTTACTTTACAATGCAGATGGTACCAAAAACAACTGCAAGCTGACTAGATTCATACATGGTCAGGTATCACTTGTTAAGAAAACCTTCACAACAATAGGTATAATCTACCATGCAGGATCCACAACCAATGCAGGTCACTACACTGCATATATAAAAAAGAATTGTGGATGGTTCAAATGTAATGATAGTACCATTACTCTAAAGAAAAGATTACCAGCAAATCTTATAAACGCTTATTTAATATTCTTAAAACCAAAATGTAATAACTAATCTGAGCATAAACGTTGATAAAACTTCAATTAGAAAACTATAAACAGTTAGAATACGCCAACAGGTATCTAACTGCGCCAAGATTTTGCAACAACAAAACAAATAAATCAATACCACTAATAACTAATCTGTGCATAAACATTAATAAAACTTCAATTAGAAAACTATAAACAGTTACAATACGCCAACAGGTATCTAACGGCCCCAAAATTCTGCAACAACCAAACAAATAAATCAATACCACTAAATTATAAAAAGAAATAAAAAGTTAGAATACGCCAACATGTATCTAACGGCCCCAAAATTCTGCAACAACCAAACAGATAAATCAATACCACTAAATTATAAAAAGAAATAAAAAGTTAGAATACGCCAACATGTATCTAACTGCCCCAAGAATGTGCAACAACCCAACAGATAGATTAGCAATTTGAGAATATAAATAAAAAACTATTACCATTCACAATTCGACAACAGGTATCTAACAATCTGCAACAAGCCAACAGATAGAACATTAGCCAGAAACAACAAGTAAACACTGAAAACAAAGAAGCAAATGTACTTTACCATAACAAAAAAAGTTTTTTTAATCCAACATGGATTCTTTTTCACACAGACCCAATGATTTAAGCAACAAACACAGAAACTGAGCAAATTGCACAGTACACTGGTTTGTAAAGTACTACATATGAGGGTCAAAATAAAGCAGAAATGTCTATTATTCAATGTAAAAAGTCTTTATAAACTACCTACACTTACATGATCTTTTCTTTTATCACAATTGAAAAAGAATCTCTGCTGCAGTTACCCACGTCATGAAAAAAATATATCAATTCACATAAAATCAAACAGTAAGTATATTATCATAAATACAACTCATAAATACTGCTCCATAACACAACCATTGAAGCAAACCACTAACCATACACCACAATACAAAATGTTTACTTCCATGGATATGTTATACTGCAGTGCTTGTTACCAAACTCTACTATCTTAATGACATGACGTAGCCAAAACTTCACATACAAACTATACAAATCAAACACTACACAAACTGTAGATTTGCAAATATTTGATAGATGTTTGATTCTATGGGTGTGATCTATGGGTGTGATATGCTGCAGTGGTTGTGGCCAGGTCCTAGAGTCTTGGCTGCATGGCCTGCGGCCTTCAGCCATGCACCCAAGACTCGAGGCCCTGGCCACAACCACCGCAGCAAATCACACCCATAGATCACACCCATAGAATAAAACATTTTAACTGGCTATATGGGGTACCACATTGTATTTTTTTATGTCCACGGACAGCCGCAGTGACCGCGGACATGATGAACACATCAGGGGTGCCTGACACCTAAACTAATACAGCATTTGACCCGTCTCTTACTCCCCCACCCTCCCAAGCACTCTTACACACAACACACTTGCCAAAGTTGTATTTCTCCCCATTTTGTCGTTGCGCCGTCCGCAGATGTCCGTGGATCCAAGATGGCGGGTGCATCAAAACAATACGATGCACCTCACGCTTCATTCCAGCCAATCAGCGAATACGTCGCATGTCTGCGGACATGACGCAAGCCGATTAGCCAATTGGTGTCCTGTCCGCGGAGCGAACAGGGAAATGTGTCCGAGGAGCGGACATAGATATCACTAATTTTTTGTGACCTACTTTTTGGTCTTTTAAAAAAAAAACTACTGGATGGATTTTCACCAAACTTACAAAAGCACGCTTTCGGGACAAAGCTGCCACTCCTGACGCAAATTTGGTGAAAATCCGTCCAACGGTTTGGGCTGTAGACGTGAGCAAAGTTTTTTCCCCATTCAGTCTATGGGAAAAAAATAATTTTAGGACCCCCACCTATAACTTTTCCACCCCTGGACCAAACCTCACCAAACTTTGCAAAAAGATTCTGAGTGCGCCATATACTTTTTTTTGCAAAGTTTGGTGAGGATTCGTCCAGGGAGAGCAAATTTATAAGCCACCCAAAAAGTGCTCTTCCTATGGGATTAGCAATTTAACCATAACTACACAGCCACTAAATTGGCTGTGTAATGTATATATATATACATATTACATGCACGCGCGTGTGTTTTCTTTGGATTCACCACCACATTCAGTGTTTTGTGTGCTTCGGGAACTTGATACTGTACTTAATCATAAATAATTCATGGCTTCCCAAGAATGCATAGAGGCTGCAGGAAGGGAACAGGCAGCTAGCCTATTCAATGAAACCCTGTCATCTATCAAAGAGAAAGAGACAGTAGGAACAGAAAAGACAAAGGAAAATAATGAAATTCAATGTTGAAAGAATTGGAAAAACTACGCAAAAAGAAACAAGCAAATGGTGGGAAGAATACTCCGTGCAGAACTATCTGGATTCGGGGAGTATCCCATAAGGTTTGAGAATCCTCACAATACCATCTTTTGAGGAGCAAGGTCCAATCATGCTGAGAGAATGGGGAGACGCTTTGGACCAATGTTCTAACACTTTCTTACGCATTCTGGTAAAATATGCTGGAAGCGATCGCACTAAAATCCTTGCGAAAATAGGGGAGCTTGAAGAAAAGTTAAAGAATATCAAGGAGAGTGAAGAAGGGAAAAAACTTCAAATTAACACCAATAATGGTCTTAAATGATATGAAGAAGATAGTAAATTGAGGAAACAGCTAATGTTTCTACGAGACAAAGGCGATTATGAACAAGGTTGAGTGTACACTTTTGCACACCGTTTTGATCACATGAGACAGAAGGTAAAGGAGACAGTGGTTCTATCAGGGTCAGAGAATGAATCAAACCAGGAGTCAACAGCCTCCAATTCCGAATCAGACATCACGGAAAATGAAGATGATTAACCAACAGTGCACCTCAATTTTTTAGAGAAGATGAGGCTGTTATGTCAAGATGATCGCTCGCACAACAAAAAGACCAAAGGATCCGGAGCCGCAACAAGAGGACAAGGAAGAGGAGCAAGAAAACAACGAGGAGGGGGCAGAGGGGCAACAAGTTCAAACAGCAACTCTGCGCCAAGATCATTGCACTCTGGCAAATGAATGAAAATATGAAGCAAAGCCTTAATGAGCAGCACATTGTCAACTTATCTGATCATGTCTTGACCCCGGAAGAGACTAAGGTATTGAAGCTGGGTTTTAACTTTTGTCCACTGCCAGGTTATGACTATGTGCAGACAAGACTGGATTTAGACAGTTTTGTATGCAAATTGTGTTTGAAAATGTTCTTTGCAACTAATACATACAAAAAGAAACCTAAAACAACGCTGGAAGGTCAGACAGATATCATTACAGCTGATATGATTACTCTTACGACTCTAGTCACCTTACAATATGAAAATGACCGGGCTTGGGATGATGCATCTATAATTTCAGAAACAAATAGTTTAGAAACATTAGGCATTTTTATAGATTGGCCATCCAAAAGAAAACTTAAATGCAAATCTAAGTTTAATCCATTGAGTGCTCAGAATATAAACATTGAAGTTTTTTTTCCAATGTAGTGATTGACGACCTTAAACAAGAAAGAAGAAAAAATAAAAAACACATTAAAAGCAATCTCTCTTGGAAACATCAAAAGGCTATGTCTGACATATGCAAAATGGACAAGTACATAGTAAAACCAGCGGATAAGGGTTGCAATATTGTTTTAATGAGCAAACAAGACTATGTGAAAGAAGCGTACAGGCAGCTTAATGACATCAAATGCTATGAAAGGCATGCTAAAAATCCCATTCAAGAAATGGAAAATAAAGTTTGGGACTTCCTAATAAAATGGCAATATGTGGATATCCTGGAGGAAGAAATTGTGACATTTCTTTTCACAAAACATTCAGTCATTCCGACTATATACTTCCTCCCCAAGGACCACAAAAATCCCACTAGACCCCAAGGGAAACCTATAGTGACACTATGTGGCTCACTCCTTGAAAACATGTCCAGGTTTGTGGATGAAGTCCTCTGCACCTTTGTCTCCACGCTACCCTCATATATTAGAGACACCACAGACTTTTTATGTAAAATAGATGAATTGCCTTGGGAGCCCAAATACTTATTGGCCACCATGCATGTGGTGTCTTTATATACATCAATACAACATGAGGATGGCATAAGGGCTTGTGAAATCTTTCTGAAAACCAGATCTCTCAATTATCTTGAACATACCACCATGATCCTTGAAATGTTGAGACTTTGCTTAGAGAATAATTTCTTTCTTTTCAATAATGAGTTATTTCATCAAATCCAGGGCACTGCCATGGGTGCTACATTTGCCCCATCGTATGCTAATCTCATGATGGGCAACTGGGAAAAATCAGTGGTGTGGACGGAAGTGAATGAAATATTCACTGACAAATTAATATTATGGCTATGCTGTATTGACGATTTATTTATCATTTGGGATGGCACAGCACAATCATGGCAAGAATGTGTTAAATTCCTTAATATCAACACCTTCAATCTACAATTCACTGAACAGCATAGTACACATGATATCGTTTTTCTTGATGTAAAAGTCAAAATTGTGGAACAAAGACTAGGGTGCGAACTTCACAGAAAGATCACAGGCACCAATGTTCCGTTACATGCGAATAGTGCTCACCCCAAAAGTCTTTTGTGGTCCATTCCATATGGCGAATTCATTCACATAGGAAGAAATTGCAGTCATATTGAAGACTTCGACATAGCATGCCAAGTCACAGTCCAAAACTTTTTACACCAAAGATACCCGAAAAAGTAATCGAAAGATCCTATCTTAAAGTCCGGGATATAAAAAGATAGGACTTGTTGAAGACATCAAAATCTGCACTCAAGGACAGTACTATCAGACAGTACTATCAGACTTATTCTAACTTTTGGAAGCCACTCACCAACCATATGGAACATCATCAATAAATATTGGAAATTTTTGACGGTGGAAAACGATTTAGACAAAATATTACACGAACGCCCAGATATAACCTTTCCGAAAGAGTACATCCATCAAAGATCTTGTAGTACAAAGTTATATGGTCTCAGACAACATCAAAAAGGGCAACAATTGGCTCTTAGGGGATGTGATGGCTTTATTAAGTGCAGTAAATGCAAAGTGTGTAAATATGCTTTTAATTGTAATAGCTATACTCACCCTATTCTGAAAACACCCATGCAAATTAAGGGTAAAATCACTTGTGAGTCTGAGCTAGTTGTATATGTCCTGACATGCCCATGCCTTAAGTGCTATGTGGGCAGCACAAAATGTAAACAAAAAGTGCGCATTTTACAACATATTAGAGCTATCACCAACAAGGACCATGCATATCCTATGGCCAAATATTTTTCTGAGTTTATTTATTTATTCACATTTTTAAAGCGCGCTGCAGCCCAGGGGTTATCGTTTCACGATGGCGACCTGAAGACTCTTACATTTTTTGGTATCCACAAGGTTGTTATTGGTCCAAGAGGAGGTGACAGTGAAAAACAGCTGAGACAAGAAGAGACGAAATACATAATTAACTTTGAAAGCAAATACCCGAAAGGGCATAACATAGATGAGGAATTATACACGTTTTTGGGTGTTTAGATAATCTAGACTCTCTCACCTGTGATTGCATCTCTCTATACCTGTTTTCTTGACATCTCATGCTTGCTCCTTGAAGTAAAACTATATATAAATTTGTTTTCCGATTATTTAACTGATTTTCTCCAACCCATTCAATTTCTGTCTTTTATCTCTTTGATTCCTATTTTTCTTTTACACTACTTTTTTTCAGGGTTACTGATACTTTTACACATTTTTTATATTTTTTCTCATTTACTTGACTTCCATTGTTATTAGCATTTGGGATTAAGGGTTCAATGTTTCATTCATCTGCATGGAAAGCATAATATCAAGAAATGATGATAAATAGTTACTATCATGAGTGCATCAAGACACAGGGCCTCATCACGAGTCTGGCAGTAACCCTTAAATGCGGCAGTAGCGCTATTACCGCCGCATTTAAGGCTCCGCCAGATCATGGCTTTGGTGGATTTCCCCCCAGCGGCAAAATTGCCGATTTTCGGCGCAATTACCGCCGGCGGGAAATCCGCCGGCGGTATTAGCACAAATTTTCCCCATTGGGCCCAATGGGGAATGAGAAATTCCCGAATGGGCTCAATGGGCAATGGGCAATAACCCTTCCGCCAAACCCGTGATCCGGCGCTAATAGCACCGGGGGTTTGGCGGTAGGGCTATTAGCGCCGGCGCTAATAGCGCCGCCGTTACCGCCCAACTCGTGATGAGGCCCACAGTTAGGCAGGCTTTGCTACATCTTAAAACTTAATCCAATAATGTCATATGGTCAACGTATTAGGCACATGCACTTTATTCCGCATTGGACACGTTGGTATTTATTTTTATATTAATGGAAATGTCTGATCGTTTTAATTAACAGCATTAATATTTCAATACGGATTATGGAGATGCTGTACTAAATTGTACAAATATGATGCTTCGTAATAAATTATGCGTCGTCATATTATCTTCATATTGTGTCATCTAATCTATATATTATAAATATTGGTGTCAGTGGCACAGTTTAATTTTATCAATGATTGTGAATATTATGCATATGACCATTATAGTGAAGTTAGGCACTCACACTTTATCATATACTAGAGGCATATGCTTTTAGCAGAATCATGATGATTGAGTTATGTCTATTTTCTCTCTTGCACTAAGCACTGACACTTTATATGATGGCTTGTTTGATGTGGTTAAATTAACAGCTTTATTTCCTAATATTTTCCATATTTAGAATCCACTATGGATGCAAATAATAACATCTGGGAAATTTTCCAATTTAATGTTAATGAAGCTCTGTTTATTGCCGTGATATTAACATTCATTGAATGCACATATTGAAAGTTGTATGAACCCGTTCCAAAATGGCTGACTGTAACAGCCAGTAAGTCACCGTTTTACTGTTTGTCAAATAATCTTGTGTGTTTAAATTCAGGCTCCAACCACAGGGAGGAGTAACTGTGAACAAGCCACAGGAGTGTGGCGAAACACATCAGCCAGCCTCTCTAATCTTGGGAAGCCTTCTTTTTTTTAAACTGCCATTATTGAATAAAATTATTTTTTTCTACTTTTCTACAAACCTTGTTGTGCAGTTTTTTGGAGTTCCTGAAGCTTCTTATTTGCGGCAATTGGAGCCGCTGTTTGGTGAAATTCCAGGTTGATGGGAGTGCCGCTCCATACAGTGAAGGCTTCACCGCCTTATTTTGGGAACATATTATGGCCGTGTAGTTATGATCAAGTTATTGTTTCCATAGGAAAAGCACTTTATGGGCGGCCTATAACTCCGCTCCCCCTGGACGAATCCTTACCAAACTTTGCAAAAAAGTATATGGGCCACCCTGAATTCTTCTGCAAACTTTGGTGTGGTTTGGTCCAGGGGGGGAAAAGTTATAGAGGGGGGTCCCAAAACGTCTTTTTTTCCCATAGACATAATGGGGAAAATGTTTGCGCACGCCTACAGCTCAAACTGCTGGACGGATTTTCACCAAATTTGTGGCAGGAGCGGCGGCTTGGTCCCGAAAGCTTGCTTTTGTTAATTTGGTGTAAATACATCCAGTAGTTCATTTTAAAATGACCAAAACATAAAGCAAAACAATTAGTGATATCTATGTCCGGTCCGCGCACACACTTCCCTGGTCGCTCCGCGGACAAGATATCGATTGGGTAAGGGGCTGGCGTCATGACTGCGGACACGCGATGTCTCTGCCGATTGGCTGCAGTGAGTCGTGTTCTGCGTCAGATTGTTTGGATGCGCCCAACATCTTGGATCTGCTGACAGCGCAGCGGCCACCAGCAGCAACATGCTATTTCGAAAACTATTTTGCTGTTTCAGAGTGCTTGGGGAGGTTCAGACAGTAAGAGATGGGTGAAAAACTGTATTTGTTCAGGCAGTAGGTGTTAATGATGTACTCCCTATGCCAGCCTTGTTTGGGATGTTTGTAAGTACAGAAAATGAGGGGTCTCATAAGGACACGCGTGGTGTTAGCGAACATTGAAATTGAGTACATGCTCTAATTAAATGATTTTTTTCCTATGGGTGTGCTATTCATTTGTACGCCGCCATGGGTGTGACATGCTGCGGTGGTTGTGGCCAGGGCCTAGAGTCTTGGGTGCATGGCCGTAGGCCGTACGCCGAAGGCCATACTTCCAAGATTGTACGCCCTGGCCATTACCACTGCAGCATGTCACAGCAATGGATACACCTGTAGTATTGGTTATCGGTCAGATGGTTGTGGGGAGTGTGTAGAGTCTTGGGCACTGGACGTATAAGCCACTGCACACCCGTGCATTGTAATATCTATGTATATACAGCTAGGAGTCTAGCCTCTGGCCACAACCATTGAAGCATACCACACCTATAGATACACCCGTACTACCGTACATCGCTCAGGTGGTTGTGGGGAGGGCCTGCAGTCTTGGATGCATGGTGGCTGTGGGCAGGTTTCCTGCGACCAAATTCATACATTAAAGTCGAAATCGCTGCTCAATGTACAGCGAGCAATGCCTGCGTCTGTGTTGTAGTGTTTTCAGATTAATATTGAAGTCGGGCTGGCATCCTATGTTTTGAAATCTGAGGCGGCCACCTGGAGTGTTTGATGGGAACAGTAATTTACGCGCCGTATGGCCGTAGCGGTTCTCATGATAGGATGCTATATGTTGTAGCAAAGTGAGAATGTATTTGCCTTCTGATTGAAGGTCAGTTGATTTGCTTTTTTGGTTGCAAGCTCAGTAGGCCCACGCATTCAAGTGAATTCATAAGGGGCTATTGTTTTTTGACCTTGAGCGAAAGTGAAACTTTAAAAGCTAGGCAAGGAATCAAAGCTTGAAAAATAAAATACTATTTGATAAGGTTATAGTTTAAAAACGCTTGTAAGGAACATGAAATATCAGTTCACGAATATTCTTTGATGCAAACAGTTTGCTGTCGGACTTTGCCAAAAATAATGGAGGCTGTGAAGATGATGTAAGTTTAATTTTGACGACTGTACACTAATTGTGACAATGTAACTGAAGTATTATATTTTTGCGGAGTTGTAATTTTCCTCCAATACCAGAGAGTGTACATTGTTCGCGTTTGCAAGCTAAGACTAGAGTCACCGTTGGTGAACGTTATTTCTTTTTCTTTGAAATGTTATGCTTGCCCACATAGCTTTGTGTATCAGTTTTGCACATTATTTTGGTCTTGTGTACCATTATGACATGTCATTTTTTCTTGCTTGTCCATTCGTGCAGCCTCCATAACTGAATTGCCATGTCACTGTGTAGTTGTACTTTTTTCAACCCTTACGGCGAGTGCTGTTTATCTACATTTGTAGGGTGTCATTATATGTCCCCATGGTGAACTCTAATATTTCTTTAAAATGTCATGTTTGGCCACTTACATTTGTGTAGTATTTTCCACAATCTTTGTGTCTGTTTTGGAAAATTTTCCTAACGGTTGGGTATTGACACAGATTTTCTCTTACGTTTTTCGCTTAAATATATTTTGCCGTACTGTGCATGCCACGGTTTTCAGATGCCGAGTGACGGCTTTTTTCCACGCCAGATGCAACTGCTGGTGACCGGGTGCCTGTCCATTATAATGTTATGGGATGACAGGCCAGGGCTGCTCTGTCCCTATGCTGAACTAGCCACAAGGAGCGACTTAATATCATTTATGGTGGTGTAAAGCAACAATGATGCCGCCGTGTTGGAAATACCTGTGCAAAAAAATCAAGTGCTTCAACAGAAACGCATACTTTGTGTATGCGAAGTTAACTGCATGTGTCTCTCCATGAACATTTTCAATGTTCGCCCTTGGAGTCATTGCTACAAATTATTTGCAAATGCAATTAGTCTGTTCATCTTTGACAGTTGTTTGTTAAATAAAAGTACTTTTCAAATTCTAAAATGTTACGGTTTTCTTTTAGAATCACGTGTATCATTTCAAAATGTAAAGTACCGCGGTATACGTCGCTGTATGTTTATTTACAGGTTCTGCGTCACGGTACATACTGTTGATTTTTCTTTGCTGTCATGGAAAGCGAAGAGGGGCTATGTATAGAACAACCGCCTTTCCTTTCGATGGTGGCCATCTTGAAAAAGGATTTTCTTTACCCAGAAATCCTATTTTTCCATAGCACATGTTAATACTTTGCACATCTATACTCTTCCATATTCTAAAATGTTACCGTTTTCTTTTAAAATCACGTGTATCATTTTGAAATGTAATGTACCACATTATACGTCGCTGTGTGTTTATTTACAGGTTCTGCGTCACGGTACATACTATTGCTTTTTCCTTGCTGTCATGGAAAGCGAAGAGGGGCTATGTATGGAATAACTGCCTTTCCTTTCGATGGTGGCCATCTTGAAAAAGGATTTTGTTTAACCAGAAATCCCGTTTTTCCGTAGCACACGCTAATGCTTTGCACATCTATACCATTGTTGTCAAATATTATTGCGTCTATGTCCTGTACTGTGAAAGGTGGTTCTTAATGCAACATTTACTTTGTTAACGGATGGCTTTCTTTTTTGGTAGGACAGCTAATAAGGCCATTTGCGAATAGAAAATAGGAAAGACGTATCAAACAGTGATATGGGGGAGTGGGTGGCCGGTGCAAAAATATTGTGCGTTTGTTATTTCTAAGGTTGGGGCAGTGTTTGTCATGCTCCTTCATTACAGTAGTGCTGTTGATTCTTGGGAAGATGGATGGCCTTAGCTGATCTCATTTTCAGATAACTAAAACTTTTGCTGAAAGTATGCAATGTGCACTACATTGTTAATGGATAACGACCAATACGTGTTGGCGCTGTGTAGGCACATGTTGCAGGTGGACGTTCCTATATCAATATGAAATCTGTTTCCACATTGTCCACGACACAAACATCTTACTGTTAAGTGTTTACGGATTCTGGGACACGTCACCGTGCTGTACACCAGCATATTATCAAGTGGTATTCTCCGCAAGGTGTTCAAATAAGTCAGGAACTGCTTTACATTATGGTTACGTGGCACTACTGTAAACTGATCATCTTTAGAAAAAATAATTTGCAAGAGGGACGGTATGGTTAAGTTGCTCTACTGAAAACCTGTGCAATTCAGTAAAAAAAAAAGTTTGTTAAAGGGACGTTATGGATCAAATGAATTAGGACTAATGTTTTTAGGTCAATTAAGCTAATACCAAATAACAAAGGGATGAGAGGTACTGGAGGAGGCATTTTAGTGGCCTGGGGGATGTCCAGGTTGCGGGACTTATTCTCAAGATAGTTTTCAAGGCTTTGACACAGAAAACGTGATGGGAGAATGCAGCTGTCACACACCGTAGGGATCCCAAACTTAGTGATGAGTTAGGAGAGGAAAGGGAATTGTGTGGTAACTGGGTCCTTGCTCTAATGACGTCCCTTCACTTTCCAAGTAGCTCTTCAGCAGTATCTCGAAAAGCATAGTTAGGCCTGGCGGTGCTCTATATTAATCACAGCAAAGTCCTCCTAATTGTCTCTGTCTTTCGTGGCTTAGCATCCTTAATATCAGGCCAAAATCTAACCCTACCACTGCCATGCTACTGGATCTCCACTGATGCCTTCAGACCAGACTCAGATGCAATGTAATGCTCTGTGAAGGAATGCCAAACCTCAGAGGGAGAAGCTGCACACTATTGGAAAAAAATGCACAAGTCAAATCTCCAAAATAGTGCCCCTAGAATCCCAGAAGACACGCAGAAATTGACCCACAAACTGTGCCTTCTCGGCGTATGCTTCCACACTCTGGAAGGCTCTACCATTATATCTGAGACTGGTTATCATTTTACAAAGGCTCACAGAGGAACTCAAAACCCTTCTGCCCACCCCCTTCCCCCAGCCCCCAGCCAACCATCACCCAAGACTACTGCTTCAGCTTACCCTATCCTCATGCCCGAATGTCTAAAGAGTGTACCTCTAGCTCTCAGAATGGATCAGAGCCTGCATCTGTAAGTCACACAACTTTGGATGTAACCCACCCTCATTCTGCTATATAAAGCACTGCACGGCAATCCAGCCCCAATCTGCACTAAACAAATGCCCCCAATGAAACCATATAACTAAAAAGCAGATTACCAGTAGGTTATGATACACCACCAGTTAGTGGCTTCGAAAGAGCTGTGATCCTGGATTAATCATCTACCTTTCTTATTATTCCAGGTTATAAATAGGAGATCCTGTTGGGGTGGAGTGTGAAGTGTGTTGGTAAACCGGAAGTCTTAGACAGAAATGCAAGATGATAAGAAACAGGGGCTCATTCTATCCTTTGCGGAACGGGTTAACGGGCTCCGCTAATGGAGGCGGACCCATTAAACCTGTTCTGTGAAATTACGAGGTCCCCTCGCGGGACCCGAAAAGGATTCCTGGTAAAACCAGGCGTTGTTACCGGGTCCCACAATGGGAAGAGGGAGCTAACAACGGGCCGGTCGTAATGTTGTTAGCTCCCTCTCCCTCTCCTATTCCCATTGAGCCCTATGGGGGTTCAGATGGGAATGGGGAAGGTCCAGGGCCGGGTTCCCAAAGGGAGGAATTACCGGGCCCTCCGAACTCGGATTGGCCCGGGAATTCCCCATTGCAGGAACCCGGTAAAGGAGCCCGGTTTGGCGGTAGCTCCATGGCTACCGCCAAACTCGTGATGAGGCCCACAGAGTTTGGAGAGGGTGTGCGGGACAATGGTAGTGTAGAATAGGGATGCTTTTTTGGATCTGATAAGAGCATAGAAGGCATAAGGTGTGCAAGTGGAAGGTGCTTTTGGTCCAGATCTTGAAGGTGATGACATTGTGGCCATCCCATATATCTCATCCTTCCAGCAGACCAAGGATGAGAAGATAGCATTTTCCCTCCTTTTATGGTGTCTGAAACATCTAAAAAGTGCATAAGCAGTTACACACAATATTAGTGTAAGTGCTCCCTGCACAGGTTTCGGTTCACTGATTGTTTCTTTCACCACGCTAAAGATGTACACCCCTGATGAAGATCCCTGCACTCACAAGGACGGATTGAAACATGTCGGGCAGGATCATTGGGTCCAAGACAATTTACAACAGGAAATGACAATATACCTAGGACCCTACAAAACTGTTCAATGTCTTTTTCACCGATTGTCACATATGTCATGATGTGGTGATATGAGCAAAACTGTTGTAATTGCTCAATAATTGATTGACGTACTTGATTTGCACAGATGTGCATTACTGCACAGCATTGTCTTGCACAGCACTGTTTGCACCTTATGTATTGTGGTACCTGGGCTGCTTAGTTGTGATTAATTTGTAATTGTTTTTTTTGATTGACCAGAATAAGGGGTATTTTAACATTTTCTACAAGATGAATATTAGATATTAGTTTTATAGTGTATTTAGGTATTGTTATTTTTTCCTCATACCCTGTTCATTATAGGACGGATTTCAACTGATGAGGGTAGTTTGATGTGTTCGTAGCATCCAACGTGTATCCATCTAGATGAGGAGGCCACAAGCAATTGACTTAGTGGATGTCTTCAAAGTTGGGGATTAGGCCTGGGCAATAGACAGGTTGATGGAACCAGGATTTGAAGCCTTAGAATGTTGTCTGTCTAAAGTGATTGAGGATAGTTGAGGTACTAATGTCGCAGAAGAAGTTTGCAGAGTCTGGGTTGCCGGGAGACCTGCAAAGAATGAGAAAGAAGTGAGAGATGCTTGGACAGAGTTTTCACTTGAAGAGGAAGCCTTCAGCACCAGGGAGCAAGAATGTATGTAGCGGGATGGTGTTAGACTTGTTCCACGGGTATCTTAGAAGATCTTTCTAATGGAAATCTCTCACCCCATTCCCACAAGCGCAGAGGCTGTATCCAATGAAGGTCCAAGTACCGGAACCGGAGGCGGTGAAGTGGAGAAGGGGGGCCTCCTGAAGGCCTTCCTGAGGGGCAAGGTTATAGACAGTAAGAAACAAGTGGTGTCTGTGGATATCTTATAACCCTTGATACAGTGATACAAGCTAGTGCCATGTTTTGGTGAAAGATTGAGAGAAGAGGGTGTGTGATTCAGGGGGTAGGGGTCGTCTGGTGAGATGGCTGTTGCCCCTCTCCTGGAGAAGGGTCTCTGCCTTTTGGTGCGAACCCCCACCACCACTAACCCATCCTGAAAGTTATGTAGTGTTTTTTTTTTTAAGAAAGTAGCAAATCATTACCTGGTTGCCAGATAGGTCTGAGTCACTTAGGGAAAGCCTTTGAGAAGAGGTGGTTTTTAGTTCTTTCCTGAAATGGAGATGGCTCGTCTGAAGTATGAGGTGTGGAGGTAACTTGTTCTAGGTCTTGGGACTGATCAAACCTTGCCTGACTTGTTCTAGGTCTTGGGACTGATCACACCTTGCCTAACTTGTTCTAGGTATTGGGACTGTTCACACATTGCCTGACTTGTTCTAGGTCTTGGGACTGATCAAACCTTGCTAACTTGTTCTAGGTCTTGGGACTGATCACACCTTGCCTGACTTTTTCTAGGTCTTGGGGCTGATCACACTTTGCCTGACTTGTTCTAGGTCTTGGGACTGATCACACCTTGCCTGACTTGTTCTAGGTCTTGGGACTGATCACACCTCGCCTGACTTGTTCTAGGTCTTGGGACTGATCACACCTTGCCTGACGTGTTATAGGTCTTGGGAATGATCACACCTTGCCTGACAGGATTTAGCTCTGGGAATGCACGTGAGTACTGTGCATGCTGACATGAGAGTTCTTGATGGTAGGTCCTAACTCAATTCCTCTGTCACATATTTAGAGCGCATGTCCCATATGGCCCGCAGAACCATGCAAAAGAGTTTCACTTCAACTCTCTGTTCTTAAGGGAACCAGCAGAATCTATCAAGCCGGTGAGATGCTTTTCATATTCCTTAGACCCGAGACCATCTGCGCTGCCCATTCTGGACCAGCTGCAGTTATTTCTGCATGCACTTGTGGACCCCTGTGTATAGGCAAGTATAGGTATCCAGTAGGGACAAGACTAGGGCATGGACCCTTTATGGAGGAGCTCAAGGGTAGATTCTGCCATCTCTGTGCAGCTGGTTGTAGTCACTCCCTGACCACTGCATTCCCTGTATGGCTGAAGGTCAGTTAGGAGTGAAAATGGACACCCACATGCCTGACTATCTTCAAAGGTTCCAATGGTGGGAGACCAGCTGAAAGCACCTTTTTGAGGATTTAAATCAAGCTGAAAATCAGGCTTTTAGCCTCGCTCTAGTTGGGGGAGAGGAAGATGTTTGTCATCCAGTCCAGGATACCTGCACCAGGCACCCAGTGACATTGTGCTGGTTGCTTTCTTTAAGGTGAATCGTGGCCTGTTGTTCATCCACACAGAGTCAGTCTAGGGACACAAAGAATTCCAGGAATATTGTGAGCTGTATCATACCTACGTGAAACAGTCACAGGGATAATGTTGATCCTCGTGGGATGCATAGGTTTTGTTGCGCCACTTCCATGCATTCCACCCAATATACCTAGAACCATCCATCTTCGGGGATGGTGGTCATTGTGAGGAATTAGACCATCCGCACGGTGGGTGTGCACTCGCCTGGGCTTTTTTGAAATGTT
This sequence comes from Ambystoma mexicanum, assembly GCF_040938575.1. Taxonomy (NCBI): domain Eukaryota; kingdom Metazoa; phylum Chordata; class Amphibia; order Caudata; family Ambystomatidae; genus Ambystoma; species Ambystoma mexicanum. The sequence continues at coordinate 65,583,022 of NC_090940.1, read as the reverse complement.
AAATTAAATTGAATGACAGTAGATTAACCTCTGGAAAATGTGTGGGGCTAATCCACACACTTTTTCCTATGCTCACCGCACAACATATACACAGACCTGTGTACTCTACGTGGGCACAGCCTACAGGTGCAGTCCCACCTGTTATATTTAGTTGGGATATGACAGGAGTACACAATGCATCTCCAGAAGCGGGAGGACCAAACCTTCCCCCTGCCATGGCCAACCTGATTAACTAACAAAGGCACCATGGAATGGATCAGCCATTTTGTTGGGTCCTTCATCTGGTGGCAGCAATTACATACTAACAAAGCTTACTTCAAATAGACCCATGCAGGGCCTAGCTGCAGAGGATAACAAAGGAGACAGGTAACACCAACAACCTTTCATTTGCAACTGTGTCAACCTGAAGCCAGCTCCCACCCTCAGTATTGATTGACAGTGAACTGTCATATCTGGGACTGCCTGTTTACAGTAGTCCTCCCCGCAGGGGGACACCATTGATAAGGTACAAGAAAGTGGTTGGCACGGGCCAGAGAGTCTGGTCTCATCACAGCTTCAAGATAGACCTGCCGCTTTAATCAGGAACCACAGAGAACTCCATTAACTAGAGAGACCCTTTGATCCACAACAGACAAGTAGATGCGTGGGACTTAGTATTACATGTTTTCACCCCTTTAACTTTTCTGTTTCAAAGCACTCTGGTTATGACCTCATGCATACAGTAGATTGATGGTGGGACTCAGGATTGGTTCATTGAGGTAGGCTTAGACTGCACCAAACACTGTGGCCCATTTGGCTTTAAAATAGGGCTGGACTCCTCTTTTGGTAGATAATCTGAAGACTTTGCAAGGAATAGCAAGAAGAACTTATCATTGGACCCTGGCTGAAGGTACAGCCTGCCTTAAATCTTCCACCAGTGAAGGAAGGCCAGAACTTAAAAATAAGGAAGTAAGATCCCTCCTTTTAACATCTCACAGGGAACAGAGGGAAATACCGAATGCAGAGGACCCTCCAGCAGCTCCAGAACTGGAACCCAAGCAGCACACAGCTCTGCAGCAAGCTCCTAGGTGGGAAGTGCCAGAGAGTTTCTGAACCCAAAACCAAGGACAAGGCAGCTGCCTGCAACAAACTGGCCAGCTTTGGGCTGTCGGCCTTAAAAGACAACACAAACCCAGTTGAGGAGAAGTGTATTGACGAGCATCTACCGACATACACCTTAAAAGACATTTTCAAGTCAGTCGAGTCAGTCGAGTCCCTCGAGCTGCAACTGACTTCAGTGCTGACCAGTGTCAAGATGCAGTCACTTAAAGACATACTAGACGTCTTGACCAGTGCTTCAAAACCACAGACCAGCACTGAGACAATGATTCCTGACCCAGATCCACTGTGTAAGCCAGCCTGCAGCCATTTGTCCACCTTCGCTCGTGGAACCATCTTGCCGCCTGATAGCAGCAGCAGACTCCTGCCTGCAAAGCGCCTTGAAGCCAACTCAACCCTGTTGAGCAACAAGAACACCTACAGCACAAGGTACGTTGTGGATCTTTCCCCATGATACTTCCCGGAATGCCCCTAGATTTATATTATTATCCTTTGCTACCTTTGTGCTGAAGCCAAGTAACCTTAAACTGTTGTGGTTATTAAACATACCGACTACCCTCCTGTCAGTATCCAGAGTGCATCCCTTTTCCTTCTTTGAAACTGTCTGTCCTTTGCATTCCTTTACAGGGTGGGTTGTTTTTTCTTAGTGTGCTAGAACTGTCTGTTGTGATAATAATCAAGTAGATATTTTTATACAACCTTGACTGGACAGTCCCTTTTATCATTGGGTAATAATTGCATTTTCGATGCTTTGCAACTAACCAATGATCCACGACCTTGCAGAGATAAGCCTGCCGTTCTGTCCACGTTACCAAAATGGGACAAGGAGGTTCATAATTTGTTTGTGTTTCCAATCTGTTTGGATCCCTTCTGGTGTACTAGAGGTGTGGAGCTGATTGATGGTTTAGTAAGTGATAGTCATCCCTGGACCACTGGGGCCCTGGAAGTTGATTCATCACAGTCAGCCACTTCAGAGCTTTTCTTGACATCCCCTGCCCCGTTCCTGTTCAAGATGGAGCAACATAATGTTATTGTGGGCCATTTCATGGGCCACAGTAATATAGGCTGCTGTAAGGTCTAGGGGGATCAGTCCAGCTAGGTGGCTGCAAACAATATTTTTTATGATGTTCAACCCGATGTTTAGTAGGATATTTTCTGTAGCGCTGAAGTCTGTGGCCCTGAAGTCATGACAGGGGGATATGGCAAAGGGTATCTTTCTACTCTTTTCTTCTAGCTGAACCATGATCATCTTTTCAAGAATTCTTGCCATGAAAAGGCACATGACGGGTGGGAAGAAAGTTGGCAAAGACACCAAGGTTGGCAGTAGGTTTCTTGAGGAGAAGGATTACCAAGAGCTTTACGAAGATGCAAGGGTCCATCGCTGAAGACACAGATGGATTGCTATGAGTTGTGATTGAGGGTGGCACAGCTCCTGGGGTCTTTCCAAGAAGACTGTGGGCATGGGTCATCTTGCAAGGCAGAAGTTTTCCGTTTGGAGGAAGTCTTGACCAGGGATTCTTTCAACATTCCCTGAAATTAGAGAACCATGTTGCAGTCCATAGCTCTTGAAAGTTGGGGGTCTCACCTTGTTGGAGCGTGCCGATCTTGACCCTAATTACTTCAAATTTCTTTTTAAAGAAGGAAGCAATGCCTTGTCATAGGTTGCTGGATTGTGAAAATGAGTGTTCTGTTTTTGTTGGTTTCATCATCTCATTTAGGATTTTGAGTACAAAAGAGCTATTTCTGTCTTCTGCAATGTCACCTTGTAGGTATTCATCCATATTTCCCCAGGTTGTCTTCGTGTATTCCCTTGCAAGGGTTTTGAATATATTTTTGTCTACGGTCTTTTCCAATCACTGCCAGGTCCCTTCGTCTGTCCTCCTGATCCTCTTGAGGACCACCAATTCTTTAGCGACCCGTCTGTTGGTTGCCATGTCTCTTTTTTTTGCACTATATATTTTTGGGTGTCAAAGGTGTTCTCAATTGTCTGGGGAGTGGGCTTCCATTCCTATGGGATACTGAGTTCAAATTTACGGGGTGGACACATGTATGGCAATCTTGTTGGAAGGCCTGTACACTAGTAACGTATCTCAGTTGTCATTCTTTGTGTTGCCAGGAGTTGTTTTGGGTTGAGTTGCAAGTATGCCCATGGTCCATCAAGAACATGTGTGTGATGGTCAATTATGAGGTGAAGATGGAGTCCAGCGGTTGGGTTTCTGTTTGAGTGGGAAACCATATGAACAGTTGATTGAGGGCCATGTCAGTCACATGGCCCTCCATTTCTATTGCTGGTTTGTGTGCGGCATCATCGATCTGCATGTGGAAGTCTCCTGCTGCAATCAACTGAGATGTTGATTGTTTCAAGGAGGACCAGCCGGCAGTAATTGAACTATATGATGAAGCCATTTAGTAGTTGGTAAGCAATGAGGACATTAACTGTGGTATTTGCTTGGCTGGTTAATTTCAGCAGTTTGAAGGACATTTACACCCCTATGGGCATAGTTGTGCCGCTGCTGATGTCGGGAAAGGCTAGTGCCACTCTGGTTCCTGCGCTGGATCTCTCGTATTAGCATTATTGTTTGTTTTTATTTGATCGATTGGTACATTTGATCGAATTCGTCCAGTACCATAATTGATCGCATTTTGCGACAGTTCCCCGAAATCAGTTATCAGACAATCAAGCACCACCAACAAGATCTCTTGTTTTTGAAGACGATCTTGTAGCCAGTTGAGGGACATGTATAAATCGGTGCGATGGAACTGTCATTGCCCACATCTAGGTGATGGTCAGTAACACAGGGTTGCGGTCTTCGATTACACGGTGAGTGCTTGCAGTGTGTTAGTTGCCCGAAGAAGCATTAAACAGAAGAAAATGGAGGATATCATTTTTGCTTGGGTTGTTCTTCCGATGCATAAGTCACTGGGTGTCTTCTTGTTGGCTTCCCCATGTAAATGTGGTGCGATGCTCTGATTCTGCAGTGTTCGATCATCTCAAGAATCAGGTGGCCTAGTGATGTTCTGGCAGGTGGCGTCCATGTTGGTATTATGCCAGTTCAATCTTCTTCTGCGATTGGGGACAGAGCGGTGGCCTTCTTCTCTGCTCTGGCTAAAAGCCTCTGAGTCGGTCCAGTTGGGACGAAGAGGAGCCCGTTTTTGTGTATGTTTAATGGTTGTGGCGCATTCTTCCTTCACCCTCAGGGGTTGGGAGAGCTGGTGCATGAAAGGTGACAAGGTGTATTTGCCCGCTGGTATCAGGTTGGAGCTGGTCCCAGAGATCTTCTTGATGAGTTTTCCTTTTCGGGGAGGTGTCAAGGCGACATTCGTCCTGGATCCTTCTTCTAAGGGGCTGGTGCTTGCTTGAGATCAGCGCTTGGAGAAGCAGGTGCCATTGTAGGGGTTGGCGTGAGAAGACAAGGCGATGACTTGATTTGACGCAGGGATTCCTGCCGGTTATGGAGGTTCCTGGGTTGGGATTGAGCTTCGTCTTAAACATCTTCCTGCCATTTCTCAAGGTCAACTAAGGGTATCAAAGCCAATTGCATGATTGGGCCGGGTTGAAGTGATGGCGTTGAGTTTCAGGAATGGCTGTTTGCTCTCCTAGTGATTTTGGAGGTACATATCTATCTGCCAGAAAGAAGTGTACGCCGTCCCACCACCAAGGACCAATGAGAGGAACCCTAGAGGGTGGCGCAGAATGGAGTTGAGAGCACATGGATGGGCGAGGTGTAACGGGTACATCACATCAGGGGGGGCGAATATGGATGGGGTGACAGGCAGGCGTCTAGAGTTTGAACAGTGGAGCTCAGTGGGGTCTACAGGGGAAACGCAGCCCCCAGAAACGCGAGGCAATGAATTTGGTTATACTGCTGCTCAAGTGTGACATATAGGGGGGAAGGGCGAGGTCCATAGTTTACTCCGGGGCACCCCCTGCCCCGCCCAACTCAGATTAGGGTATCCCTGCACACAATGCTGGGTACTGAAATGTCAAGAATAGGGGCGTGGCTTTCGGCCTAACCTCACACACCAGACTCCTGCAGATTCCTGAAGGACTCCGAGCACACATCCACCGCCCCACTCCTCCCTTAATGGCTCTACAGGTGATCTGAACTGCAACTCCCATGATGCCTCACAATTTACTCTGCTGGAGAGGGAGGGTGGGAGTTATAAGCCAAAACATTGGTTGAGCCAAGGGGTTCAGGCCCCTGCCCCACGCCGAGAAACGTGATGCTCTCCTTCTACGCCTGCACTACCATCTCGCACACGACCAACATCCCCCACAACAAATGTTTTTTTCACAACACCAAGTGCCTCCTTTCGATCGAGAGCTGGGTGAGCTAAAAGCAAACGGATCCAAGACGTAAATCGTCAGCCAGAGGTTCCTCCACCCTTTTCCCTTCTTGCCACAGACCCCTTTATCTACCTGCAAGTGTCCTCAAATAAAGGCAGGCTCATTGGCTTTGTCAACGTTTGCTTGTATTGTCTTTTTTTTTTTAGAATCATAAACTCTGGCTGAGTGCTTAAGCTCTCTGAAGCAGACCCAAAAGTTCTGCACATGTATCCAACACTGAATAGTTTATCACAAAACAAAGTAACGCTGCATTTAACACTTTCTTGATTTAGGCCTCGTTCGCAAGTGGCACCTGCGGAGGAACAGGGTGTTTCTGGGCCATAGCATGTCTGCTCGTATTTTGGGAATTGTTTTTCTCGGGGAAAACCCCGTGAGACTGAATAAGGAAAGGGCGGCACTGGATCATTGGAGGTTTCACCCCCCAGGAGATGCCAGGCAAAGCCAAGTCACGCGCGTTCCCCCCAGCCACCAAAAACAAGCAATGGCAAAACCAACAGTTTTAGCTTCTTTGTAGGCACGGGCTGGCCAGTTGCCAGGCACTGGTATAATGCTTTGACCTTGTCATTAAATACCAACAGTCGGGTCATGGTGTGGTTCCCTGCGCATGTGATGTCAGTGTCTTTCAAATGGCTATCTTATACCTACCAAAAAGTAAAAACCATTCACTTCCGAAATGCTTCTTTATAACAGACCTTCAGAGCCAGGAACAGCTGCAAGTACACACATATTGCTTACAAATCAAGTGGCGGATGGCGCACTTGATTAAATCGTTTTTACTATAACTAATTTTCAGCAGCATTTAAATCATTATCTCTCAGGCGACTGTCTGCAAATAACAATGGCAGGCCCTAAGCAGCACCCAATTGTATGTTGCTACACGATAGATCTAGCTCACAGAATTGCCAGAGGGGTGTATTTTCGGAGGGGCAGGTTGGTAATATATGTTGACTGATGCATGGATTATAATGGCCATTGGAGGTCAGTGGGTGGGTAATTAACCAATCATCACCCATAAACTGCATGTCAGGCTTCAGATCCCATCTCCCTCCCGTGTGTACTCCAATGCAATATTCTTTGCTCACAGGTGGTGCTGAAGTGCCATTTTGTGCCTTGTTGCAACCAGAAACCATGCTTGTTTCCTAGAGGGGTGGGGGTTTAATGCAACTCCCCAGGGAGGAAGCCTCTCGCTTCTCTCAGTATGTAGCTTCTTAAATAGGGCATCATGGTGGTCCCGAATGTGTGGCTGAAAACATAGTTCTCTTCTTTGGATGTCAGGTATAAATGATTTTGCATTGGGGCCCCCTCTATTGACCACCACTGCTTAAAGCGATGGGATTAAATCTGGATCCACATTAAGTCTTCAGTGGCTTTGTTGTACAATCCTGCCACGCTTTATAGAACAAGAGGGGGTTGTAATGAAATATAAACTGGTCTTGTACAGCACCCTTCTGCTGTTTTGGTTGCCTCTTGGAGCTTGGTTCTCAAATAGAAGGAGTTGTGTTTTAAAAGTATTGCTGAAAATAAATAAATAATAGTGACACTGATGACACCATTATTCTGGCTTAGGTGGACAGTGTGACGTCAGTGCACTAACAACATGTGCTGCCAGTTTCGCTTTACAAATCCTGTGTAACATCATACAATATAATAAAAGGCCAGATGTATGTTTGTCCGATGCAGTCATGCACAGTAGAGACTGCCCGCTTCGCCTGTTGTCACCGCTAGAGAGAGCTGTTGCCTTAGGAAATAAGCTAATTACAACCAAATATGCCACATAACGTATAAACACTGGGAACATGTCTCTCCTCGCACACTGTGGCCCGTGTACACAGGCTTTCACACTAGTATAATATAACATTTATGAATTAAATGAAAACACCATAAACTATACATAACATTGGCAGAGAGCCTTCCGCGCCATACCTATGGGCCAGGCGGCTTCATTCTGACCCTTCAGTAGGCGGAATACATGCTTATTTCATTTTGTATAGAAAGCGCTGAAAACTGAACTTCCGCTGGGCGCTGAGACAGCAGCGAAGGGGCTTAAAGCCTGGGTTGCGGCTGCTGGTAGAGCAGATAGCAAACACGCCAAGGGATGCTGATGCAGCAGCCGCAATGCACGCCAGGTTGCAGCTGGAGAGGTAGCAGGTGACATTAAGCGCTTCTGGCAGATTATTGGAACCAAACACCAAAGCAGCAAAACACTTGGCCTTAAAACGTTCCAGGTGGCTGAGAGAGCTTATTATGGAAAGCCAAACAGATATATCTGCGGCCAGCTGTCCCAAGCAAGACTGCACCCATAGGGCACACGCTTCGTGGGAGGCTCCCTTTCTTACAGATGCTGAAGCGCATCTTGGCGCTAGGATGGTAGAGGGCTTCCGAGGGGGCAGTAGCAGCTTGTGATTTTTTCAGTGGAGATGTGTTCATATCTTTGCTTAATAAGCAAGAGGGAGTGAGCACAGCGGGGAAGATGGAACCAATCCAGTACATTTTGGGGGATCTCTTCGCCCGAGAAATGTTTTCAATAAATGATTTGAAATGTTGGATTTTATAGCACAATTTATGAAAAATATCGGCTGCAAAGTTATAAAATGTACCGTCAGTTCTGTTGGATAGCACATACACAATCCAATAGATGCAAGGTCATCAAATACATAAATGAGCATTATAAAACATAGTTTTGTAATCCCTGCGAGCAGAAAATATGCCAGAATTGCCACTGTAAACCACTTCCACAATGGTGTCCACATAATATTCCTGCAGTGCTACTGTAAATCACATGTTCATGATGCCCCTGTCACAATATATGCCTGTAAAACACAGGTTTATGCTTACTGCACAAAAATATGTGCCAGTATTGCCACTGTAAAGCTCTTTATTGATTCATTTCTCACAATATATGCCATCACTGCCACTGTAAAGCATTAATTCAGGATGCTTCTGTTCACGATATATGCCAGCATATGCCATCATTTATAATATTGCTACAGTATGGATCATGATTCGTAACCAAGCGTATCTATTCATTGATCATTTTCAGGTCATCCTTGCTAGGAACTTCCTAGATTTGCTTTAAAAAAAAAGTAAGCATCTAGAAAAACATCTGTTTCATCCTAGAAATAGGAACAAAACTGAAGAATCCAGTTTAACAGAAATAAGTTAACAGACTTAGCCAGAATAGTTGGGCATTCACCATGTGGGCACTACAGTGTTTATAGACACACTGCCAAAACTATCATATTTAATTAGGAAAATGTGCAATGGACATTCAAAGGCCATACCAGCTGCCAAACATGGAATGCTGTATATTTCATCATGTGTCCATGTCTAAAAGGCCTACATACGCAAAACCACTAAACCGGTATATACACAAATTACTTAACACTGTTTTCATTTACATACAAAACATACAAGTACCATTAGTCACACACTACATTGAATAGGGCCACAGGGAAGAACAATTGGAAAGGCTTGTCTCAGAAATTATTGATTAAATCTGAATCCCAAACTGTAGATTGGCTTCCGATAAGGTGTGAACAATGCTGGATATCAAAACCGAAGACTCATATATCAGGCTTCAATGAGCCTGTGGAATGGCCAGCCTTAATGGTTTGACTATACATGTATCCGAGCTACTATTCGATACAATCTAAAAGGTTGAACTAGAGCCTAGTGGTCACCCTTATATTGTGTGCGTTGAATAGGAGAAGGAATGATGATGGAGGTATAACATTCCATCCTTGACATGATTGAGAAAAGAATGTAAGTCGATATTAATTCTACATAGTCTTTCAGGCATTTGATTCGAGATTACCCTTTTTATGGTCATTTCTGAATAATGTCCCTTTTTATGTCTTGAATGTGACTGAGGATGTAATACTATCACATTAGGACTTATAACAACCATTTACATGGTCTGTAAAAAAAACAAAAGCTTCTTATTTGTAAGTGTGATTTACCAGGAGAATACTGATCAAGACTACCCAAATAAAATCCAAAATGTAGTAACATCTGTTTACATATTCTTGATTGCAAATCATGGTGAGTACTGTAGGTAACTAACACATTGGTTTATTCATACTTGTTTGGCAAGCAGTGCCCACAACATACGGCCTGGATTGGATAAAGCAAATGATGTCCCTGACCGCTTTAACATGGCTGCCAAAACTGCATACCAAAGCACTGGAGTGCCTTGACGCCCATGGGTGTTTGGCGCAATCTAAGAATCTAATAGATATGTTTGTTGAATTGCAGTGGGTGCAATGCATATCCATTGTTGTGCCATTCTGTCCCTCGGCGTGACATACGTGCCGAGTTAACACTCTGTCTCCATTGCATTTTAAAATATATGTATCCACAGGATCACCCTAATCCATACAGAGTTCATCTATAATGATATCGTCTTTGTTTTTAAACGAGAATGTGCAAACACATTTGTTGCTGTGTTAGTGCAGTTTTACGATGCATCACAAACTAAGATATTGCACACAAAGTGCAACATGTCGAACGGTTTGAACACCACCGTTTCTTTAGTGCAAATAGAGGACTGGTGGATCAGGTGATCACGCCACTGCGCTCCTTGCATGCCGGCCTCGGGTGACACAGTTTCAGATGCTGTCTCTCCCCTTGTGTTTGCTTATTACCATCTGATGACGAAGGCTTTGATGGCTTCGAAAGCTAATGCGCTATCCCACTGCAGCACAGTTTCAGTGGGTTCAATAAAAAGTATAAATGTATCAAAACCTGAACTATTTTGCAATGAATAATAATTTGGGGAAATTTGCAATGGAATGGGGGGGAAACACTGACCTTCCTCAAGGAGATTTAACAGCACAATGGTGCCCGCAAAGACTGAAACTTCTGGACCTGAACTAGCGGAACCCCAGGGGCTCAAGCTAATCGGAAATAGAGACTGTAGACTGCCAAGAAAGGAGGAGGGATTGGGGGGGAGGGGGATAAGGGGGGGATGTTTAACATGTTGTAAAATCAATAAAGAGATGTTTTTAAAAACAAGAAAAACTGGAAATGTGATTTTTTAAAAAAATAAGACAAAGGACGCTGTGATGCTTATTCAAATGCGGAAAGCCACACGGGTGACACATATTGACACTGCAAGGTCACGATACGTGAGCAGTGACGTCATGTGTCAACCACTACATGCCTATGTCCGTCCCCTCTCTGCCACGCTAAACCAGGCGGATGCTATTGCAGCAGTGGTCTCTCAGTCTCTCAGTGAATGTTAAGATTGACAATGGAGCGGCACTGTCCCCAGTTTATTGCCAAATGAATGCCTCTTTCATATTCAAATTCTATTAATTCTTTCCCAAAATGGAGTCTTCTCTCCAGTCCCATGGATTGCCTGATTTAATTAATGAAATCGAAAAGCCCCAATCCCCCCCCCCCCCCGCCACCCCCCTTTTCCACCCCGGAAAGGTCTAATATAGAAAATAGTCAAGTACCAAAGGCTGACTACAACCTTAGACTGCATTCAAGGTCAGTACTTCACTGTGACCTGACACACACCCCTATTGCTTTGGTATCTAAATCGGGGAACCTTTTCTATATACCAGAGAAATCTGGCCCTGACCTGATGAATTCACAAACAGGCGGGGATGGATAACATCTGAAAAGTAATAGAACGGAATGCAAGGTTGGGACTCTGTGAGTTATATGGCCAGAGAAAAGCTATAGTTTAAAAATGATATAGTAAAAAAAAACTCTATCCCCACACCACCCTTGAACTTATATACACAATGGGACTAAAACATTGGAGGCGAGACAAGTATTTGAACCCCCTGCCCCCATTTTGAAACGGATTGGATCCTGAGAGGCATGGCATAGAATGGTGAAAATGTGTTGGTCGCACATTCTGAAAATAGATACAACTAAATTCAACAGATAGTATCCTCATATAAAAAGCATTGGCACAAATATATTGGATGGAGCTTCTTTCTATTTTATAGCCATCACCCCCACGTCGGGGGCGTACCAGGGCAGGGTACGGCCTGCCAGCCCAAGCGTAGGCAGGCCCGAGTGAAGGGAGGGTCTTGGCGATGTCTAAGCCCCCTGACACGGGAGTGATGGCCAGCTTGCGAATAGTTCTTTGTTTGGTTTTTGTTTTTATTTCAGATGGCCTCTGTGTGTATTGCGTGAACCCAATTTCCCATGAACAATAACAATAAGCTGTCCATCGCCAGTGCAAATATAAAAAGGACTGAGTCGGGGGCTTAGGGGATGACATGGGGGTGGTGGGCAGGGAGGGGGGACTGCTGGATCCTGATTTTGTTCTTTTGTAAATACACATTGTTCTCCATATGCACCTCTGCTACTTTAATCTCAATGGTATGATTACAATAATAATACTTTCTTAGCTTTGCTACTTTAAAGAGAGTACAGTCTCTTTAATTAGGGATGGGAGGCGGCTGAAGTCCACTTTTGTCTTGTATAAAGTGCCTCTTTGATAAGTTATTTCAATGTTACCATTTGGAATGCATAGTTGTAATTTGTGCCCAAATATAAGTCAAGCGTGTCACAGTACAACACTTTCTTGATGCTGTGCTTTATGTCAGCACATTTTCATCATACCTCTGGCCACAAAATATGCCAGCATGGCCCTGTTCAACATGTGTTTACTTGGCAATGCTGCTATAAAACAATGTCTTGGTGCTGTGTGTACAATATATGCCACAATTGCTACTGTTAATCATGTCTGTGATGCCTGGCACCATTTATGTAAGAATTGCCACTGTAACACACCCTCATGACACTTGCACACAATAGGTTTATTTATTTTATTTCATTGGGCATTTATAAGGCACTTGTCCAAGTGGAAAGTGCTTCAAAGCGCCACAAGGAAAGAGTGGAGGGAACAAGGGAGAAAATAATGAAATGACAATGAAAGATATCACAAAGAGTAAACATAAAACAATGGCGGTCCTACTAGGCCTTGTGACATTCTGGAATGCGCAAGTGTAGAGAAAGAGAGGAGGGTTGGGGGCAGAGTAAGTGCTGGGGGCTCCCTAATAGGGGTAGTACCAGGGTTGCTAGTTGCAGGGGCAACAGTTAAGTGCTGTGGTAGTGACATCCCAAAGGTAGGGAGGCGAGCCACCATCAGGTAAGTGCAGGCCTGAGACACACATGCAAGTGTGGACGCGGAGAACAGTGCAGGTAGGGGGGCGAATGCAGGTTAGCGATTGGAGAGAAATCCAAGACCCAAGCAAGACTCTGGGGGGTCCTGTCTGCCAATTTCAGTGACTGTGGGGAGTGGTTAGCACGGAAGAGAGAGAGTGGAGGAGGAGAAGAGAAAAGTTTTGAGGTGCTTGCGGAACTTGAGGAGATCCGGCTCGAGGCAAAGAGAGAGAGGAAGACTGTTCCAGAGGCAGGAGCCAGCCAAGGAGAGAGATCTGCCACCAGCTCTCTGCTTAGAGAAGCGTTTCACCAGCAGAGAGTTGGAGCCGGAGGGACAAAGTGATCTAGAAGGCGAGTATTTAGTGAGAGCGAGTTGAAGATAGCAGGGTCCCAGGCTCCAGACAGCCTTAGGATTGATGCAGAGGGTTTTGAATGTAATCCTTGCAGCAACTAAGAGCCAATGGAGAGATTTTAGGGCTGGGGAGATTCGGTCCCTGGGCTTGAGGCCAAGGATAAGTCGTGCAACCCTATTCTGGGTTAGTTGGAGAGGGCAGAGGGAGGAAGAGGGCAGGTTAAGTAAGAAGAGATGTTGAGATTCTGGGGAAAGTGAGAAAAGAAGAAATACCTCTGAGGAGGTGAAGTTGTTAGTGGGTCTTCTTGGGAAGGTCAGAGATGCGAGGAGATAAAGGAGTCGAAGATGACTCCAAGATTTTTGGCTTCAGAGAAAGGGGGAGTGGGAGGGCCTAGAGAGGAAGGCCAGAGTGCCTTCCTCTCTAGGCCCTCTAGGGGGCTCTCTAGGGGGAAAACAGGGGTCAGGTGTCCCAATAGGAAGGATCTGAGTCTTGCTGGCATTAAGACATAGGTCATGGAGGGGCTCCAGGACTGGATAGCGGACAAGCAGTCAGGAATGGGAGGTGGAAGGCAGTTTGGAGAAGAGTGGAGTGTCATCTGCATAACACTGGAAATGTGGAGAGAAGGTGGAGATCAGATGAGCAAGAGGGGCAAGGTAGATGGTGAAGAGCCAAGGCAAGAGGATAGAGCCCTGGGGAACACCACAAGTAGAGAGGGAGGTGGAGGAGGAGAAAGAACCCAGGATCACCTGGGAGGGGCAGTCGTTGAGGAAGGAGGTCAGCCAGTCCAGTGCCTGGTCTGAGATGTTGAGTATCTCTTGGAGCTGCTTTATGAGGATAGAGTAGTTGACTGTGTCAAAGGCGGAAGAGAGGTCAACAAGAATGAGAACAACAGGAGAATTAGAGTCAAGGTTAGTGAGCAGTTCTTCATGGGTGTTCAGGAGAGCAGTTTCCGTGCCTCTGGATGCTCAGAATCTAAGTTGGTGGTCATGCAAGCAACCGATGGACTCAGTGTGCTGGGATTGTTGGGAGAAGACCGACTTCTCCAAGATTTCCCCAAGGAAGGGAGTAGTAGAGATAGGACAATAGTTGGCCGCATACGAGGCAGAGGGCTTTTTCAGAAGGGGGTGCACAGGGGAGTGCTTAAAAGAGGAAGGGAAGGAGCCGGAGCAAAGAGAGTGGCTGCAGAAGTCAGTGAGAGCTGGTGCAAGTGAGCAGGTACTGTCCTTGCTAGTTCTGGAGGAACAGGGAGAGACCTGTTTGGATGAGACCTTCATAGAGGGGACTACTCTAGTGACCTCATCTGATGTGATAGGAGAGAAGGAGTAGCGAGTGGGAGGGGATTGGGAGGGACAACATGAGGCTGGGGGATAGGGAGAGTGGGAGAGGGCGAGGAGGAGAGAGAAGTCAGGATGTTCTGAGTTTTTGAGGTGAAATGGGTGTCCAGTGCAGTGCATTGCCACTGTGAGAGCACAGGTTCATAGTGGCTGTGCTCAACATATGCCAGTAACGCATTGTTTTTATGCTGACATTTCCCAATAATTGTCAGTATTGACAAGGCAAGAAGATACTTTCATGCACGATAAGACATCATGTGACTGCATGTGACTGCAAAAAAGGGTGATGCTGGATGCACTACCTAATGATACATAAATACATGTTGCACCCAACAACATAAATACGCACAGACACACACACACACCACATTGCATTCCCAACACGCATGCACAGAAGCACTCGTCACACTTTGACATGCAATCCCATCTATGAAATTGACATGACGTGCTAATTAGTGATGATTCCAGTTCAGTCTGGTGCCCCGTAGACTCGTGTGGCTGGGCTATGCCACTTGGCAAAGCAGCTGGGGGTGATCAGCACTGGCCAGGGAGCCTATATGAAAGAAATGACTCCATACAGCGCCCTGAGCACTGTCAAAACAAGACTATTCCTAGCAGACATGATTGCTTTACTCAATGAAAAAGATGTTCTCGGCTTTTAATTTGATTTTCCAGGCATTTGTAAATAAGTGTGCATATATGGTTATTCTAATGACACAAGGCTATGCCGTGAAAGTGAACCTTACTTGACGTTGTCCTGTGTGTTAAACTGCTCATGCTGTTGGCGTCTTTTAAACACATCTACCTCAAATGAACACACATCTGAGCGCTTCACCTCTCAATTAGCTAAAAGCTCGTTGGGTAATTCGGGTTCAGGCCTTTCAGCTCAATGCACACTTAATGCACTCTGCAGTATTCATCCCTCTAATCAGATGGAAACCTGCCGGTGACAGCAAGCCTGGGAGGGGGAGTGGGGGAGCTAAGGGGGGGTGGGGGGGACGGCGCTAACTCATATTCCGCCACCTCACGCGCCGTGAGCAGGTGAAGTGCAGGCCTTCTCAGGAGGAGTTCCTCCCATTCAGTGCTAAATTGTCAAGTGCAGCACCCGACTTCTGTTCCCGGCAACGCTCCTTAAATAAACTGTGTATAAACCAGGGCACAGATTGCTGCATCTCGCTGTACCCCACTTCCCTTCGCTGCCAAATTGGTAGTGCTTAGAAACGTTGATTTCAGTAGCTTCCTCCTCATGCCTCCAGGGGACGCCATTACAGGTGGAGCAGCAGGCGATATCTGCCGATGCCACCAGTTTTAGCACCCACAACATGTAGGGTGACCAGACGTCCCGGTTTTTCCGGGACTGTCCCAGAATTTGGAGCTCTGTCTCCGTTTTTCAAGATTATGTTTCCATTGGAAACTGCAGGGGTCCCGGTTTTTTGTAGTAGGTCTTCATAACTGGCAGCAGGGCCGGCGTTAAGGGCAGCAGCGCCCTGGGTGAATTGGCGCCCCCCCTCGCCCACCGCGCTCCCCTGGTTAACAGGGGGCGGGGCGGAAGTGGGCGGGGCCAGGAGGGGCCACTTTTGTTTATTTATTTTTTTTAACCTCCTCGCTTAGGCGAGGAGGTTAAATAGGGCGCGTTAGCACCCCATTGCCATTGAATGAGCCCGCCTGCCACGCCTTCTGCCACCATGCCAGTTCGGGGGAGCCCTTGAAAGACTCCCCAGAGCTGGCGTGGTGTGGGGCTATTGGCGCCTTTTCTTGTGAAAAGTGCCCGCGGCAGAGGGGCGCATTTAAATGCACCCCCCTGCCGCGAGTACAATTTACAGTAAAAGGCCACCTGCTGCACCTTCTCCCACAATGTCAGCTCGGGAGAGCCCTTGAAAGACTCCTCCGAGCTGGCGTGGCGGGGGCAAAAGGCGCCCTGGGTGGCGTGGCGCCCCGTGCGGTCGCCCGGCTCTCCCCCCCCTAAGGCCGCCTCTGGGTGGCAGGCAATGCACAATCTCACACAGAAGAAATGCTTCACTTTACAACTTAAAATCGTGGTAGTTTGTGATAAATGAATTATAATTGGAGAGTATTTGAACAGTAACACTCAAAGCCCCTTCTCCTCCAACTGTTACTGAAGTGTACACCCACTTTCAAGCGTTAGTCCTACTTTTATGTTAGTTGTCCTGTCCCAGTGTTTTACTTTTTAGATTTGGTCACCCTTAACACGTGACATGTTGGGGCTGTTTCCTGACGGTGGTATTCTAGAAGAATTATTCAAGGGGGGGGGGATCCCTCCAATAGGAAACTGTAAACATTGTAGACGGTCCGTGAAGTGTTTACGTTTTTTTTCCCTGTAATCAAGAGACGTCGAAGTGCAAACCTTCACTGGAGGAGAAACATTCCTGCATTGGACCCTCAGAAATAGGGTGAACAAAGGGAATCTCTGATGCCCGCCTTCTCTCCCCATTTGCATTGCAATGCACAGGAGGGTCAACAATGACCCTTCTCTCCATTATGCAATTTTGTACAGTGGCAAAATGATGCGCTACCGTTCAGAATCCATTCCCTTCCTAAGGAGGAGGGTGGAAATGGTCAAAGAAACTATTCAAAGAATTTATGCAGATTCAATGAAACGCAGCTTGCGATATTGCAGTGACTCCGAAACCGTCCTCGTCCTATTGTTGACTATCCTGCAAGCTGACAGAGACCATCAGACTAAATAAAAGTTGAATTGTTTTCATGTGTGCGGTGCATTAGAAGTTATATTCATAGATTTGCCCATTGGGAGCAGGAACCATTCTTTTACCTTCAGCGCCACCAGTTATGTTATATACTACGTGTATAGCTCCTACTGCCATTGGTATGGCCTCAAAGTTCTGTGTGGTTGAACGCCCTTAGGAAGACTGTTGCCAGAGATGTAAGAGGTGAAGGAAGGATCCCTGGCAACTGCCGTACTCATCCTGTGAGAGAATGGGTGCCGGGACAAGTTGTGTGGGGAGTGGGATATTCAGAAGGGTCAGATTAAGTGAATGGCTGGGTTGCAGTGTAGAGGAGGAGCCAAATTCCTCTACCGGACATCCCGCCCCTATCTTGCCTATATGTTGGAAGCCGGAAATTGCGACATGGCCAACGGCGATAATGATCCCAATACTGCAAAAGATCTTCGGAACAAGGTATCCATTGAGAAATCCCTATAAGATGTACCCGCGGAGAGAAGGCGGTCTCTCAAGAGAGATCCCTGAAGAAGTGTGAAGCAGTGAACAAAAGAGGCTGGTGACGTCACAAGAAGTGAGAGTGACGCACAGAGAAGGATGATCAGAGAAGTAAATGCATAGACCTTATGGAAACTGATGACGAAATAAGGAATTGAGTAACAGTGTATGTGCAAAATGAAGATTGCACGTGCAAGGAACACTGAAGAAATTATAAGTTGCTTTATAACTGTACAGATGCTGCAGCGCAAGTAGACTAAGTAATCATGAAGGCTGGTTATATGTAGCGAATAGACTGCAGGCGGTGCCGCCAATATCTTTATATATGTATAGAGTCTGGATATTCAATGTCGCAACTTTAGTAAGCCAGGGCCCATGAAAGAGAAGGGCTGAAATGATGGCCCAGCAGAGAAAAACAGCTGAAAATCAAGGAAGGCTTGAGAACACTGTCTGGCTCAGTGTCAAGGGTTGGGGCAGCCAAGAACTGGTTATCTATTCAAGGAGATACAAATAATGTGAGAAACAAGGAAAGCTCCTGTTAAGGTGCAATGGAAACCCAATGAGTGCCAAGTTTTATTCATTTAGTATTATTAAATGCAAAGAAAGGAGCTCAAACGCAGTCTCCTGTTACGTGGGACAGATGGAAATAGAAAATGGGCAAGCTACATCAAGACTTGAAGATGAGAACATGCTTACACTCCCTTCTATTCTGAGGTGCAGTTATACTCTGCAAGGCCAAGTTCGAAGACTAATTGAATGGCAGACAGCTTGAGTGATGATGGGTGATGGGCTAATTGGGTGGGGAGGCATGGTCAAGTCCACGTACAAGCACCTGGGGTACCAATGTACGGGCTGCTGGTGGGTCGAATATTCCAGAAGGGTACAAGCTTGCCAACCAATTATAGAGGGCCATGGATTGAAGAGCCCTATAGTTTGAGAGCCAATGGTGTGTTGTGTATCTAACACATATTGATGATGACTTGCACAAGGGGTGGGCATAAGTTGTCCACCTGACTATAGAGACCCAATCACAACTCAATCACCTCGAGAAAGTATACCTAGATGTTCCCTGTAGACCTATGACAGTCCCAAATAAGTTTTCTTAGTTTGCCGCATAGTATGATGTCATTTATGACCAGGGTAGGATTGGCCCATCGGCCACTCAGCCCGTAGCCGGGCCGAAATCATGTGTAGTTCATGAGGGCCAGTTTCTGTCCATGCCTCGGCCCGGTTGGAGGAAGAAAAAAATATATATTTGAAAGCATGTTTTTCTTTTTCAGCCCTTGTCTCTGTTACGATCATCCCACGACATTCCATATTTGACCATAGCACAACAAGTGGCCATTGACTTCATCGTGCCACAATTAATGCTTTGTTGTAATGTGTCTATCTTTTCCACCTCCCTGGCATGCTGTTCAGGATGTTTGTTTGCATACTCTGAGCACTCGCTATCTCATACAGTATGAGGTAATGAGTGCTCAGAGTATCGGCTGTCCTGTGAGTGCGCTGCTTTCCCTATTTTGCCAACCTCTGAAGCCTGAAAGTAGATGCTCATAGGCTTGACATGCGGCCAACTTTGCACCAGGCCTGCAGATGAACTTAACTGGTCTGCTGTTAAATCTCAGTTACCAGTTAAATGGTATCCACTACAGAATAATTGCTCATTTTACTATAGCGGATATGATAGCTCAGTGTGTTGAGCGCTTGCTGTTGCGATGTGCGTCTGATCTGCAGGTTGCAGGTTTGAATCCCAGCAAGGCCATCTCAGCTTTTCTTCCTTCTGATGTCGATAATGAGTACCAACACAGGTTGGGTGGTATTGTATGCATATTTGCTCTATAAAAAAGAGCTTAAGCGTAAGTGCTATACAGTAACATATTATCATTTGGCCTTGAACGTCTGCTTGCATTCACAGTAATTTGACAATATGGATCTTTACACACAGATATTAATGATACATTTGGTGATCCATTCTTGTATGAAATGTATATCT